>NC_135233.1:458822880-459142464 GCF_051348905.1 Ranitomeya variabilis
GGGGGCGGGATTATGTGTGGTGATGGGGTGGGGGGCGGGATTATGTGTGGTGATGGGGTGAGGGGCGGGATTATGTGTGGTGATGGGGTGGGGGGCGGGATTATGTGTAGTAATGGGGTGGGGGGCGGGATTATCTGTAGTAATGTGGTGGGGGGGCGGGATAATCTGTAGTAATGTGGTGGGGGGGCGGGATTATGTGTGGTAATGTGGTGGGGGCGGGATTATGTGTGGTAATGTGGTGGGGGTCGGGATTATGTGTGGTAATGTGATGGGGCGGGATTATTTGTGGTGATGTGGGGGGGCAGGATTATCTGTTGTAATGTGGTGGGGGGCGGGATTATGTGTAGTAATGTGGTGGGGTGGCAGGATTTTGTGTGGTGATGTGGGGGGCGGGATTGTGTGTGGTAATGTGGTGGGGGGCGGGATTATGTGTGGTAATGTGGTGGGGGGCGGGATTGTGTGTGGCAATGGGGTGGGGGGCGGGATTATGTGTGGTGATGTGTTGGGGGGGCAGGATTATGTGTGGTGATGTGTTGGGGGGGCGGATTGTGTGGTGATGTGTTAGGGGCGGGATTATGTGTGGTGATGTGTTGAAGGGGCGGGATTATGTGTAGTGATGTGGTGGGGGGGGCGGGATTATGTGTGGTGATGTGGAGGGGGGAGGGATTTGTGTGGTGTGGATTGTGTGTGGTAATGGGGTGGGGGGCAGGATTATGTGTGGTGATGTGGTGGGGGGCGGAGCTACTGTGCAGGGAGTGGGATTATCGAGTAATCACGATGCCTCTGATATATATAGATTATAGGAAATGACTCAGGAGACTCTGCGTGGAACAAGACAACTACAGGACACAGTTTTATAAGTGGTAAAGTCTATATTATCACACTGTGATTCAAACAGGTGCAGAGAGAAACTCAAGTCCACAACACTTGGTGCAAATATCAAATGCAGCTCAGCAGTCTATAGGAAACTTCAGAGGAAAATGCAATCATGCAGAAAGTCTATGAAGCACAATTATTCTTGAGGATACTTGACACTAATAAGTCCTTGCTTAGTCCACAACACAGATAGATATGCTTATAAGGCAGTTCAAATAATATCTTAGCTCAACCAGGGAGGTCTGGGTAATAGTCTCAGGTTCTTGCAGAGCAGAAACAGCTTACATGTCCAGCAAATGCAGATGGAAGCAAACACGAGAAGCAGATGAAGGAGGATTACTGGAACTGGTATATGCAGCAGGAACTCAGAGCAGAGTAGCAGGATAACCCCACAGGTTCACAGGAGCAGGTATATAGCCAGGGAGTCACCAGAGGTCAGGAGCTGGATGCAAGGCAGAATACTCTAGCACAGACTGAAGGCTGGGGGTGGAGTTTTATAGCAGGAAGACACAGTGCACATGAGACCAAAGACGCCATCTTGGAAAAGGGCAGTAATGCACAAAAGGTAATAAATGTTCAGAGTCCTGACATTACTCCCTCCTTAGAAGCGGCCTCAGGACGATCCTGGACCTGGTTTCTCAGGGAATCTCGGATGAAAACGAGAAATCTTCTGTTGGGCATTGATGTTTTCCACAGGTTCCCAAGAGTCTTCCTCAGGGGGATATTCCTGCCATCTTATCAGATATTGGAGCCGATTCCTGCAAATCCTGGAATCAACAATTTCCTCCACCACAAATTGTTCTTGCCCATCAATCACCACAGGCTGCGGAGGTGGCACAACACGTCCCTGGAAGGTATTAGGAGATACAGGCTTTAGTAAAGATACATGAAAAACTGGGTGTACCTTCATAGTCCTAGGCAGCTTCAGCCGGCAGGCCACAGAGCTCACAATACCGTTGATCTTGAAAGGGCCAATGAATTTCTGTGCAAGTTTTTGTGAAGGAACGTTTAACTTCAGATTCTTAGTTGCTAACCACACGGAATCTCCTACCTTGAACATGGGTGCAGGTTTACGGAATCTATCAGCCGATTTCTTATAACGTTATTGAGCTGTGGTCAGGGATTCCTTCAGAACCTCCAGATTTTGCCTCATCGCAGTCAGCCTTTCCTCCACTGCCGGAACCGGAGAATTAATTGGAGACCTAGGTAAGATACACGGATGATAACCCAGATTGGCAAAGAAAGGTGTAAATTTAGTGGAGGCGCTCTGAGAATTGTTATATGAAAATTCGGCTAACGGCAGCAACTCCAACCAATCATCCTGGAGATGGCTGACATAGCATCTTAGATATTGTTCCAGCGTCTGGTTGGTACGCTCAGTCTGACCATTTGTCTGGGGATGGTAAGCGGAAGAGAGACAGACATTAATATTGAGTGCAGAGCAAAACCCCTTCCAGAATCTTGAAGTGAACTGCACTCCACGGTCAGAGAAGATCTCATCCGGAACCCCATGCAACCGAAAGACATTCTGTATAACCAAGTTCACTGTATCTTTAGCTGAGGGGAGGCCGGTGCACGGAACAAAATGAGCAGCTTTAGTCAGGTGAACAACTACCACCATGATTGTATTCATGCCCCCCGATGTTGGCAGCTCCACAATAAAGTCCATTGATGTAGACCCCCAAGGGCGGGACGGAACAGGTAATGGTTGTAGAAGACCCGTAGGTGCCACATGAGGAGTCTTGTAACGAACACATACCTCGCAAGAGCGAACATAGTCCTTGGTATCCTTCAGGCAAGTTGGCCACCAGAAGAATCGGCTCAGGAACTCTTGTGTCTTCTGTACCCCCCTGTGACCAGCCAACTTGGAGTCATGTACCAACTTGAGGATCTGCAGACGGACGACCTCAGGGACGTAGATACGTCGATCTCTGAACCACATGCCACCCTTAAAGACAAGATTAATATCCACAGGTGGGTTGGCCAGAAAAACATCACCGTCATAGGCCTCCCTGCACTCCTTCCACAAGTCCTGATTGTGGAAATTGGCATCAGATAGAATGGTCTTGGACGGGGCTCCAGGTACGGAATCCGCAGCATGGATTCGGGATAAAACATCAGCCTTCCCATTACGAGAACCTGGACGGTACGAGATAACAAAGTTAAATTGATTTAAAAATAAGTTCCAATGAGCCTGACGAGGAGAAAGACAAGTTAAATTGATTTAAAAATAAGTTCCAATGAGCCTGACGAGGAGAAAGACATCTAGCAGATCTAAGGAACTCTAAATTGCGATGGTCAGTTAGCACTATGATCTGTTGTGCAGCTCCTTGCAGATGATGCCTCCATTCTTTGAAAGTCGCAATAATAGCCAGCAATTCCTTGTCTCCTATGTCGTAATTCTACTCTGCTGAGGTTAGTCTACGGGAAAAGAAAGCACAAGGATGTAGCAGACCCTTTTCTCCAGTTCTTTGGGAGAGAATAGCCCCCAAAGCATTATCAGAAGCGTCCACCTCCACAATGAAAGAAAGTGTTGGATCTAGGTGTATCAACAGCGGTGCTGATGTGAAACAGATCTTAAGCCGATCAAAAGCTTCTTGAGCCTGTGATGACCACTTAAAGGGCTTTTCCTTCTTCGTCAAGGAAGTAATGGGACGGACAATATCAGAAAAATTTCGAATGAAGCGTCTGTAGAAATTTGCTAAACCAATAAAACGTTGGACCTCCTTAACGTTCTTGGGTACCGGCCAGTCAAGGATAGCCTGAATCTTACCAGATTCCATGTTCAGCCCCTTGGGAGAGATGATATAACCTAAGGATTGTATTTCAGAACGATGGAACTCGCATTTCTCCGGCTTAATATACAGATGGTTCTCTTTCAGACGTCTTAAAACAGTTTTGACATGTTCTTCATGTTCCTGAAGAGAGTCAGAAAAGATTAGTATATCGTCCAAATAGATCACTACAAACTGGTCCAACCAATCTCTGAAAATGTCATTAGCAAGGTGTTGAAATGTTGCAGGGGCATTACAAAGCCCGAAGGGCATCACAAGAGATTCAAAGTGTCCATACCGGCATCTGAATGCTGTCTTCCACTCATCCCCTGGACGAATACACACCAAATTATAAGCCCCACGAAGATCCAGTTTAGAGAACACCTTAGCATGGCGGACTCTTTCCTGTAATTCGGGAATCGGAGGCAAAGGGTAACGGTTTCGTACGGTTACCTTATTGAGTTCCCGATAGTCAACACAGGGTCTCCGGGTCCCATCCTTCTTCTTTACAAAAAAGATAGGTGCCCCTGCTGGTGAGGAAGAAGAACGTATGAAGCCTTTGGCCAGATTTTCATCAATATACTCCTTTAAGACTTGAAGCTCAGGTGCCGCCAAAGGGTATACGTTACCAAAAGGAATAGCTGCCCCAGGAAGCAACTCAATGGGACAGTCATAATGCCTGTGTGGAGGAAGCTGATCTGCATTCTTCTTGTCACAGATGTCAGAGAACTCTTTATATGCTGGAGGTAAAGAAAATACCTGTACATGTGGTTCCGTAGCCGTGGACTCAGGGACAGCTTCTGTTAACGCTGAGTTGCTCCTTGTTGGAAAGATAATCTCCTTGGTCTCCCAGTTGATAATTGGGTTCTGAGAACGCAACCAAGGAATGCCTAAAATCACAGGAAAATGAGGAGAAGAAATTAGCAAGAAAGAAAGTTGCTCCTGATGATTAGGCTCCAACAAAATCTCAAGGGGTACGGTCTCCTGATCCACAGGCCCAGAGATTAAAGGTGACCCATCCACTGTTTCCATGGTAGTTGGAGAGGCTCTTTGCTTAATTTCAATACCATGTTCCTTGGCAAATGCGATATCCATGAAATTGCCACCTGCACCAGAGTCAATCATAGCTGCACTGGAAATCCACTGTCCTGAACACAGGATTTTAATAGGGAGAGAACAATGAGAGTTCTTTTCCTTAAGCTCCTTGGGGGGTGAAGTCATAGAAAGTGAATGGAATACAGCGTTTAAAGGCAGGCTACATTCAGAGATGTCAGATTCATCATCACAGTTGTCATACTCCCCTACTGCTGCTAGCACCTTGTTAGGCCGTCTAGGACACTTAGGACAATTGATCAAGAAGTGGTCAGACTGGCCGCAGTAGAAACATAGACTTTCACGAAGGCGATGCTCCCGGCGCTCATTGATCTCGCGCCTCTGAACGGAATCAATTTGCATGGGCACCTCCTCCACCTCCCGAGAGGTTTTACCTGCAGGCTCTTTGGAAGGAAGGGAAAAGTTAGAAATACGGTTATATGCAGCAAACTTCTCCTGCCTACGCTCAGTAAGGCGAATGTCAATGCGCACACAATGCTGTATAAATGTGTCTAGCTCTTGTGGTGACTCAGAGCGAGCTAGTTCATCTTTTACAATACTAGACAGACCCCTTTTAAAAATAGGCAATTGTGCATAACTGTCTCAATTGGTATCTACCGCTAATCTCCTGAATTCAGTAGCATACTTAATAACAGAACGTTTTGCCTGGCGTAAGGACAATAAAGCAGATTCAGCGGTTGCACGGCGATTAGGATCATCAAACATTAATGCCATAGCGGCCAAGAAATCATCCAAGTTATTTAACCGTGGGTCACGAGAGTCAATCATCGGATTCGCGCAGGCGAGCGCTCGTGCGGTCAGCAGCATTATTACACACAATACTTTGGATCTATCAGTAGGAAAACGGTCAGCATGTACATCATTGATTCACAAAGCCACGAAATTTGTCGCGATCACCATTAAATCTGAATTGGGGCAACTTAGGTGGGCTAGCTGGTGGCGGTTGCCCAGAGGGAAAAGTCGCTTGTGCAGCTATTTGCGTGCTTATGTCCTGAAAAGCCCGTCCATACTGGGACTCTATGCCAGCAAGTTTGTTTTCCTGGGCTGCCATGCGGGTGCTTAAGTCCTGCAAAGTCTGTCCAAACACTTGTTGATTGTGTTCAAAGCTTCCAAACTTCTTTTGCAGACCTTCCACATCTTTCTGCAGTGATCTAATTATGGAAAACACCTGCTCTAGTCTGCTTTCTGCAGTCATTGTTCCAGCAGTCTCCTTTTTTTTTTAGGCTAGAGTATCCTGTAATAATTATAGGGGATAACTCAGGAGACTCTTTGCGTGGAACAAGACAACTACAGGACAGTTTTATAAGTGGTAAAGTCTATATTATCACATGGTGATTCAAACAGGTGCAGAGAGAAACTCAAGTCCACAACACTTGGTGCAGATATCTAATGCACCTCAGCAGTCTATAGGAAACTTCAGAGGAAAATGCAATCACGCAGAAAGTCTATGAAGCACAATTATTATTGAGGATACTTGACACGAATAAGTCCTTGCTTAGTCCACAACACAGATAGATATGCTTATAAGGCAGTTCAAATAATATCTTAGCTCAACCAGGGAGGTCTGGGTAATAGTCTCAGGTTCTTGCAGAGCAGAAACAGCTTACATGTCCAGCAAATGCAGATGGAAGCAAACACGAGCAGCAGATGAAGGAGGATTACTGGAACTGGTGTATGCAGCAGGAACTCAGAGCAGAGTAGCAGGATAACCCCACAGGTTCACAGGAGCAGGTATATAGCCAGGGAGTCACCAGAGGTCAGGAGCTGGATGCAAGGCAGAATACTCTAGCACAGACTGAAGGCTGGGGTGGAGTTTTATAGCAGGAAGACACAGTGCACATGAGACCAAAGACGCCATCTTGGAAAAGGGAAGTAATGCACAAAAGGTAATAAAAAATGTTCAGAGTCCTGACATTTATCTACTGTATATAGAGATGTTATCAGTCATTGTACAGGAGAAGGAGGAGGTGAGCTGTGACATCACCTATTGTGAATGGTGGATCCTGTGTTATCTACTGTATATAGAGGCGTTATCAGTCATTGTACAGGAGGAGGTGAGCTGTGACATCACCTATTGTGAATGGTGGATCCTGTGTTATCTACTGTATATAGAGGTGTTATCAGTCATTGTACAGGAGGAGGAGGTGAGCTGTGACATCACCTATTGTGAATGGTGGATCCTGTGTTATCTACTGTATGTAGAGATGTTATCAGTCATTGTACAGGAGGAGGAGGTGAGCTGTGACATCATTTATTGTGAATGGTGGATCCTGTGTTATCTACTGTATATAGAGGTGTTATCAGTCATTATACAGGAGGAGGAGGTGAGCTGTGACATCACCTATTGTGAATGGTCGATCCTGTTATCTACTGTATATAGAGGTGTTATCAGTCATTCTAATCCTGTCTGAGATAAGGAAACTGATGAAATGTTATATATTAAATGAGTGGTCACTATAACAAGATTTCAGGGTGGTGGTTTTTTTTTTTAGGTAATTATTTTGACATGTAAAACTGAGATAAACATAAAAAAAATGGTAAAAAAATAATTTTGCTGAAAACTTTATTTCAGCAATAGGTCATTTTCTAATGACTCATCCCTTTAAGTAAAAGCAGAAGGAATATGGAACATGGCCTTGTGAATGCAGTTTTATGCTTTTTTCTTGTTTCTCTCTTACATTGTATATGTGATGATTTGTGGCTTTTGTTCTTCCTTTTTCGCTAATCTCACACTTATGATTGCTTTCCTGCGACTTATATATTTTTCATTATCTCACTTAATATTTAATAATCAGCAAAAACTGCAGGAAATCGAGCGCGTGGACAAGTGGCTGAAGATGTTAAAGAAGTGGACAAAGTACAGGAACAGCGAGAAGGTGCGTGCAAGGGAAAGAGAACCAGGACCGCTATAAAATGGTCAGAACAATGGGGTGGCCGGACCCGTCAGAGAACGCAGCTCGGCTGAAAAGCGATGTCGCCCTATTGTATGTGATTTAGTAGCCATTGTGGGGAGCTGACTTATTATCTCAGTATTTTTCTTTTTTCTTTTTTTTTCTAGATGTTTCGCAGGGTTTATAAAGGAATCCCTCTGCAAGTCAGGGGTCAGGTGTGGTCGCTGCTTTTAGATGTTGAGGCGATGAAGTCCGAGAATGGCGGTAAATACGAGGTTTGTCAAAATGGAGTTTCCGTTTCATTTTTGGGAAAAGTTTTGATTTTTCCACACATTAACACTGACTGATGGGATAGGAGAACCGCTGCCCCTGTCTGCTCAACTCGCATTCCCCAGACCCATCGCCGAGTCTCCGCCGCTGCTTCCAGTGTCTGTGACTGCCTGCAGCGCTGACGTCATGTCAGCCAATCAATGAGCACAGTGGCATAGAACCTCTGAGCTCAATGATTGACTGCAGCGCTATCAGCATGACGTCAGCTATGCAGACAATTGCAGACACCAGTAACAGCAGCAGAGACTCAGCGCTAGATCTGGGGTGTGTTTTTTTTTGTTTCCGAAACTAGAAAATCCCTTTAAGGAAATGCATGAATAGCAGTCACTTAATTCTATGATATTTACCTGCATGAATTTTGGTTGGAGGGATTGGACCACAGGGAAATGACAAAAAAGAAAGGACTTGGTGTATCAGAAAGCTGGAAAGATGGAAGTTTTCCAAAACTTTGATATTGATGACTTATTCTTAGGATTTCAGCTCGGTGAATGCTCGCCCCTGGTTCTGGACTCCCCACGATCAGCTGATTGAATGGGCCCTGGTGCTCCGGTCACATCCCCTTTATCCAACACAGCTCTGCACATTTTGTAGTGACCATTCCTGGTCCTGCATCTCCGTCTCACGCACTTGATTAGCGCTGAACTGCAGTACCAAGCGCGGCCAATACTAAATGTATGGCTCTGTGCTTGGAAGACAATTCTCCGCGGCTGATCCTAATTATGGGCCATAAGTACCAAATTTACAGAAAACTTCTTTAAACCGACCATTTCCATAATTACTCTTCCTTTTCCGATCCTTAGAAAATGAAAGATCTGGCCAAGATGTATTCAACGGAAATCAAGCAGATTGACTTGGACGTGAACCGGACGTTCCGCAATCACATTATGTTCAGGGAGCGATACGGTGTCAAGTGAGTATCAACCGCCATTAATGATAATCTGACGAAACGGAAGCGCTGCAGCTGATCAGCGTCCACTGATTGACTGCAGTTTCCATGCGAATCGTGCATTTTTTTTACCTCCCTGTGCCTAATAATAAGAGATCGCCCAGTTGTTGACAACCCCTTTAAATGTATAGTGATCCAGCGGCTGCTAATTAAAGACTCTTCCTCGGTGCCGTAACCTAGTGCTCTGTTATGTGCCGCTATGTCCCTGAGTAATTGGCCTTGGGGTCGTGCTTTCGCATTGTGAATATGTTGCACATTTTGTCCTATTTTGTGCAGAGTGACTCTATAACTGTATTTCCCCCCAGGCAGACGGCCTTGTTCGATGTATTATCGGCCTATTCTGTCTACAATACGGTAAGTTAGTAACGGATCTTACAAAATATATCCAATTGTCACAGTCTTGTTTTCCACCAGGCACAAGAGGCGCATGCCTGTAGGAGATCATGTAGGAATTGGGGGGGGATCAGCTCTGATCTCTGCTGTTAAATGCCGATTTCCATCACTGGACAGCGGCATTTATGGCGTAAAATCCCAAGGTTGTGCCATATTGGCATCGATCAGCCCCCCCACCGGTATAACTCTGGCTGCTGTCTCCCATGAAGCCCAGAACAAGCAACAGTAAAAGTGATCCAATGAGCAAAAGTTTAAAAAACATGCTTAAAGGTTTTTTTTTAATGAAAAGTAAAATATAGTAATTTGAGTCATTTCACCTTTCCTCCATTTTAAAAAAAATTCTGCAATTCACTTCCTCTCGGATTCAGCAGAACGGAGGCCACCGGTCAATATTTTTCTGAATCATGATGGAAAGAAAAATCCTTATACTCATCTCGCCGCTCACCTCTCCGGCCTCCTCCACTACTCACCGCCACCTGTCTGGTCCTTATCGCATCTTCTGATCCCCCTCCGCTACTCACCGCAGACTCGTCCAGTCCTTGTCTTATCTTCTGATCACCCTCCACCTCTCACAGACATCCAATCCGGTCCTTGTTGCATCTCCTGATCCCCCTCCGCTACCCGTCCGGTTGTTGCCGAATCTTCTGAGTCCCCTCCACTACTCATCACAGACCCGTCCGGTCCTTGCTGCTTACTCTGATCCCCCTCCGCTACTCATCGCCACCCGTCTGGTCCTTGTCGCATCTTCTGATCCCCCTCCACTACTCACCGCCCACCAGTCGGGTACTTGTCGCATCTTCTGATCCCCTTGTTACTCACTGCGCACCCATCAGGTCCTTGCTGCATCTTTTGATCCCCCTTTACTACTCACCGCCACCCGTCCAGTTCTTGCCACATCTTCTGATCCCCTTGCGCTACTTACCGCACACCCTTCCGGGCCTTGCCGCATCTTCTGATCCCCTTGCACTACTTACCGCACACCCTTCCGGTCCTTGCCGCATCTTCTGATCCCCTTGCGCTACTTACCGCACACCCTTCCGGGCCTTGCCGCATCTTCTGATCCACTTGCACTACTTACCGCACACCCTTCCGGTCCTTGCCGCATCTTCTGATCCCCTTGCGCTACTTACCGCACACCCATCCGGTCCTTGCCCCATCTTCTGATCCCCTTCTGTTACTCACTGCTACCCGTTCGGTTCTTGCCCCATATTCTGATCCCCCTCCGCTACTCACCACAGACCCGTCCGGTCCTGGCTGCATCTTCTGATCCCCTTCCGCTACTTACCGCACACCCATCCGGTCCTTGCCGCATCTTCTGATACCCTTCTGTTACTCACCGCTACCCGTTCGGTTCTTGCCACATCTTCTGATCCCCTTCCGCTACTTACCGCTATCCATCCAGTTCTTGCTCCATCTTCTGATCCCCCTCGTTACTCACATTGGCCTCTCACACTGTGCTGGTTTTCCAGCTGTCATGGCCCCCGGTGGGCTTCTGTGCATGCAAGCAAGGAAGGTAACAGCGTCTTCCTACGTGCTTGCGCAGAACGATCCTGCGTGGCATGACCGCCGTAAGTCCGGTACAGTGTAAGAGAACTGAAGATCCCAAATAGAGCAGCGGTGGGTCAGAAGATGCGACGAGGACCAGAGAGGTGAGTGGCAAGTGGAGTATAAATACTTTTTTCTTTTTTTACTTACTACGTTTATTATGCTCTATGGTATGGAGAGACCCCAGAGCATAATAAGAGGCGTTAAATGCGCAGAGAATAACTTTTCCGCTTATTGAATTTCCTGGGAAAATCCACACAAACAGGCAAATGCAAATTTTTCATGATATGCTCATCTCTAATTTAAAAAAAAAAAAGTGTTGAAAACATTTTTTTTCTACACCAAAATACTACCAGTACAAACACAAGCTCGCCATGCAAAAAAAAAAACATGCCCTGATCAACGGAGAAATGGAAGAAAGCTACAGGTCTCACAATTTTTTTTTTTTTTTTTTCTAATTTCTGAATTTTTGTTTTTCATTATAGTATTGCTGTAGTCAAAATTACCTGGAGAATCCTGTTGTGGGGTCTTTAAATGTTTTTTTACATTGCAATTTTTCGCCATTTTCCCAGTACATCATATGGTTAAAAAATAATGGTGACTTTCAAAACTATAACACATCCCACACAGAAAAAGAGCAAAAAATGCAAAAAATAAAATAGTTGTGGCTTTTGGAAGGAGGGGAAGAAAAAAAACAAACGCAAAGATGAAAAATTTGACTCGGTGGGAGGGGTTAATGGGTTCTGGGTTTATATCTAGCGCCTGAGTTTTCTAGTCTAGGTGGGTTCTGGCGGGGTGTCACTTACAGGGGATCGATCACTCAGATCCTTCCTGTGACACATTGTGTGAGATCTCCTGGGGTGTAATGTGTGCGGCTCTGCAGAATAGATTGTGCCGCGTATAAATAGAAATCATTTGCTTCCCGCAGAACGCAGCAACGCCTCCATGTATTCTGCTGCGCGCGTCACACTAATGACATGTATGTGATCTCCGCAGGAAGTTAGCTATTGTCAAGGGATGAGTCAAATTGCAGCTGTGCTGCTCATGTATCTGAACGAGGAGGACGCCTTCTGGGCCCTGGCTCAGCTCTTAACCAACCAAAGGCACGCCATGCATGGTGAGTCCATGGCACAAGCCCACACTTTTGATCCTCGGTCAAAGGATTCTGGTGCATACAAGTCAGTCGTCGTTACTGTAGACAAAATTAAAATATTAGGCTTATGCCTTTCATAAATCAATAATGCACATGGCAATGAGCGACTTATCAGATAAATCTGCTTCTGTCTCCTCCTGGAACTGATCATTCATTCTCCACTCATGAAAAACCTGTATTCAGTGAAGATGGATTTTTCCCATTACTGAAATAGATGATAGTTGGTGCCTATAAGATACTATGGAGAGGGGAGGAGCTAGAGGCAGAAACATTCCACAACAGTTGGTGCCTGTAAGATACTATGGAGAGGGGAGGAGCTAGAGGCAGAAACATTCCACAACAGTTGGTGCCTATAAGGTACCATGGAGAGGGGAGGAGCTAGAGGCAGAAACATTCCACAACCGTTGCTGCCTGTAAGATACTATGGAGAGAGGAGGAGGAGCAAGAGACAGAAACATTCCACAACAGTTGGTGCCTGTAGGATACTATGGAGAGAGGAGGAGCTAGAGGCAGAAACATTCCACAACAGTTGGTGCCTGTAAGATACTATGGACAGGGGAGGAGCTAGAGGCAGAAACATTCCACAACAGTTGGTGCCTGTAAGATACTATGGAGAGGGGAGGAGCTAGAGGCAGAAACATTCCACAACAGTTGGTGCCTATAAGGTACCATGGAGAGGGGAGGAGCTAGAGGCAGAAACATTCCACAACAGTTGCTGCCTGTAAGATACTATGGAGAGAGGAGGAGGAGCAAGAGACAGAAACATTCCACAACAGTTGGTGCCTGTAAGATACTATGGAGAGAGGAGGAGCTAGAGGCAGAAACCTTCCACAACAGTTGGTGCCTGTAAGATACTATGGAGAGGGGAGGAGCAAGAGGCCAAAACATTCCACAACAGTTGGTGCCTATAAGATACTATGGAGAGGAGGCGATAGAGACAAACATTCCCCAACAGTTGGTGCCTATAAGATACTATGGAGAGAGGAGGAGCTAGAGACAGAAACATTGCACAACAGTTGGTGCCTATAAGATACTATGGAGAGAGGAGCTAGAGACAGAAACATTCCACAGCAGTTGGTGCCTGTAAGATACTATGGAGAGAGGAGCTAGAGACAGAAACATTCCACAGCAGTTGGTGCCTGTAAGATACTATGGAGAGGGGAGGAGCTAGAGGCAGAAACATTCCACAACAGTTGGTGCCTATAAGATACTATGGAGAGAGGAGGAGCTACAGGCAGAAACATTCCACAAGAGTTGGTGCCTGTAAGATACTAAGGAGAGAGGAGGAGCTAGAGGCAGAAACATTCCTCAACATTTGGTGCCTGTAAGATACTATGGAGAGAGGAGCTAGAGGCAGAAACATTCCACAACAGTTGGTGCCTGTAAGATACTATGGAGAGAGGAGGAGCTAGAGGCAGAAACATTCCACAACAGTTGGTGCCTGTAAGATACTATGGAGAGGGGAGGAGCTAGAGGCAGAAACATTCCACAACAGTTGGTGCCTATAAGATACTATGGAGAGGGGAGGAGCTAGAGACAGAAACATTCCACAACAGTTGGTGCCTGTAAGATACTATGGAGAGAGGAGGAGCTAGAGGCAGAAACATTCCGCTGCGCATTTTCTTTAAACAACTAAACTCTGTAAAACTTTATGAGCACCAACTGGCATCCATTATATTAGTAATGAAAGAAAAGTCTGTATTCAGTGAAGGTGGATTTTCCCATTACTGAAATAGATGACAGTTGGTACCCATAATATTCTATGGAGGGGGGAGGAGGAGATAGAGACAGACACCGAACATTACCCTGCAAGTTCTCCTAAAATAACAGGTATAGTTCTCCATAGAAGTTTGAGCACCAACTGTCAGCCCCTATCTTAGTAATAGAAAAAAGTGTGTATTCAGTGAAGACAGATTTTCCCATTAGGGAAATAGATGATAGCTGGTACCCATAACATTCTATGCAGGGAGGAGAACATTCCCCTGTGAGTTCTCCTAAAATGATAGGTACAGCTCTCCATAAAACTTTGAGCTCCAACTGTCATCCCCTATTTTAGTCATGAGGGAATAAAAATCTGTATTCAGCGACGTAGATGGAATAGATGACAGTTGGTGATCCCTAACATTCTATGGAGGGAGGAGGAGCTTGAGATACAGAACATTTTCCTGCAAGTTCTCCTAAAATGATAGGTACAGCTCTCCATAAAACTTTATAAGCTCCAACTGTCAGCCCCCATAATAGTAGAATCTGTATCTGCTAAATCCATTCTCAAAATTGAGAATCTTGAGAATGATTGATCAGTCCAGGAGAAGGAAGAAGATTTCTATAATAAGATATATTCCAAAATTGCTTATTTTCACAAGTGCTATTGATTTATGAAAAAAAATAAATGTAAATAAATAAATGTAAGTATTATGTCAGTAGTAATTACCATTTCTTAATAATAAAAGCAGGAAAACGGAATCAAATAATGAAAATATAAATTACTCCTCTATTCAATCCCTGCCATGTCTGCTTCAATGCCAACACATCCATCATTTATTGGATCACAGCAACCAATACTGTTTCGGGCACCCAGCCCAATTTTGTAAAAATCCAAGAGGCTTGATATAGTTGTATGTTGTCTTATAAGGATGAAGGGGCGACTGTCGGGTCCTTCTACACCCCAAACTGATCACACGTGTGTAGATTAGAACACAAGTGAATGAAACAAAACCCGCTGTTATTCTGCAGAGAAATCGTCTTTAAAATTGATATGCAAATGAGGCTGGAAGTGCTTTGGGTGGGACAGAGCACTTCCACCACCTAAGCCTAACTCCTCCCCCCACTAAGTGATTGACAGCGCTTGACAGCGCTGTTGCTGCATGTTTATAACCTAGTTAAGGGTGGAATTAAGCTGTGAATGGAGGAAGGAGCCAAGGCAATGGAAGTGTTCTGTGCTACACACACATAGAAAACAAAAGTGCACCTACCTCCTGAAAAAGAAATACAAATATGGAAAATCTATTTTTTTTCAATAAATTAAAATTCATTTTGCTACATCTGGTAAAAAATACTCAAATTTATATAAATATGACCATAATTACTCAAAGAATTTGTTTAAACCCAGTGGCCAGTATGAAATTTGCAAGATGTACACTTAACCTTTTTGTTCTGTATATAAGATTTTTCAGCAGTCTCATTATCATCAGAGGCAGGATTAGAATGTCCATTAACTCCTCTATACACAGCTGATAACAAAGAATCCACGATTCACAATAGGTGATGTCACAGCTGACCTCATCCACCTCTCTTCCCAATGATCTTTGCACACGCTCATTAGATGCTTCAAAACAAAAGATAAAGTCGGGGACTGATCACTGTGGCTCTGTACATGTGTTGTTTCCTGAAACTACAAGAATTTAGAACCTAAAAGCCCCAGTGGCCAGTGTAAAAATTAAAAGATTTCTATTTTTTTTCAAACACAGTGAAAATAATTGCGTTCAGGACCCTGTAGGATGGTGAGGACTCATTGGTCTCCGCTATCTTTAGCTATTTATGCCATTTTTAGAATATCTAAATTACTTTTCACAAGTTACTGAGACGTGAGTATCCAGAACATAACATGATAGCTCAAGGTCCTTCTCTGCTAGGAAAGTTCTCTGTAATGTCAATCAGCACCACAGTATAAATGGAAATCCCACTTGTTTTTTTGTGTGTTCTTACATGAATCAGTCAATGTACTTTATTGCTTAGTTCCAAAGTTCTGATCAAAATAATCAAATTTGGATTTTAAGTTGAGTATACCATCATTGTGTCAGTCTGCAGGCTTCAGAGCTGACCTCTCCTAGCATTTCCTTCTTGGCTTGAATGCCCCTTTAATTAAATGGGAGTCACCATTTCCAGTAGGCTAAATTACTGTTTTACAGGGTGAGCACTGTTTAAAGAGGACCTGTCACCAGATCACTTTTTGCTCTTACTTTGTTCCCACCACTCCCCTAAGTAATCCATTATTATTATTATTTTTTTTTTTTAATGTGCCATATGGTTTCACAGATAAGGGCCTTTTTAGTTAGTGCTAATTTTTATGGTCTTTGCCAAATGGGTGGTTGCTCACAGGGTAATAATGCAGTGCAGTCTAAAGACATGCCCCTGAGGATCCTGTGAGCCACGCCCCCTAGGAAAGACCATAAAAAATTAACACTAAATAAAAATGCCCAGGCCTGTGGAACGGAATACGCAGGAGCAACGGGAATAAAATAAGGGCAGAAAGCAGCCACTTTAGATATGACAGGTCCTCTTTAAGTATCAGCACTATAAAAGCGGTTGCCTATTATTATAAAAGTTCATCTTTATGGGCCCAGAGTGGCGAAAGAAAAAAGCAACCTATGCTCGCCTCTAAGACAGATGCTTCTCCTGTCCACTCTGTACTATGTCCCCCACCGATTCCCCAGGCATCAACAAGCAGGGAGGGGGTTTAATTAAATGATGTCACACTGATCGGCTGCAGCCTTCATTCTCCATCCAAACAGAAAAAAAACTCTTTGAAGCTAAATTGTTAATGAAACCCAATTGCAAAAATTATTTTTTAGCCCCCCCAAATACATGCCTTTAATTTAAAAAAGTGGACACCCCCTCTAAGTCCCATTCGTTGATGCAGCACTCCTTGCAGAAATAGCCGCTTCGGGCATGGTTTATATAAACCTCATCCCAGGCAGGTATGTGCTAGCTGGTAGCCGAGCCCTACCTTCTGTTGCCCCCATCACAGATCTTGGATCGGTCTACAATCTAAACATGTGGAATAGTTTGTGAAGAAATGACTTTCTGGTTTTGCTGACATTACTAGATATAACGCTCAGCTGCTGGGTGAACATCGGATGTATGTTGGGCATCTGAAAACCTGATCACGTTCTCCAGAGAAAAGCAAATGAATCATTGTATCCTGTGACTAACAGAGGTCTCTTCATTTCTTTAAAAGGGTTCTTCATCCCCGGCTTCCCCAAACTTCAAAGATTTCAAAGTCATCATGAGCAAATTCTCAGCAAGTTGTTCCCCAAGTTAAAAAAACACATGGTAACCTTCTGATTTGTGGTTGGGATTTACTTGGTATCTTTGCTTTTGGATGTCTTTTTGTTTATTTTTTTTAGTCTTCTTGCAACAGAATTTCCCTTAATCACTGACAACTTCTAGATGATTGGGGTCTGACCGTAGGGACCTGCACCAATCGATTCTAGTTGGATTGCACCTCCGGTGCACATGCTCAACCGCCGCTCCATTTATCAACTGTGGAACTGCTGGAGAAAGCTGTCAGCAGTCCCATAGAGAATAGGTGGAGCATGCACATTGCCATTCTCATAGTGATCACAGTGTCCCACTCTGGACACAGTCAGACCCCCTCCGATTTAGTAGTTCCAGCCTCAATACCCCATTAAAGTATAATGCTGCTCATACACATTTAAATAGCTGCACTATCCGCTCCCATCCCCCCCTCACACACAGGAGCATTCTTGTGTTCTTTTCTCCAGTGATCGGCTGCTGAAATCCAACAGACCTGATCCTACTCTCCCCCCAACATCATATCTGTCAGGAGACCAGTTACACACACTGAAGGCTGAATCTGCTAGTGTCAGCAGGCTCGGACGTATTTTGCCTTATGTGGCTTGGGTCTTTTAAGTCAGGAAATAAAAGGCAAGTGACGGGAGAGGAGGGGGATGCAGCTGCAGATTCTTACTATCGCTTCCCATACAGATTATCAAGGTTGATGGAAAATGTCCAATATTAGCTGTAAAAAATGATGGCCCGCTGGATTGAGTAAATTAATTATAGGTTGATTCAATCTAGAATTCAACATCTACAATTCTCATGTAAAATTCCAGATTTTGATGTCCAAAATGTCTCCATAAATGCAAATTTCTGTTTTTCCAATCCATCTAATCTCATGGTTGTGTTTTATAGGATAAAGAAGACATGTCCACTGGGATTTACACAACAAAGTGGTTTCTGCAATGCTTCTTAGATCGGGTAAAGACTGTAAACCTTCTCCTAGTATTATCGGCATTAACCCTTTAAGGATCGGGCAATTTTTCATTTTTTCCACTTTCATTTTTTTCCTCTTCATTTTTTTTTTTTGCACTTACATTGTCATACGAGGGGTTGTTTTTTTTGGCAGAGGAGTTGTAATTTTGAATGACAATGTGTCACCATTATCTCCCAAGTCCAGATAGTCCGTGTCGCCTTCAATATTGTGTTTTTCACAGTTTGCCATTTTTTTTCTCAGACACCTTTTACTCTCACCTTGAGACTATGGGACATCTATATCTTGGAGGGCGAGCGCGTGCTTCCTGCCATGGCGTACACTATACTGAAACTGCACAAAAGTAAGATCTATTGCTGTTTCTTTCTAGGCCAGATGATGATGGAGGGCTTGGTGTCGCAAAAGTTGTTAGTATTCTGGTAAAGTTTTAAAACATTTTTGTAAGAAAAGAAAATGCTGACGGTGTAGTATAGGGGTCCGAACATCATTTTCATACTTAACACTGTAGTGCCCACCACCTGGCATTGCACTACGGTGCCAATCATTGTCATTTCTTGTCTTCGTGGGCAGAGCGTCTGCTGAAGATGTCCATGGAGGATCTACGGGAGTTTCTGCAGGAAAAGATTGCACGGTCTCTGAGCTATGATGATGATATTGTGGTAGAGCAGCTGCAGACATCTATGGCCGAACTGAGGAAGATGAAACTAGAGCTGCCGCCGCCGGGTACGGTTGTCTTATATCATCACCTTTTTTTGTGTTTTTTTTGCATTGTCTACTGTACTTTTTCATGCTGCTGACTGTAATAGAATCATTATGACCTCTCTCTTCCCCCCTCTCTCATCTTCCCTCTCTCATCTTCCCTCTCTCTTCCTCCCTCTCTTCCTCCCTCTCTTCCTCTTTTCCTCCCTCTCTTCCTCTCTTCCTCTCTTTTCCTCCCTCTCTCTTCCTCTCTTTTCCTCCCTCTCTCTTCCTCTCTTTTCCTCCCTCTCTCTCCCTCCTTTTCTCTCTCCCTCCTTTTCTCTCTCCCTCCTTTTCTCTCTCCCTCCTTTTCTCTCTCCCTCCTTTTCTCTCTCCCTCCTTTTCTCTCTCCCTCCTTTTCTCTCTCCCTCCTTTTCTCTCTCCCTCCTTTTCTCTCTCCCTCCTTTTCTCTCTCCCTCCTTTTCTCTCTCCCTCCTTTTCTCTCTCCCTCCTTTTCTCTCTCCCTCCTTTTCTCTCTCCCTCCTTTTCTCTCTCCCTCCTTTTCTCTCTCCCTCCTTTTCTCTCTCCCTCCTTTTCTCTCTCCCTCCTTTTCTCTCTCCCTCCTTTTCTCTCTCCCTCCTTTTCTCTCTCCCTCCTTTTCTCTCTCCCTCCTTTTCTCTCTCCCTCCTTTTCTCTCTCCCTCCTTTTCTCTCTCCCTCCTTTTCTCTCTCCCTCCTTTTCTCTCTCCCTCCTTTTCTCTCTCCCTCCTTTTCTCTCTCCCTCCTTTTCTCTCTCCCTCCTTTTCTCTCTCCCTCCTTTTCTCTCTCCCTCCTTTTCTCTCTCCCTCCTTTTCTCTCTCCCTCCTTTTCTCTCTCCCTCCTTTTCTCTCTCCCTCCTTTTCTCTCTCCCTCCTTTTCTCTCTCCCTCCTTTTCTCTCTCCCTCCTTTTCTCTCTCCCTCCTTTTCTCTCTCCCTCCTTTTCTCTCTCCCTCCTTTTCTCTCTCCCTCCTTTTCTCTCTCCCTCCTTTTCTCTCTCCCTCCTTTTCTCTCTCCCTCCTTTTCTCTCTCCCTCCTTTTCTCTCTCCCTCCTTTTCTCTCTCCCTCCTTTTCTCTCTCCCTCCTTCTCTCTCTCCTCCTTCTCTCTCTCCTCCTCTCTTCCCCTCTCTTTCTTTCACTCTTTCTTCTCCTCTCCAATGTAATAACTGCCCACTAGAACTTACCATTAAAATCAGCAGTGAGCAACTATTTAACAGAACTTCCTGTTTGATGAAACTGTATGGTGTGCACCACTGACGTTCGACAGGTCTTCCTAGAACAGTTACTGATGATGACTATACAGCTCCTGCTACACAGTTTTAAAGAATGCTGCACATAAACCCAGACTCATAGTGAAAAGGTGGCCATAGATAATATCTCGGCCCCTATATGCACCACTCCCCATAAGACATGTACCAATAAAGGAGAACAACTGGAGTGTTTAAGAAAGATGAATTCAAAGTTTATTACAAAAATACCGTATATACTCGAGTATAAGCCGACCCGAGTATAAGCCGACCCCCCTAATTTTGCCACAAAAAACTGGGAAAACTTATTGACTCGAGTATAAGCCTAGGGTGGAAAATACAGCAGCTACCGGTGAATTTCAAAAATAAAAATAGATGCTCCATACCGTTCATTATTGCCCCAAAGGAGGTTCCATATAAAGCTGTGCAATATATAATGCTCCATACCGTTGATTATTGCCCCATAGATGCTCCATATATAGCTGTGCCATATAGAATGCTCTGCACTGTTCATTATGGCCCCATAGATGCTCCTTATAAAGCTGTGCCATATATAATGCTCTGCACCGTTCATTATGGCCCCATAGATGCTCCTTATAAAGCAGTGCCATATATGCTCTGCACTGTTCATTATGGCCCTATAGATGCTCCTTATAAAGCTGTGCCATATATGCTCTGCACTGTTCATTATGGCCCTATAGATGCTCCATATAAAGCTGTGCCATATATGCTCTGCACTGTTCATTATGGCCCCATAGATGCTCCTTATAAAGCTGTGCCATAAATGCTCTGCACTGTTCATTATGGTCCCATAGATGTGCCATATAAATCTGTGCCATATATAATGCTCTGCACCATTGCCCCATAGATGTGCCATATAAATCTGTGCCATATATAATGCTCTGCACCGTTGCCCCATAGATGTGCCATATAAATCTGTGCCATATATAATGCTCTGCACCGTTGCCCCATAGATGTGCCATATAAATCTGTGCCATATATAATGCTCTGCACCGTTGCCCCATAGATGTGCCATATAAATCTGTGCCATATATAGTGCTCTGCACCGTTGCCCCACAGATGTGCCATATAAATCTGTGCCATATATAATGCTCTGCACCGTTGCCCCATAGATGTGCCATATAAAGCAGTGCCATATATAATGCTCTGCACCGTTGCCCCATAGATGTGCCATATAAATCTGTGCCATATATAGTGCTCTGCACCGTTGCCCCATAGATGTGCCATATAAATCTGTGCCATATATAGTGCTCTGCACCGTTGCCCCATAGATGCTCCTTATAAAGCTGTGCCATATATGCTCTGCACTGTTCATTATGGCCCCATAGATGCTCCTTATAAAGCAGTGCCATATATAATGCTCTGCACTGTTCATTATGGCCCCATAGATGCTCCTTATAAAGCAGTGCCATATATAATGCTCTGCACTATTCATTATGGTCCCATAGATGTGCCATATAAATCTGTGCCATATATAATGCTCTGCACCATTGCCCCATAGATGTGCCATATAAAGCAGTGCCATATATAATGCTTTGCACCGTTGCCCCATAGATGTGCCATATAAATCTGTGCCATATATAGTGCTCTGCACCGTTGCCCCATAGATGTGCCATATAAAGCAGTGCCATATATAATGCTTTGCACCGTTGCCCCATAGATGTGCCATATAAATCTGTGCCATATATAGTGCTCTGCACCGTTGCCCCATAGATGTGCCATATAAATCTGTGCCA
The DNA here is from genome assembly GCF_051348905.1 of Ranitomeya variabilis. Taxonomy (NCBI): domain Eukaryota; kingdom Metazoa; phylum Chordata; class Amphibia; order Anura; family Dendrobatidae; genus Ranitomeya; species Ranitomeya variabilis. The sequence continues at coordinate 458,844,632 of NC_135233.1, forward strand.
TATATAACGCTGCTGCTGCAATAAAAAAAAAAAACACATACTCACCTCTCTTGCTTGCAGCTCCTCAGCGTCCCGTCCCGGCGTCTCTCTGCACTGACTGATCAGGCAGAGGGCGGCGCGCACACTATATGCGTCATCGCGCCCTCTGACCTGCACAGTCAGAGCCAGAGGACGGGAAGACGGAGCGGCGCCCGGCGGTTGGAACGTGGACAGGTGAATATAAAATACTCACCTAGTCCCGGCGCTCCCGGCGCTCCCCCTGCCTGTCACACTGTCTTCGGGTGCCGCAGCTCTTCCTCTGTCAGCGGTCACCGGCACCACTGATTAGAGAAATGAATATGCGGCTCCGCCCCTATGGGAGTGGAGTCCATAATCATTTCTCTAATGAGCGGTCCCACGTGACCGCTGAACAGGGGAAGAGCTGCGGCACCCGGAGACCGTGGGACTGCAGGGACAGTGCCAGGAGCGCCGGGACTAGGTGAGTATGCCTCAGCGCCCTCTCCCCCTCACCCGCCGACCCCACCGCCGACCGTGACTCGAGTATAAGCCGAGAGGGGCACTTTCAGCCCAAAAATTTGGCCTGAAAATCTCGGCTTATACTCGAGTATATACGGTACATTAAAAATGACACACTAAAAGACACCAAATGAAAAACCCAGAAAATAACCTCAGTGCCGGTATCCTTGGTTAGCCACAATTGCCATAATTAATATTTTAATAACATGTATGTTATGTATGTAGTAACATTGTAACATCAAGGATCAGTAACCCCCCAAAAAACCCACACAAAGGACCAAAAAACAAAGTCTGCCTACATATCTATTTACTGAAACGTCCCGCCAAATAAGGCTTTAAACAGTAAAAGTCTGGCCATGTTTTAGTCCAAAATGAGGGTAAATATAGAGAGTGTCCATAGGGGAAATATAAGTGAAAAGCCCACCAACATGAAAAAAGCCCCCACCAGAACACCGACCGTATTAATTTCTTACCCAGCACTGAGGTCCCTGGATTGGACGCTACTTATTTTCTGGTGTTTTCATTTGGTGTCTTTTAGTGTGTCATTTTTAATGTATTTTTCTAATAAACTTTGAATTCATCTTTCTTAAACACTCCAGTTGTTCTCCTTTATTGGTACAGTTTTAAAGAAGTTGTCCAGGGCTAAAACAATTAATGCCCTGTCCTTTCTAATGAGATCAGTCCAACACTCCGCATCCCAAAATTATCAGGCAAAACTTGCTCTGACAGTTGTAAGCAATGTATAATGTTGAACAAAGCCCTGTAGTGGCCGCTGCTAGTTACCGATAGGGTTTTTTTTTTTTTGTACACCTTCTAGTATTTGACAGTTTAATAAGAATAATTTTTCTGTCCACAATATTTTGACTTTATTTGTCAAAACTGAAACTTGGCCGACCATTCACTTGTATAGGGAAGATGATGGTCGGCTGACTGATAATGATAACATGAATGGGGAATTTACTCTCAATTCGTATTATTCCCTTTTCCAACATACAGGAAAAAAATTAATAATTGTAACCTTCTTTACATTTGTCATCTAATCTTAGGAAAGGCTGAAGAATTTCCCAAGAAGACCTTGGGTCAGGATATCCCTGTTCATCTGCTTCCTGTTAAAACAACTGTAGAGTGTAATATGATGGACAGAACGGACGACGGCGGCACGTCACAAAGCTCGAAGCCTTCTGCAGATGTCAATGAGAACAACTCAAACACTGGTGATAAAAGCAAGAATATAGTGTCCACTCCACAACACAATGGTGCATCTAGACCCGAGAATGAGGCCACTAAACCTGTCGAATCTCAACCAGTAACAGCCGATTGCCACAAGATGGTGGAGCAGCAAAAACTCGAGTCAGATGTAGCAAAAATAGCCAAAAACAAAAATTATGCCAAACAGAAGGACAGCACGGGTCGTGAAAGTCAACCGGACTGTGTGCTTGAGAATAAGGAGTGCAATAAAGTAGCTTCTGAACCAAGTATTATAGGTGACAAGGCAGCGCAAGATTCCCCGTCTACTATGAAACCTGAAAACTTTAATGTACCAGATGCCAATTCCCACGTTGTGGACTGTAATAATGATTGTACTGAAAAGGCAAAAATTAGGAATGTAACGAGCGAGGACCAACGGCAGCAGCATTTGCCATATGAAGGAAAAGGAGATGTTACTCTGCTTTCAGATTCAGAAACAAGTCCTTTCCAACCATGTTCTGTGGAGGTAACACAGTCACAAAGTGATGACCCTCCTTCTTCTGATACTTTGCCCATCACGCAAGGAAGCGAATGTGACCTTTCTACTCCCGAAGACGAGAGCACTGTTCCGACCGGACAACTGACCTCTCTTCTGCCGCCAGAATTGGACATTAGAAGATGTTCTTCCCAGTATGATAATATGTCAGATTTCGATCAAGAATGGCCACCGTGCCCTACACACTCATCCTTGGGTGAACTGGAAACGGACACATGGCAGTCGAGCATATGTAATGCTCTTGACTTGTCAACAGAGGAGCCAACTGATTTGGCCAAGTTCCCGCAATTCTCCCCTTCCGTGTCTTGCCAACAAGGACCCTCGGGCAGTGTTCCTACGTTACTTGCTACCCAACCTGACCAGCAAGAAAATAGGAGTTCTCTTACCAAGTCATCGCCAGCATTAACTCATACCTTTAGCGCCTACCAAGTCGTTACAACCGTTACGGCCATCCAGGTGTCTCATGCTAGTAAGCAAGGCTTCCAGGATGTGAAGCGCATAGCACATCCCTTGTCCCATAGCCTCAAACATGCGCTTACATGTGGTATCCAGACACGGGAAGAACAAAGTCCTATACCACCAAACCAATATATAAACGGCCCCATAAGTCAAAGCACAAATCTCCCAACTTCTCCCCAAACATCCAATCTAAAGCAATCCGAAAGACCCCTTATCCTCAAAGCCCTTTCCGATAACAATTTCTATTCATCCGATCAAACTGTGTCGCAGATGTCCAAATCCATCACATTCTGACCGAGTGAGGTGCATGCTCCCCTCCTTTGTATTTGCTTCATCGTGCTTTGAGGTGTATTAGCCATTTTTATGCAGGACATAAAAAATAGGCCCAGTCCATAGCACAGCCTTGAGAAGACGACGACCAGCTGCACTGGTTTCGTTGGTTCGATTATTATTATTTTTTTTTTTAATAATTTTTTTTTTCCTTTTTATGTTATTTTTTTTATCACAAAGTGCTTATTTATTATTTCGTTTCTATCTTTAAAAAAAAGGCTTGCACAGTCATGTATTACTGATGTTGTCTGTATGACCTGTATAAAGTGATGCCACTGAATCTGCTCCGAGAACATTCATAAAATCGTTGCGACCCAACCGAGACCTATCGACAGAAGAAAAAAATGTCGATACCTGTGTCAGCATGTTGTCCTTGTCCGATCGTAACTGTCCTGGCGGTTGGCATTACTGTAAAACCATCTGCCATATTGGGGGAGCATATAGATTTTTTGGGCCATGCGAGATCTCGGGATCCACTAATTACTTTCTTGCAGGATTTTACTATAATTTTACACATTTATTAGTCATTTATTGCACTTTTTGACAATTTTTGCTTGGATTCACAATCTGACGATTATGTAGACGAGCGATCATTGATGTGTGTACGTATCCGCTGCTCGCCATCAGAATCCTTGTCTGTCGACCGCACGCGCCACTCAAGTGAAAAGGGATTTCCTGACGACAGTAATGAAACTTTACATGAGCGATGTATCACAATAAATCACTTTCGGTGCCAACGATGACAAGGAAATCGAGCACTGATCAACTTGCTCTTTGTTGTTTCAAGCAAGCGGAAAATTGTTCCTATGTTAAAGGATTGTAAATCAGATTTTTTTTCTCCAGGTTTTTCGTTCTATAAACTTTTTTTTTAATTATTTAATATTGGATTTATTTTAATTTGTTTTACATCCCATAAAAAGTCCTCCATTTGTAACATGTATTATGGCATTTCTTAGTCCAGGGTGAATCTCTTCGACTAGTCCCACTGTTACTGTCAGCAGCACTGGCGCCACAACGACAACGCTGCAGCCAGTCACAGCACAGCGGCCCGTGTTGTCTTTTGTCTGCAGCGCTAAGTCACGTCAGCAGCACTTCAACCAATCGGTGGGTTCAGTGGCTGGTGTTGCCTGTTGTTGACAGTGCTGCAGCCAATCAGTGAGCTTACGTTCTTATGCTGTCTATTTTCTACAGACCCAAGTCACGTAGGCAGCGCTGCAGCCCATCACTGAATTTAGCGACTCTGTTTTCAGCAGTGCATTCGGATTGTCAGCTTTGCACCAGTTAGTGAGTTCTTCAGCTCTTGATGTCTGTTCTCTTCAGTGTCGAGTTACGTCGTTGGCGCTGCAGCCAATCATTGAGTTTAGCAGATTGAGCCATCTACACAGGCAGGGCTGCTGAGCTCACTGATTGGCTGCAGCGCTGTCAACAATACAGACACCGGGAGTGGTGGAGGGTTAGTAAAGTAGGTTTTTTAGGGGGCCAGCGACAGGGTTGTGATTGTACGGACTACTTCTTTAAAGAGAGTACAAAATGACTGTTCAAACCAAGCACGGGCGCTTGGTGCACCTTTAGCGCTGCCAAATATTTAAGTGCACCTTCCCACCTGGCTGTTTTCTGTCTGTATGTACCCCTCCTCTTCTTTTGATTAACAGCTTTGGCAAAGCTGGCTGGAAAGTACACTGAACTGTTCGTCCCCGCCATGGTGCACCGAGCGCCTGTGCTTGGTTTGGACAGACATTCTGTGCCCACAGCCCTCTTAAAGACACTCTTGTGTGTTTCATCATAATATAGCTTCTTCAAAGTATTTTTTGGACCACTGTCATTTTCTGAATAAAAAACTGCTCCCACTCTAATTATAGCAGTGACCTCATGAAATTGAGCAGTGACTTATTACTTGTTTTTTCCTTCCACTCTTCGTAAATCTCTCCGTGGTTTAATCCACATACATCTAATGTGTGCTGGTCCCACTTCTGAGAAAGCCACAGTCAGTCAAATGTGCCCAGTGGTTGACTGAGAGGACTTTCCTGACAATGCTCCTCCCTTGTGTCCATATCCAGTTGGATGCCGATGTATCGCTCAGCTTCATAGTAGTGGTATAATCCTCCGCGTGCTCTGACACTTTTGTAGTAACTTTTATGACTCGTACAGGAAAAATTAACCTGTTTCTACATAGACATTCAAAGGATTCAGCTAGTCAGTTTTTAATCACGTGATGTCATAGCCCTAATGGAAAAGAGAAGAACTAGCTGGGGAGAAAGGCAAAATGAGCAATTGTAAGTGCACAGTGCCATATAATATGATGACTGCAATATATTAAGGGGATAAAAACTTTGATTGGAGGAGGAGAGCTGCTTTAACTCTGAAACACTAGCTTTTAAAAAGTAAGAAGTAGGCTGGTAAAAATTGATCTTGGATCACTAGTCTACGAGGCTGGCCCTTGCGGCTTCTCCCCTAGAGTGACAAGTCTTTTCCTAGACTCTCCACATTATACACACCCATCGGTCAAGGGAAGCAGCGGAGAGAAGCTGCTGGGCATCGGCCGCTTGGACAAGTGACCTGAGCAGCTTGGTCATGTTCTCTGAAATGCCGCAATGTTTCAGAGTAAAACCTGTCTGGTAGAAATGGTGGAATCAGCGTCTGAGACTTGGTGCGGGCAGTTTAAGCACATTGTATCAGCCCTCACGTTCTCTTACATTGTGTCTGAAAGGCAGGATTCTTGATGTTCTATTTCATTTACTGTATATGTCTCAGCTGTATCCTCTGACTTTTGTTTTAATGCTGACTGCTTATATAACATACCGTAGGTATATTTTTATTATTTGGTAATTTTACATTAATGGGGTTTTGACAATTCGTCCTTTCATTAAGTGCACTTTTAATCAGCGAGTGAAACTGATTTCTTCTGGTTAAAGGGAACATGTAAAACATCTACACCTAAAACCATTTATAAGTCTGTGTATAATATAAACACTGGCGCTCACCCGAAAAAACTAGCAGTCTTCAGCTGCTGGAATCAATCAGGGTAGTGCCCCCCTGTATAACAATATAGATCAGTAAAAACAAATAGATGCCGCGCTTGAAGAGGCAGAAACAAATAACAAATAACACGAGGTGGAAAACTAAAAGCAAGAAATAAACCGAGCCGCCACGTGGATTCCTCCCAGTACCACGAGCTCCCTAAAACAGTAACAGATGTTCACCTCACCAACACAGTCACGCACTAGCCGCACAGTCTGTATAACAATTATTCAGGTGCCGATACCGCTAGCTTACCTATTGTGAGACTGTCACAGCTGAGTGTGGGTCTGTGCTGAATGTGAGTAGATATTACCCTGTCCAGTATAAGCCACCGGGGTTTCGGCGTGGTGCGTATCAGATGGCACTGTGCAGCATAACTCAGGGAAGCCCCGGCCGGTAGCGTTCCCTGGGTACCGCATACAAAAAAGAGAAGATGGCCGATAGGCTCCCCCTACCTAGTGATGTCACCTGCAGTAAGGAGCGCTAGAACGCTCAAAAAAGGGGGGGAGGATTAAACCAACGCGTTTCAAAGAGCCTTGCTCTTCTTCCTCAGGGTTACCGCTCCCCTGGCTCACCCTATCTTTTATAGTATCTAGCCATCACTGCGCACCGCCCCCTAATTAACCCCAGGTTTCCCAGCTCTTATGGAAACATCCATACCGATACTGTGTGTTTGCAGATTTACCTAAGAGTAAAATGCAGTGTATTTAAACCCCTTTGAATGTATTTAAAATAGGATAGACGGACATCTACCTCAGTGTGCTGCATTAATACCTAAATACTTGAATATGTATATTAAAATCTTAGTTTTATTTACGAACACAAAATGTCTAAAAAACACGCATTAAAAAACACGCATTAAAAGTATTACAACGCCAACAAAGCACATAAAACCAATTTAAAAGACTCTCAGTAATACCTGAGAAGTAAATATGCTATCGTAAAAGTTGTTTCATAGATTGCTATTCTTGCTGGGTATTTTCTCAAGAAGTATCTCAGCCATATTCCCAAGAATACCCTCTGAAAAAACCCCACCAGAAAGAACCACCTGCATGAAGGCATGTATTAAAATATACATATATATTAAAATATACTCCCAAAATCACCCTACAACATCTCCTTCAAAGAGGAGCCTCTTCTCTAAGACTTACGTTATTGATGTTACTCGTTATATAAGGCTCCCATTGATATCTATTAACGCGTCAATACCCTATTTTTCAGTATTCTGCCTGGTTATTGGTTCGCCACCTTATATTTAAACAGGGAAACCTTTGTAGATTTAAAATGCAAATAGTTCCACCTCATGATTCAATCCCTTTGGGGCCAGGCTGTCCAGGGTGAATATCCATTGTGTCTCTACCCTGGACATGCTCCTAATATAATCGCCGCCCCTGGGGTTCTGGTGGACACGTTGGATGCCAGTGAAGAATATTCCCTTAGTGGATTTATTATGTTTCATTAGAAAGTGCCGGGATAGGGGATGTCCTAAGTGGATATTTTTCATATGCTCCTTAAGTCTGGTCATAAGACCCCGCTTAGTACGCCCTACATACAATTTATCGCATGGGCATCAGATCACATAAATGACCCCTGTAGAGAAGCATGAGATCCTATCCCTTATAATGAATTCCTTTTTTCCACTGGCATCTTTAAATGAGGTCTGTAGTACTTTCTTGAAATTGGTATTAATACAGCTAAAACAACTGCCACAAGGCACGAAACCCACATTCGGTTGTAGGGGAGTTTTGGGTTTCTTATTTCCATTAATAACTGCTAATTTGGTAGTGGGGGCTATAATGTGGCCCAAAGATTGGGCTTTTTTGTATATAAACCTTGGGGCACTAGGTAGATATTCTCCCACCGTTTTGTCCCCTTGTAGTACTGCCCAATGTTTTGCTATTATTCTCCTAAACTGCTTGTGGCCTGTATGAAACTGAGATATAAGTGGAAGTTGATTAATTTGTTCCCTGATATTGATTTCGTGAGTGATAATTGTTTTAGCGGGATATACTAGCTCATTTCTTGGTATATGTTCCATATCACGTTTTGTTTGATCTACTAGATGTTTCGGATAACCTTTATCTAAAAACTGCTGTGACAAGAATTCTGCCTCCACACGGTTATCCTCCTCTTTAGTACAATTACGTTTAATCCGTGTGAATTGACTCCTGGGGATATTTGTGAGCCAAACGGGAAGGTGGATGATGCTGTTTGCATCCACTTCTTTGCGATGGCACTTTGTGCATAGTTGGTTGCCATCTATATAGATGTTGAGGTCCAAGAAGTTTACATTCGTAGTACTTATAGTTGGAGTAAACTCAAGACCATATTCATTTATATTCAGACTGGATATAAATACTTCAAGGTCGTATTGTGATCCTTCCCAGATAAACAGAACATCATCGATAAATCGACGCCAGACTACCAACTTTTCATGGAGTTTTCCAGCTACAAAGATTTTGGACTCCTCCCACTTTGCTACATACAAGTTTGCATAGCTAGGGGCAAACCGTGTCCCCATAGCGGTGCCCCACTTCTGTAAAAAAACTGTTCTTCATATAAGAAATAATTGTGTTTAAGAATGAATTGTATGCACTCCTGAATGAACTCTGTTATGATCTGGTGACCTTGGAGCCGCATGAAACTTTCTCTGGAGTCGGTGGAACCTGTACTGACCGCAAATCCTGAACTAACACCGCAACTAGAAGTAGCCGTGGGGTGTGCCTAACATACCCTAGACACCTCGACACAGCCGGAGGACTAAATACCCCTATAGATGAAAATAGGAATGCTACCTTGCCTCAGAGCAGACCCCCAAAGGATAGGCAGCCCCCCACGAATAATGACTGTGAGTAGGAGAAGAATAGACACACGCAGGTAGAGAACAGGATTTAGCAAAAGAGGCCACTCTAGCTAAATAGGAAAGGATAGGACAGATTACTAGGCGGTCAGTATTAAAACCCTTCCAAAAATATCCACAGCAGATAATACAAAAAGTTCCACAATCTAACTAAAGACATGGAATGTATATCTGTCACTCCAGAGAATCCAGCAAGACTGAGAAAATACTGACACAATCTAAGCTGGACAAGAAAACACAAAGAATAGCACTGAATTGTGAAGCACACAACATGTGTGCCACAGGGAAAAAAACCAGACACTTATCTTTGCTGATTTGGCAGAAAGGCAGGAGGAACCAGGCAGAGGTCCTAACCTCCCAACAACAATTGACAACTGGCAAGGACTAATGAATCCTGCATGCCTAAATACCCCAGTCAGAACTGCAATCAGCAGATACACCTGACCAGGACTGCAACTCAGGGGCAACTGCATTACCACCTACAACCACCGGAGGGAGCCCAAAAGCAGAATTCACAACAGAACACCTGGGTTGAAGTGTATGAGCCCAACAGTTGGAGATAGTGGCCTGCTACTTGACAGCCCCTATCTTGATCAATTACTGTGTACAAGGACTTAACCCCTTCATGACCCAGCCTATTTTGGCCTTAATGACCTGGCCGTTTTTTGCAATTCTGACCAGTGTCCCTTTATGAGGTAATAACTCAGGAACGCTTCAACGGATCCTAGCGGTTCTGAGATTGTTTTTTCGTGACATATTGGGCATCATGTTAGTGTTAAATTTAGGTCGATAATTTCTGAGTTTATTTGTGAAAAAAACGGAAATTTGGCGAAAATTTTGAAAATTTTGCAATTTTCACATTTTTAATTTTTATTCTGTTAAACCAGAGAGTTATGTGACACAAAATAGTTAATAAATAACATTTCCCACATGTCTACTTTACATCAGCACAATTTTGGAAACAAATTTTTTTTTTGCTAGGAAGTTATAAGGGTTAAAATTTGACCAGTGATTTCTCATTTTTACAACAAAATTTACAAAACCATTTTTTTTAGGGACCACCTCACATTTGAAGTCTTTTTGAGGGTTCTACATGGCTGAAAATACCCAAAAGTGACACCATTCTAAAAACTGCACCCCTCAAGGTGCTCAAAACCACATTCACGAAGTTTATTAACCCTTCAGGTGTTTCACAGCAGCAGAAGCAACATGGAAGTAAAAAATGAACATTTAACTTTTTAGTCACAAAAATGATCTTTTAGCAACAATTTTTTTATTTTCCCAAGGGTAAAAGGAGAAACTGGACCATGAACGATGTCCATTTTGTCCTGAGTATGCTGATACCTCATATGTGGGGGTAAACCACTGTTTGGGCGCATGGCAGGGCTCGGAAGGAAAGGAGCGCCATTTGACTTTTTGAATGAAAAATTGGCTCCAATCTTTAGCGGACACCATGTCGCGTTTGGAGAGCCCCCGTGTACCTAAACATTGGAGCTCCCCCACAAGTGACCCCATTTTGGAAACTAGACCCCCCAAGGAACTTATCTAGAAGCATAGTGAGCACTTTAAACCCTCAGGTGCTTCACAAATTGATCCGTAAAAATGAAAAAGTACTTTTTTTTCACACAAAATTTCTTTTAGCCTCAATTTTTTCATTTTCACATGGGCAACAGGATAAAATGGATCCTAAAATTTGTTGGACAATTTCTCCTGAGTACACCGATACCTCACATGTGGGGGTAAACCACTGTTTGGGCACATGGTAAGGCTCGGAAGGGAAGGAGCGCCATTTGACTTTTTGAATGGAAAATTAGCTCCAATCGTTAGCGGACACCATGTCGCGTTTGGAGAGCCCCTGTGTGCCTAAACATTGGAGCTCCCCTACAAGTGACCCCATTTTGGAAACTAGACCCCCAAGGAACTTATCTAGATGCATAGTGAGCACTTAAAACCCCCAGGTGCTTCACAGAAGTTTATAACGCAGAGCCGTGAAAATAAAAAATAATTTTTCTTTCCTCAAAAATGATTTTTAGCCTGGAATTTTTTATTTTCCCAAGGGTAATAGGAGAAATTGGACCCCAAATGTTGTTGTCCAGTTTGTCCTGAGTACGATGATACCCCATATGTGGGGGTAAACCACTGTTTGGGCGCACGGCAGGGCTCGGAACGGAAGGCATGCCATTTGGCTTTTTGAATGGAAAATTAGCTCCAATCATTAGCGGACACCATGTCACGTTTGGAGAGCCCTTGTGTGCCTAAACATTGGAGCTCCCCCACAAGTGACCCCATTTTGGAAACTAGACCTCCCAAGGAACTAATCTAGATGTGTGGTGAGCACTTTGAACTCCCAAGTGCTTCACAGAAGTTTATAACGCAGAGCCATGAAAATAAAAAATAATTTTTCTTTTCTCAAAAATTATTTTTTAGCCCACAATTTTTTATTTTCCCAAGGGTAACAGGAGAAATTGGAAGCCAAAAGTTGTTGTCCAGTTTCTCCTGAGTACGCTGATACCCCATATGTGGGGGTAAACCAATGTTTTGGCACACGTCGGGGTTCGGTAGGGAAGTAGTGACGTTTTGAAATGCAGACTGATGGAATGCTCTGCGGGCGTCAGGTTGCGTTTGCAGAGCCCCTGATGTGCCTAAACAGTAGGAACTCCCCACAAGTGACCCCATTTTGGAAACTAGACCCCCAAGGGAACTTATCTAGATGTGTGGTGAGCACTTTGAACCCCCAAGTGCTTCACAGAAGTTTATAACGCAGAGCCGTGAAAATAATAAATGTATTTCCTTTCCTCAAAAATATTTTTTTAGCCCAGAATTTTTTAATTTTCCCAAGGGTAACAGGAGAAATTTGACCCCAAAAGTTGTTGTTCAGTTTCTCCTGAGTACGCTGATACCCCATAAGTGGGGGTAAACCACTGTTTGGGCGCACGTCAGGGCTCGGAAGGGAAGTAGTGACATTTGAAATACAGACTTTGATGGAATGGTCTGCGGGCGTCATGTTGCATTTGCAGAGCCCCTGATGTGCCTAAACAGTAGAAACACCCCACAAGTGACCCCATTTTGGAAACTAGACCCCCCAAGGAACTTATCTAGATGTGTGGTGAGCACTTTCAACCCCCAAGTGTTTCACAGAAGTTTATAACGCAGAGCCGTGAAAATAAAAAATAATTGTTCTTTCCTCAAAAATTATGTTTTAGCAAGTAATTTTTTATTTTTGCAAGGGTATCAGGAGAAATTGGACCCCAATAGTTGTTGCCCAGTTTGTCCTGAGTACGCTGGTACCCCATATGTGGGGGTAAACCACTGTTTGGGCGCACGTCGGGGCTTGGAAGGGAGGGAGCACCATTTGACTTTTTGAACGCAAGATTGGCTGGAATCAATGGTGGCGCCATGTTGCGTTTGGAGACCCCTGATGTGCCTAAACAGTGGAAACCCCTCAATTCTAACTTCAACACTAACCCCAACACACCCCTAATCCTAATCCCAACTGTAGCCATAACCCTAATCACAACCCTATCCCCAACACACCCCTAACCACAACCCTAACCGCAACACACTTGTAACCCTAATCCCAACCCTAACCCTAATCCCAACCCTAACCACAACTGTAACCCCAACACACCCCTAACCCTATCTGTAACCCTAACCACAAGCCTAATCTTAACCCTATTTCCAACCCTAGCCCTAATTCCAACCCTAACTCTAATTCCAACCCTAACCCTAAGGCTATGTGCCCACGTTGCGGATTCGTGTGAGATTTTTCCGCACGATTTTTGAAAAATCTGCAGGTAAAAGGCACTGCGTTTTAGCTGCGGATTTACAGCGGATTTCCAGTGTTTTTTTGTGCGAATTTCACCTGCGGATTCCTATTGAGGAACAGGTGTAAAACGCTGTGGAATTCGCACAAAGAATTGACATGCTGCGGAAAATACAACGCAGCGTTTCCGCACGGAATTTTCCGCACCATGGGCACAGCGGATTTGGTTTTCCATAGGTTTACATGGTACTGTAAACCTCATGGAAAACTGCTACGAATTTGCAGCGGCCAATCCGCTGCAGATCCGCGGCCAATCCGCTGCGGATCTGCAGCCAAATCCGCACTGTGTGCACATGCCCTACCCCTAACCCTACCCCTAACCCTAGTCCTAACCCTAACCCTAGTGGAAAAAGAAAAAAAAATATTTTCTTTTTTTTATTATTGTCCCTACCTATGGGGGTGATAAGGGGGGGGGGTTATTTATTACTTTTTTATTTTGATCGCTGTGATAGAACCTATCACAGCGATCAAAATGTACTTGTAACAAATCTGCCGGCCGGCAGATTCGGCGGGCGCACTGTGCATGCGCCCGCCATTTTGGAAGATGGCGGCGCCCATGGAGAAGACGGACGGGCACCGGGAGCCTCGGTAAGTATAAGGGTGGGGGGGGGAGATCGGGGCACGGGGGGGGCGTCGGAGCACAGGGGGGTGGCATAGGAGCACGGGGGGAGCGGACAGGAGGACAGGGGAGCGGAGCACAGGACGGAGGGGACTACGGGACAGATCGGTGGCTTGGGGGGGCGATCGGTGGGGTGTGGGGGGGTCACATCAATGTTTCCAGCCATGGCCGATGATATTGCAGCATCGGCCATGGCTGGATTGTAATATTTCACCAGTTTTTCAGGTGAAATATTACAAATCGCTCTGATTGGCAGTTTCACTTTCAACAGCCAATCAGAGCGATCGTAGCCATGGGGGGGTGAAGCCACCCCCCCCTGGGCTGATGTACCACTCCCCCTGTCCCTGCAGATCGGGTGAAATTGGAGTTAACCCTTTCACCCGATCTGCAGGGACGCGATCATTCCATGACGCCACATAGGCGTCATGGGTCGGATTGGCACGGGTTTTCATGACGCCTACGTGGCGTCATGGGTCGGGAAGGGGTTAATGTCCAATGTACCTAAAATAAAACTGGGTTTCCAATTAACTGTTTCTAAGATTTGTAGCACGTGGCCTGTATCCTTAAGGTATGCCGGTATCAAAGACATACACTTCTGTAAGTGGACGTCCACTTACCTGGATAGATTCGCTGTCAGGCTATTAATGCCAGAAATGATGGGTCTTCCGGGTGGACATGTTGGGTTTTTGTGGAGTTTCGGAATATGATAGAACAACGCTATACTTGGGGTGCGGTTCATTACAAACTCAAACTCTAAGATTCTAGAATCATGAAAGTCCTTTGTTCTGTTTTTGTAAGATATTAGGCAAACGATTTAAAATACGAACACAAAAATATATCGTCATAATCACACTCGGAGGATCTACCCATCCCTCGAAACACAGGTTTCTAGCTCCATCTGGTACAGAGGTAGGGATTTCTCTGTCAGTGTGCGTGACAAATAGGACATATTTGATCTCATTGGAATGCCCACGATACTACGAGATGAATGAGGGGTATGGTGCGATGATGATATGTTCAGCAGCGGAATTACAAGTCTTAGAAAGATTTAGCTTATACTTAGTCAGAATCCAGAGAGAGGAGGGACTGGAATAGCCTGCCTTTTTGGTGATGTCACCGAGCTAAGCTATAACTGTTTTGGCCGGACTCCAGCAGTCAGTCTGTTGCCGGAAGAACATGTGGGTCTGACCTGAAGAGCTGTACCTCATGCATTGGGATTTTTGGGAGCCCCTCCCCCTAGCATGGTGTTTGCCTGAACTGATATGAACTAAGAACATGTGAGTTATCTTTTCTTCCTTTAATCCTTTTATTTTCATAATTACCTTGTACATATTTGCAATTGTCTCATTTATAACATCTTTGTAAAATATTTTGATAAACACTGCATAAACTTTATGGGTATATTATTTCATGCCAGTTATTTCTCCATGCTCTAAAAACGTACCCTGTCTTTGAAGGGAATTTACGCTACTGTTTTGGGGTTAGCTTCGGACCCGTTTAATCGGAGCTGGTGGCAGCTTACCTTGTGCCGGCTTTTGGGGGGTCACTGTAGTGACTGCGGCTTGATAATTATTGTTCCTGCCTGAGTGGGAGTAGTTATCGCGTCGCTGCAGCGCGCCCAATAGCCAGTACATAGCAGGCAGCCTTTCTGGCGACTAATTACCCAGGGTGCAGTACCTAATCTGACCTGAGAGTAAGGGGGGCGCCAGAGAGCTGCAAGTGTTAAGTGGAACTGTAAGCGGGATAGACACAAATCCCTGCAGTTCATGGTATATTGAAGAGCAGTGGGATACCTAAAATAAGCCCCTGCTGTAACCTAAGAGGTCAATAGCCTCGTGTGTGTTTTTCCATCACATTGTGGCAGTGGAGGGATAACTAGGATAAGCCCCCTGCACATGTGATAGCCTTCTGTTGGTTTAAAGTCACCCCAAACCGTGACATATTGTGGGCAGCGGCTAAGGGATCTTGACAGTCACGGTGTGAATCGTGACAATTGGTGGCAGCGGTGGGATATTAGAGCATTAGTGATTTGGTTTGAGCAATCATTCCTCTCACTAAAAACTTGCAGAAAGTTCTTGCGAGAACTCTGCGCAAATAAGTTTGGGAGAACGAACTCAGTGCTTATTAGTTGTGAGACAATTGTGTACTGGTAATTATCCCCTCCCTTTTTCTTTGTTTTTCTATCCTATCTTTTATTTGGCAACCATGGTTGTGCTGGGAGAAACCTTTTATAAGAAGCAGTCCAAGGACACTCTTATGGCCTTGTGCATGTCACAGCAGATTGACTGTACAAACAAAACCAAGGCTCAAATGGTCGCTGAACTGGTGCAATTTGAAGCAGACCAAGCCAGGCCACAGAGCCCAGAGGCCGCAGAAGCCGGCACAAGCGAACATGGTGCTGCAGCAGGGGTCCACCCACTGAATGCCGGCCCGATTAGACATCAGGGCGGATTGGACCCCCACCTGCTGGCGGTCTTGGAACTACTCCCCGCTGATGACCGTGATGGACGTCGGCAGCTGATCCAGCAATACCAGGAGCGGGAGCACCAGCTGCAGATGGCCCGACTGCAAATGCAGGGGTAGTCCCAGTCAAGTCGTGAGCCCAGCAGCGCTCAGACACCGAAGCCCCGGCCCGACCACTTTCCTGTTATGGAAAAGGATGGGGACTTGGATACTTTTCTGCGGGCCTTTGAGAAAGCCTGCAGGCAGTACCAGCTGCCTACACAAGAATGGGCACGATACCTGACACCAGGGCTGAGAGGAAAAGCTCTGGAGGCGTTTGCTGCCCTCCCTCAAGAACAAGATGGTGACTATGAGGCTATCAAGCAGGCCCTCATAGCCAAGTACCAGCTTACACCCGAGGTGTACCGTAAAAAGTTTCGGACCCTCCAACGTGGCCCACACGACAGTTACAGTGATGTGGTGCATGGACTGGGGACCCACTTTGACCAGTGGACCCAAGGACTGTCAGTGACCACCTTTGCACAGCTGCGAGACCTGATGATCAAAGACCAGTTCTTCCATCTTTGCCCAACTGAGGTGCGACAGTTCGTGATGGACAGAGAACCCAAAGACGTGACGAAAGCAGCGCAGATTGCCGATGCCTATGAGGCCAACCGTAGATCGGAAGTGCGGAAGCCAGTCACCACCAGCTGGAGAGGGGGTAAGCCTGCATCCAACGCCAGTACCCCTGCCAGCCAACCTACCAGAGGTCCTGTCCCCGTGGCCAACAGCACCAGACCCACCACCGAACTTCGCCAGTGTTACCACTGCAGGCAGACTGGACACCTCAGTCACCGATGTCCAGCCAAGCAGAAGAACCCCTCATCCCAGGCCCCAGGGCCTAATGCAGCAGTTCTTTTGGTGGGTGGTGTGGCTGGGAGGGGGTGTGATAACGTACAGCAGGTCATTGTGGGAGGTCATGTTGCTACAGGCCTCAAGGACACCGGGGCTGAACGAACCCTCATCCGACCCGAACTGGCGGCCCCTGAAGAAATCATTCCGGGGAAAACCCTAACTGTCACTGGGATTGGGGGCATCAGCTGTCCCTTACCGATGGCCCGGGTTTTTATTGATTGGGGTGCCGGGAGCGGGGTGAAGGAAGTGGGGCTGTCTGATAATTTGCCCACTGATGTTTTGTTGGGGACTGATTTGGGGAGGTTGTTTGCATACTACGTCATTGACACCCCTCCCCAATCTACTAATGAGGGTAAAGTTAACCCTGGTGATGATGATGATGATGATGATGGGAAATCGCATGTGTTACCTGACCATGCTTTATCTTGTAGTGATGCATCTGCTAACCATTTTTTCCCTAGGATTGATGGTGAAAATGTTGTACCTGTGCCAACTGTATCTGATAATGATGTTTCTGTGAAAGTTGATGTGTCCATAGGTACAGGAGTGCTCAGCCACGTCGCTCTGCGGAGTGAGACGGCTGAGGAACCCCTAGCAGGGGCAAGTGTCGGTGCTACAAGAAATGGGGAGATACATGGAAACCGTGAGGAAGGTGATGCCATGCAATTGACCAGTGCCACCGAGGAAGGTAACTGGCCCATAAGTAGCAATGCTCCTGAGATAATGGGGGTGGATGGGGAGGTAGAGCCCATAGCAGCGTCGGCTGTTGGGTCTGTAGAAATCCCCGGGGAGACAGCCTACGTAGCTGCTGTCACCCGCAGTCAGAGTGCCCGGAACACAGATACCTGTCTGCCTTCCGGACCCTCCTCAGTCATCAGTGTGACTGAACCAGAGGTGGATCCAGAGCAGGTCCCAGAGGGCTCCCGTGGGGAAGGGACCCTGACATCGCTTCTGGCTTCCCCTAGCCAGGAGTTTCAGGCCGCTCTGCACACAGATGCGAGCCTAGAGAGTTTGAGACAACTCACCGGGACGTCATTCTCCGAGACTGATAAGGAGAAGGTGTTCTGGAAAGGAGGAAGGTTGTACCGGGAGACAGTACCCGGAGAATCACAAAAGGAGTGGTTGAGGGAAAGACAGCTGGTCGTCCCACAGCAATTCCGGGGTGAGTTGTTGCGGATTGCCCATGAGATCCCGCTAGCTGGACACTTGGGGATCAGCAAAACTAAGGCCCGGCTGTCTCAACACTTCTATTGGCCTAAGATGGGGACAGATGTGTCAAACTACTGCCGCTCCTGTGTCACCTGTCAAAGAGTGGGGAAGGCGGGGCCTGCTCTTAAGGCTCCCCTGATCCCTTTGCCAGTGATAGAGGAGCCTTTCCAGAGGATTGCGGTGGACATTGTGGGCCCGCTGGCCGTCTCCAGCAGCTCTGGAAAGCGATTTATTCTTACTGTGGTAGACTACGCTACCCAGTACCCAGAGGCAGTAGCTCTGTCTTCAACTAGGGCAGATAAGGTGGCGGATGCCCTGTTGGCTATCTTTGCATGGGTAGGATTTCCCAGGGAAATGCTTACTGATCGAGGGACCCAATTTATGTCTCACCTAATGGAGGCTCTCTGTAAGAAAATGCAGGTGAAGCACCTGGTATCGAGTGCGTATCACCCACAGACCAATGGCTTGTGTGAACGCTTCAATGGTACCCTCAAACAGATGCTACGCATGCTGGTTGAGACACAACGGCGCGACTGGGAGCGGTACCTCCCACACCTGCTATTTGCTTACCGAGAGGTTCCGCAGGCCTCGACGGGGTTCTCCCCCTTCGAGCTCCTGTACGGCAGGCGAGTCCGGGGACCCCTTGGGTTGGTAAGAGAATCCTGGGAAGAGGAGCCGAACCCTTCTGAAGTGTCCATAGTGGAGTATGTCATGCGCTTCCGTGACAAGATGCAGACCTTGACGCAGTTGGTGCATGACAACATGACGCAGGCTCAGGCTGATCAGAAGCACTGGTACGACCAGAACGCCCGGGAGCGGACCTACCACGTGGGTCAAAAGGTGTGGGTGCTGGTTCCTGTACCAACGGATAAGCTTCAGGCAGCCTGGGAGGGCCCGTACGTCGTCCACCAACAGCTCAACCCGGTCACCTACGTGGTCACGCTTGACCACACTCGGGGTAGGCGAAAGGCCTTTCACGTCAACATGATGAAGGCTCATCACGAACGTGAACCTTTCGTCCTACCGGTCTGCAGCGCACCCGAAGAAGGGGAGGAAGACACCCTCCTGGACATGCTGGCCCAAGCCAAGGCCCGTGGGTCCATTAAGGATGTGGAGGTAAGCGCCTCGCTAGATGAACCACAGCGGTTGCAGTTGCAAACCACACTGGAACCCTTCCGGGTCGTGTTCTCCAACCGGCCTGGAAGGACTGAGTTAGTGGTCCACGAGGTGGACACCGGGAACCACGCCCCACTACGGCGAACACCCTATCGAATCTCTGACCAGGTGCAGCAGATTATGCGCCAGGAGATCGATGAGATGTTACAGCTGGGGGTGATTCGACGGTCAAAGAGCACGTGGGCCTCACCGGTAGTTCTCGTGCCAAAGAAGGACCGGACCACCCGGTTCTGCGTGGACTACAGGGGGCTCAACGCCATTACAGCCTCTGACGCGCACCCAATGCCGCGCATCGAGGAGCTGCTTGAGAAGTTAGCTGGCGCAAAATACCTGACAATAATGGATCTGAGTCGCGGATACTGGCAGATTCCCCTGAGCCCCGAGGCGCAGGAGAAGTCCGCCTTTATCACACCCTTTGGACTGTACGAGTCCACGGTCATGCCCTTCGGCATGAATAATGCCCCTGCCACTTTCCAGCGGATGGTCAATCTCCTGCTTCAGGGACTGGAGAAGTACGCTGTGGCGTACTTAGATGACATTGCCATCTTCAGTCCCTCCTGGGATGAACACCTGCAGCATCTCGAGGAGGTGCTCGGGCGAATTCACCGAGCAGGACTGACTATCAAGCCGGGAAAGTGCCAGATGGGCATGAGGGAGGTTCACTACCTGGGGCACCGGGTAGGTGGAAACACCCTAAATCCAGAGCCTGACAAAGTGGGCGTGATCGTGAACTGGCCCACTCCCAGGAACAAGAAACAGGTGATGTCCTTCCTGGGCACTGCAGGGTACTATAGGCGCTTCGTGCAGCACTATAGTAGCCTGGCAAAACCTTTGACGGACCTCACCAGGAAGAAGCTACCCCACATCGTCAACTGGACAGATGGCTGTGAGGGGGCCTTCCAGGCGTTGAAGACAGCACTGTGCAACGCCCCTGTGTTGAAAGCAGTAGACAGCAGTCGACCGTTCTTGGTACAGACCGACGCCAGCGAGTTTGGCCTCGGTGCTGTGCTCAGCCAGGTTGACTCGGAGGACCAAGAGCACCCCGTGTTGTACCTGAGCCGGAAACTTTTGCCGAAGGAAGTGGCCTATTCCACCATTGAGGAGTGCCTGGCCATAGTCTGGGCCCTGCAGCGCTTGCAGCCCTACTTGTACGGTCGCACCTTCACGGTGGTGACCGACCACAACCCTCTGCGCTGGCTAAGCACCATGTGTGGAACCAATGGCAGGTTGCTACGCTGGAGCCTTGCCCTTCAGCAATTTGACTTCACCATTAAACACAAAGCGGGCAAAGAGCATGGGAATGCAGATGGACTCTCCCGCCAGGGTGAACCCACGGAGGTGCGCATGGAGGCATACCGAGAGGTTCTGCCGCCGTAGCGCACGCCAAAAGGGGGAGGTGTCACGATATGGTATGAAATATCATAAGTTTAGTTCTCTTGTCAGCCCAGGATGTGGGCTAAGAAACCCCCCTTCTCTTTTACTTCAGAGTTGAGCTTGCCTTTCCACTGTGCATGGGGGAAGAGAGTTTTATTGACGAAAGGCATTTACGACCGGCATTTCCTGTAGTAGAAAGTGCTCAGCTTTAACTGTTAGAGAAGATTCTAGAATCATGAAAGTCCTTTGTTCTGTTTTTGTAAGATATTAGGCAAACGATTTAAAATACGAACACAAAAATATATTGTCATAATCACACTCGGAGGATCTACCCATCCCTCGAAACACAGGTTTCTAGCTCCATCTGGTACAGAGGTAGGGATTTCTCTGTCAGTGTGCATGACAAATAGGACATATTTGATCTCATTGGAATGCCCACGATACTACGAGATGAATGAGGGGTATGGTGCGATGATGATATGTTCAGCAGCGGAATTACAAGTCTTAGAAAGATTTAGCTTATACTTAGTCAGAATGCAGAGAGAGGAGGGACTGGGATAGCCAGCCTTTTTGGTGATGTCACCGAGCTAAGCTATAACTGTTTTGGCCGGACTCCAGCAGTCAGTCTGTTGCCGGAAGAACATGTGGGTCTGACCTGAAGAGCTGTACCTCATGCATTGGGATTTTTGGGAGCCCCTCCCCCTAGCATGGTGTTTGCCTGAACTGATATGAACTAAGAACATGTGAGTTATCTTTACTTCCTTTAATCCTTTTATTTTCATAATTACCTTGTACATATTTGCAATTGTCTCATTTATAACATCTTTGTAAAATATTTTGATAAACACTGCATAAACTTTATGGGTATATTATTTCATGCCAGTTATTTCTCCATGCTCTAAAAACGTACCCTGTCTTTGAAGGGAATTTACGCTACTGTTTTGGGGTTAGCTTCGGACCCGTTTAATCGGAGCTGGTGGCAGCTTACCTTGTGCCGGCTTTTGGGGGGTCACTGTAGCGACTGCGGCTTGATAATTATTGTTCCTGCCTGAGTGGGAGTAGTTATCGCGTCGCTGCAGCGCGCCCAATAGCCAGTACATAGCAGGCAGCCTTTCTGGTGACTAATTACCCAGGGTGCAGTACCTAATCTGACCTGAGAGTAAGGGGGGCGCCAGAGAGCTGCAAGTGTTAAGTGGATAGACACAAGTGTAAGCGGGATAGACACAAATCCCTGCAGTTCATGGTATATTGAAGAGCAGTGGGATACCTAAAATAAGCCTCTGCTGTAACCTAAGAGGTCAATAGCCTCGTGTGTGTTTTTCCATCACATTGTGGCAGTGGAGGGATAACTAGGATAAGCCCCCTGCACATGTGATAGCCGTCTGTTGGTTTAAAGTCACCCCAAACCGTGACATATTGTGGGCAGCGGCTAAGGGATCTTGACAGTCACGGTGTGAATCGTGACAGGGATCATAAAGGGATCAACTTGCTTATCTTTTAAAGGGCTACATCGTCCTTAAATAATGTGACAGGTTCCCTTTAAGTTGTGAGACAGTGTTTGTTTTTTATTAGTTGAACTGTTACATGAAAGTTCCTTTATATGCACAGAATTGCACAACTATCTTCAGAAGGCACCAGTTTGGGTCCCCTTACCCCGAGTGACAACCTTTACATCCATGTACTACATGATGCTTCCTCTTTAAATAAAGTTGATTTGCGCTTGTTCTGGGATGTAAAGTCAGGAAGGGAACGTTAACTCTCTGAATAAATCCTTCTGGCAAGCACAGCGCCATGAAGTTCTTCTTCCATCAATCCTATGTAGGAGATTTAGTGCAATGGCTTTTCTCATAGAAAACTGATTTGGGGGGTCTTGTTGGAGTGTGAGATGAGAATTGTAATATCTCACAGCTTCCATTTCTGAAATAGAGAAAGTAGATCGTGTATGACTGCAATGAGCGCTGGAAGGCTAAGAACCCCTCATACTGCTTGTGCACTAATATATATAATTTTATTTTATTTTTTTACACTTTTGGACTTTTTTCTTGCAGGCCCACATGATCCCCCTTCCCCAAAATAATGCAAAATGCACGGTTCTGTGCACCTTTTGAATAAAGTCTCAGCTGCCGTACACCTTGGGTCGTTCGGCTGCCCGTCTGCCATACACAGCCGAGTAACCTCCGTTTTAATGATCCTTTCGTAAATCAATAGCACACATGAAACAAAGCAACTTTATAATTTATCTCATCAGAGAAATCTAATTCTGTCTCCTTCATTGTTCTTTCACGTTCAGTTTACTGGTAAAATCTGTATTCAGCTCAGTGTATTTTTCCTATTACTTAGATATCAATTAGTGCCTTTAGGCTATGTGCACACGTTGCGGATTTCCTGCGGATCCGCAGCGTTTTTTTCTGTGCAGAAACGCTGCAGATCCGCAAGTGATTTACAGTACCATAATGTGCTAATAGTGCGGAAAATTCCGCACGGAAAACGCTGCGGATTAAAAGAAGGAGCATGTCATTTATTTCTGCGGATCTGCAGCGTTTTTGTACCCTTCCATTATAGAAATCCACAGGGGTAAAAACGCATGAAATGTGCACAAAATCCGCATTAAAAAACGCATCAAATCCGCACCTGCGTTTTCTGCCAAGAGATGCAGAATCCGCACAAAAAAATTCCAGAGCGAAATCCGCAATGTGTGCACATAGACTTAAATAATCTAGGGGGAAAGTGAAGCTAGAGGCAAACACAGACATTATCCCCCAAAAAATTCTCCATAGAACATTATGAGCACCAATTGTCATCAATATCAGTAGTTCAGGCAAGACAGATTTTAACCATGAATTGAGAATGAAAGATCAGATTAAGAGGAGAAAGAACCAGATTCTCTGATAATATATTAAAAAGTTTCTTGAGTACTTTTGATTTATGGGAAACAAAAAAATTAAATGGTTATTCAAGTATTGTGACCTTTAAATGCTCATATAAAATAATGTAGGTGCGGAATATCACCAGGTTTTTGTCTAAAAACATTTATAAAAGAAAAATGACTCTAAATGTAACATCATGGCCCGTACGGGGATCGAACCCGCGACCTTGGCGTTATTAGCACCACGCTCTAACCAACTGAGCTAACCGGCCAGAGGTGCTGAGGTTGGAGTATGTGACAATGGCCAAGCTGTCTTACACCAATCCATACGTCATCTACTACGCTGTTAACCCCTTTCTGCCATCAGACAGAATAGTACATCTGCTGGCAGATCCCCCGCTTTGATGCAGGGCTCCGGCGGTGAGCCCACATCAAAGCCGGGACATGTCAGCTGTTTTGTACAGTTAACATGTGCCCACAATAGTGGGTGGAATCGCGATCCACCCGCCGCTATTAACTAGTTAAATGCCGCTGTCAAATGCTGACGGCGGCATTTAACAAGCGCTTCCCTCCATCAGGCTGAAAATACACGCACCACTGACCCCGTCACGTGATCCGGGGGTCAGCGGTGCATTGGCATAACAACCAGTGGTCTGAAGACTTCTATGATTGTTGCCAGATTGCTGTGAGCGCCACCCTATGGTCGACGCTCATAGCGATGCAGCAATTCTGCTACATAGGAGCGCTCTGAGCATCGCTCCTATGGAGCAGAGCCAATCGAGTTGTGCCAGCTTCTAGCCTCCCATGGAGGCTATTGAAGCATGGCAAAAGTAAAAAGAAAAAGGTTTTAAAAAATATTTTAAATAAATATAAAAGTTCACATCACCCCTCTTTTGCCCCATTTAAAAAAAATCAAACCTACACATATTTGGATCGCCGAGTTCAGAATCGCCCAATCAATAAAAAAAAAAAGCATTAACCTGATCGCTAAACGGCGTAGCAAGAAAAAAAGTCAAAATGCCAGAATTATGGTTTTTTTGGTCACTGCGACATTGCATTAAAATGCAATTATGGGTGATCAAAAGAACGTATCTGCACCAAAATGGTATCATTAAAATTGTCAGCTCGGCACACAAAAAATAAGCCCTCACCTGACCCCAGATCACGAAAAATGGAGACGCTACGGGTATTGGAAAACTGCAAAAAAAAATTGTAAGCAAATTTTGGATTTTTCTTTCCCCCACTTAGATTGAAAAAAAAAGAACCTAGACATGTTAGGTGTCTATGAACTCGTAATGACCTGGAGAATCATAATGGCAGGTCAGTTTTAGCATTTAGTGAACCTAGCAAAAAAGCCAAACAAAAAAAATAAGTGTGGGATTGCACTTTTTTTTGTAATTTCACCGCACTTGGAATTTTTTTCTAGTTTTCTAGTACACGACATGGTAAAACCAATGGTGTTGTTCAAAAGTACAACTCGTTCTGCCAAAAAAAAGCCCTCACATGACCATATTGACGGAAAAATAAAAAAGTTATGGCTGTGGGAAGGAGGGGAGCGAAAAACGAAAACGCAAAACTGAAAAAAGCTGCGGGGGTTAAGGGGTTCTCCACTATTCTGATACTGATTGCCTAATCTTAAGAATAGGTTATCAATATCAGATCTGTGGTTTTCTGACAACTCCCACTGATCAGCGCTGGCTGTGAACTGTATATGGAGCTGAAACAGCACAGCACAGAGCTGTATACGGTGTAGTAGCTGCTGCCATGTACTGCAGCTCAGTCCCTATTTGCATTAGTGATCTAAAGTGCAGTACCTGGGAGTGGCCACTAAACAGTATCCAGCGCTGTGCTACTATTCCAGCTCTGTACACTTGGACAACCCCTTTAATTCAAGTGATACTAGTAATTATAAGATCTATTAATATTAAGTAAAGGACTATCCAGTTTCACTAAATTATTGGAAAAAAAAAGGTTTGGAATGGGTTAAAGGAACCAAAAAATACTCCTTCCATTGTCACTGTTAATCCTTGAAGGGGGTGGAAAAGTCACCGAAAAAAAAGGAAACTGAATAGGGACATTGAATCATGTCACCGGGTGCTTAAAAGCATAAAATGTAGTAAAAAGCAATTATGAATTTGCTATGATGGACGGGGGCAAGGTAAAAGGAGGTGGACAGAAGTTTGGGCTCTTTCAAGGGTGGGGAATGAAGGCACAAAAAATGAAAATGGGTTGCCAAAGAAAATGGTTACAGAGCCGGACCGCGGCCCTTTAACCTTCTTCTGTGCCAACCAATTTTCATTTTTTGTGCTTCATTTTCCTCTTTCTCAGAGTCCATACTTTTTCTTGTATTACAAACAATAACCAGCGGATAGTTTACATTTTGCAAAACAAGTTGTAATTTTGAACCATAAAAGATTGAAAAAAAAATTAGAAAAATGTTTACTTTTTGCAATTTTGCCTTTTTTGATTTTATAAAAATTTCCATAATTTTCCTGCTCTGTACGATTACTGTAATCCTTAACATGTACCCTTTTTTTAGTGGCATAAAAAAAATACAGCAAAATTACCGTCACACAGGCTGGGGTTAGATGGCTGCAGTGAAGGTTTTTCCGTAGGCTCCAATAGCGTAGCTACCGGGGGGGGACAGAGGGGGCCATCGCCCCGGGCCCGGTGCTCAGAGGGAGCCCACCTGGAGCTACACGACCGTAACTGTAGCGGTGGAGCGCACCGATACAGTTACCTTCTGCGGCAGAGCAGGGAGAATCGATCTCCCTGCTCTGCTGCCCGCTATTAGGTCCCTGAGCAGGCTGTGGGGGGGGCCCGATGCCAGTAGTGGGCCCCCTGCCCGTCACCGCACTGATGAGGGAAGGAGCGCTGCGCTGCGCTGCGCTCCTTCTCCCATCATCCCCCTGTCAGTGTCTGGCGTCACCGACGCCGACGCGGACAGTGGGCACGATGACGTCACCACCCTGTGCCTGCTGTCCTAAGATGAGCGGGAGGTCGGAGTACCGCTGGAACAAGGAGGAAGAGAGGTGAGTATTGTTTTTTTTTTTTATGGGGGCTGCCTTATAAGGGTGCTGTAAATTGGGCACTTCTTGTTATAGGGGATCTCAGGTTACTGTGACTATCAAAGGGGCACACAGGGCAATATTACTTTCTAGGGAGCAAAATGTGGGCGCTATTTTCTAGGGCACTTGTGCCCAGCATTACTATATTATAGAGGGTTGCTTTAGAATTTAGAAGGCACAGAGAACCACACAGCAGGTGCAGTAATAGGGACACATACGGCAGCAGCGGCTCAGTATTGGGGTATCAGGTGCAGTAATAGGGACACATACGGCAGCAGCGGCTCAGTATTGGGGTATCAGGTGCAGCAATAGGGACACATACGGCAGCAGCGGCTCAGTATTGGGGTATCAGGTGCAGTAATAGGGACACATACGGCAGCAGTGGCTCAGTATTGGGGTATCAGGTGCAGCAATAGGGACACATACGGCAGCAGCGGCTCAGTATTGGGGTATCAGGTGCAGTAATAGGGACACATACGGCAGCAGCGGCTCAGTATTGGGGTATCAGGTGCAGTAATAGGGACACATACGGCAGCAGTGGCTCAGTATTGGGGTATCAGGTGCAGTAATAGGGACACATACGGCAGCAGTGGCTCAGTATTGGGGTATCAGGTGCAGTAATAGGGTCACATACGGCAGCAGCGGCTCAGTATCGGGGTATCAGGGGCAGTAATAGGGACACATACGGCAGCAGCAGCTCAGTATTGGGGTATCAGGTGCAGTAATAGGGACACATACGGCAGCAGTGGCTCAGTATTAGGGTATCAGGTGCAGTAATAGGGTCACATACGGCAGCAGTGGCTCAGTATTGGGGTATCAGGGGCAGTAATAGGGACACATACGGCAGCAGTGGCTCAGTATTGGGGTATCAGGGGCAGTAATAGGGACACATACGGCAGCAGCGGCTCAGTATTGGGGTATCAGGGGCAGTAATAGGGACACATACGGCAGCAGCGGCTCAGTATCGGGGTATCAGGTGCAGTAATAGGGACACATATGGCAGCAGCGGCTCAGTATCGGGGTATCAGGGGCAGTAATAGGGACACATACGGCAGCAGCGGCTCAGTATCGGGGTATCAGGTGCAGTAATAGGGACACATACGGCAGCAGCGGCTCAGTATTGGGGTATCAGGGGCAGTAATAGGGACACATACGGCAGCAGCGGCTCAGTATTGGGGTATCAGGGGCAGTAATAGGGACACATACGGCAGCAGCGGCTCAGTATCGGGGTATCAGGGGCAGTAATAGGGACACATACGGCAGCAGCGGCTCAGTATTGGGGTATCAGGGGCAGTAATAGGGACACATACGGCAGCAGCGGCTCAGTATCGGGGTATCAGGGGCAGTAATAGGGACACACGGCAGCAGCGGCTCAGTATCGGGGTATCAGGTGCAGTAATAGGGACACATACGGCAGCAGCGGCTCAGTATTGGGGTATCAGGGGCAGTAATAGGGACACATACGGCAGCAGTGGCTCAGTATTGGGGTATCAGGGGCAGTAATAGGGACACATACGGCAGCAGCGGCTCAGTATTGGGGTATCAGGGGCAGTAATAGGGACACATACGGCAGCAGCGGCTCAGTATCGGGGTATCAGGGGCAGTAATAGGGACACATACGACAGCAGTGCTCAGTATCGGGGTATCAGGGGCAGTAATAGGGACACATACGGCAGCAGTGCTCAGTATCGGGGTATCAGGGGCAGTAATAGGGACACATGGCAGCAGCGGCTCAGTATCGGGGTATCAGGTGCAGTAATAGGGACACATACGGCAGCAGCGGCTCAGTATCGGGGTATCAAGGGCAGTAATAGGGACACATACGGCAGCAGCGGCTCAGTATTAGGGTATCAGGTGCAGTAATAGGGATACACACGGCAGCAGCGGCTCAGTATTGGGGTATCAGGTGCAGTAATAGGGACACATACGGCAGTAGCGGCTCAGTATTGGGGTATCAGGGGCAGTAATAGGGATACATACGGCAGCAGCGGCTCAGTATTGGGGTATCGGGGCAGTAATAGGGACACATACGGCAGCAGCGGCTCAGTATTGGGGTATCAGGTGCAGTAATAGGGACACATACGGCAGCAGCGGCTCAGTATTAGGGTATCAGGTGCAGTAATAGGGTCACATACGGCAGCAGCGGCTCAGTATCGGGGTATCAGGTGCAGTAATAGGGTCACATACGGCAGCAGCGGCTCAGTATCGGGGTATCAGGTGCAGTAATAGGGACACATACGGCAGCAGCGGCTCAGTATTGGGGTATCAGGGGCAGTAATAGGGACACATACGGCAGCAGTGGCTCAGTATTAGGGTATCAGGTGCAGTAATAGGGTCACATACGGCAGCAGTGGCTCAGTATTGGGGTATCAGGGGCAGTAATAAGGACACATATGGCAGCAGCGGCTCAGTATTGGGGTATCAGGGGCAGTAATAGCGACACATATGGCAGCAGCGGCTCAGTATTGGGGTATCAGGTGCAGTAATAGGGACACATACGGCAGCAGTGGCTCAGTATTGGGGTATCAGGGGCAGTAATAGGGACACATACGGCAGCAGTGGCTCAGTATTGGGGTATCAGGGGCAGTAATAAGGACACATATGGCAGCAGCGGCTCAGTATTGGGGTATCAGGGGCAGTAATAGCGACACATATGGCAGCAGCGGCTCAGTATTGGGGTATCAGGTGCAGTAATAGGGACACATACGGCAGCAGTGGCTCAGTATTGGGGTATCAGGGGCAGTAATAGGGACACATACGGCAGCAGTGGCTCAGTATTGGGGTATCAGGGGCAGTAATAGGGACACATACGGCAGCAGCGGCTCAGTATTGGGGTATCAGGGGCAGTAATAGGGACACATACGGCAGCAGCGGCTCAGTATCGGGGTATCAGGTGCAGTAATAGGGACACATATGGCAGCAGCGGCTCAGTATCGGGGTATCAGGGGCAGTAATAGGGACACATACGGCAGCAGCGGCTCAGTATCGGGGTATCAGGTGCAGTAATAGGGACACATACGGCAGCAGCGGCTCAGTATTGGGGTATCAGGGGCAGTAATAGGGACACATACGGCAGCAGCGGCTCAGTATCGGGGTATCAGGGGCAGTAATAGGGACACATACGGCAGCAGCGGCTCAGTATTGGGGTATCAGGGGCAGTAATAGGGACACATACGGCAGCAGCGGCTCAGTATTGGGGTATCAGGGGCAGTAATAGGGACACATACGGCAGCAGCGGCTCAGTATTGGGGTATCAGGGGCAGTAATAGGGACACATACGGCAGCAGCGGCTCAGTATCGGGGTATCAGGTGCAGTAATAGGGACACATATGGCAGCAGCGGCTAAGTATCGGGGTATCAGGGGCAGTAATAGGGACACATACGGCAGCAGCGGCTCAGTATCGGGGTATCAGGTGCAGTAATAGGGACACATACGGCAGCAGCGGCTCAGTATCGGGGTATCAGGGGCAGTAATAGGGACACATACGGCAGCAGTGCTCAGTATCGGGGTATCAGGGGCAGTAATAGGGACACATACGGCAGCAGTGCTCAGTATCGGGGTATCAGGGGCAGTAATAGGGACACATGGCAGCAGCGGCTCAGTATCGGGGTATCAGGTGCAGTAATAGGGACACATACGGCAGCAGCGGCTCAGTATCGGGGTATCAAGGGCAGTAATAGGGACACATACGGCAGCAGCGGCTCAGTATTAGGGTATCAGGTGCAGTAATAGGGACACACACGGCAGCAGCGGCTCAGTATTGGGGTATCAGGTGCAGTAATAGGGACACATACGGCAGTAGCGGCTCAGTATTGGGGTATCAGGGGCAGTAATAGGGATACATACGGCAGCAGCGGCTCAGTATTGGGGTATCAGGTGCAGTAATAGGGACACATACGGCAGCAGTGCTCAGTATCGGGGTATCAGGGGCAGTAATAGGGACACATACGGCAGCAGTGCTCAGTATCGGGGTATCAGGGGCAGTAATAGGGACACATACGGCAGCAGTGCTCAGTATCGGGGTATCAGGGGCAGTAATAGGGACACATGGCAGCAGCGGCTCAGTATTGGGGTATCAGGTGCAGTAATAGGGACACATACGGCAGCAGCGGCTCAGTATCGGGGTATCAGGGGCAGTAATAGGGACACATACGGTAGCAGCGGCTCAGTATTAGGGTATCAGGTGCAGTAATAGGGATACACACGGCAGCAGAGGCTCAGTAGTGGGGTATCAGGTGCAGTAATAGGGACACATACGGCAGCAGCGGCTCAGTATTAGGGTATCAGGTGCAGTAATAGGGATACACACGGCAGCAGAGGCTCAGTATTGGGGTATCAGGTGCAGTAATAGGGACACATACGGCAGTAGCGGCTCAGTATTGGGGTATCAGGGGCAGTAATAGGGATACATATGGTAGCAGCGGCTCAGTATTGGGGTATCGGGGCAGTAATAGGGACACATACGGCAGCAGCGGCTCAGTATTGGGGTATCAGGTGCAGTAATAGGGTCACATATGGCAGCAGCGGCTCAGTATTGGGGTATCGGGGCAGTAATAGGGACACATACGGCAGCAGCGGCTCAGTATTGGGGTATCAGGTGCAGTAATAGGGACACATACGGCAGCAGCGGCTCAGTATCGGGGTATCAGGGGCAGTAATAGGGACACATACGGCAGCAGTGCTCAGTATCGGGGTATCAGGGGCAGTAATAGGGACACATACGGCAGCAGTGCTCAGTATCGGGGTATCAGGGGCAGTAATAGGGACACATGGCAGCAGCGGCTCAGTATCGGGGTATCAGGTGCAGTAATAGGGACACATACGGCAGCAGCGGCTCAGTATCGGGGTATCAAGGGCAGTAATAGGGACACATACGGCAGCAGCGGCTCAGTATTAGGGTATCAGGTGCAGTAATAGGGACACACACGGCAGCAGCGGCTCAGTATTGGGGTATCAGGTGCAGTAATAGGGACACATACGGCAGTAGCGGCTCAGTATTGGGGTATCAGGGGCAGTAATAGGGATACATACGGCAGCAGCGGCTCAGTATTGGGGTATCGGGGCAGTAATAAGGACACATACGGCAGCAGCGGCTCAGTATTGGGGTATCAGGTGCAGTAATAGGGACACATACGGCAGCAGTGCTCAGTATCGGGGTATCAGGGGCAGTAATAGGGACACATACGGCAGCAGTGCTCAGTATCGGGGTATCAGGGGCAGTAATAGGGACACATACGGCAGCAGTGCTCAGTATCGGGGTATCAGGGGCAGTAATAGGGACACATGGCAGCAGCGGCTCAGTATTGGGGTATCAGGTGCAGTAATAGGGACACATACGGCAGCAGCGGCTCAGTATCGGGGTATCAGGGGCAGTAATAGGGACACATACGGTAGCAGCGGCTCAGTATTAGGGTATCAGGTGCAGTAATAGGGATACACACGGCAGCAGAGGCTCAGTAGTGGGGTATCAGGTGCAGTAATAGGGACACATACGGCAGCAGCGGCTCAGTATTAGGGTATCAGGTGCAGTAATAGGGATACACACGGCAGCAGAGGCTCAGTATTGGGGTATCAGGTGCAGTAATAGGGACACATACGGCAGTAGCGGCTCAGTATTGGGGTATCAGGGGCAGTAATAGGGATACATATGGTAGCAGCGGCTCAGTATTGGGGTATCGGGGCAGTAATAGGGACACATACGGCAGCAGCGGCTCAGTATTGGGGTATCAGGTGCAGTAATAGGGTCACATATGGCAGCAGCGGCTCAGTATTGGGGTATCAGGGGCAGTAATAAGGACACATACGGCAGCAGCGGCTCAGTATTGGGGTATCGGGGCAGTAATAGGGACACATACGGCAGCAGCGGCTCAGTATTGGGGTATCAGGTGCAGTAATAGGGTCACATATGGCAGCAGCGGCTCAGTATTGGGGTATCAGCAGGATGAGGAGTTTGTGCAGGTTGGGAATAGATGGTGATGGAGCTGGAATATGAGAAGTGAAACGTGTCTTTGTTGTATTCTCTGCAGACGAGTACTGGCTGGAAGAAGTTGTCATGTCGGTCTGGGCCAGATAGGAAAAGTGAAAGATATGTTATTCCATCAGAGAACATCAGCGGTAAGACATTATCTGTAACTGTGCTGTGATCTCTTATATGTTCTGTAGGACTGGTATCTACAACTGACCATATGGCGGTAATATCCATGTTGGTCTTTATATATAGATATTAACTTCAGTAATAGCGCAGTCACCTGCTGAGGTTCTCCTCCAGTATTAGGGCGCATCACCGAGTTGTAATCACGGTTACCTGGTTAGGGGCCCATTTAGAAGCTTCGCCCCCCCCCCGAACCAAAACCCTAGCTACGCCTCTGGTAGGCTCCAAACTACAATGAGAATTCCAGAGCCCCACGAGTTAGGGTATGTTTCCACGTTCAGGAAACGCTGCGTTTTTGACGCTGCGTTTTTCTGCTGCGTCAAAAACGCAGCGTCCAGATGTTATAGCATAGTGGATGGGATTTTATGAAATCCAGACTCC
Organism: Ranitomeya variabilis; assembly: GCF_051348905.1. Classification (NCBI taxonomy): domain Eukaryota; kingdom Metazoa; phylum Chordata; class Amphibia; order Anura; family Dendrobatidae; genus Ranitomeya; species Ranitomeya variabilis. Next base: position 458,877,584 of record NC_135233.1, read on the forward strand.
ACTATGCGTTTAAAAACGCATGCGTTTTTGCCGCGAAAACGCATGCGTTGTGCGTTTTTTCAAAACGCTGCATGTTGCTACTATGAGCAAAACACGCAGGTACACCGCAGGTGACCTGCCAGTGACCTCAGGTGCAGTTTTGGTCAGGATTTTACCTGCATAAAATCCTGACCAAAGACTGATGCAATCCTGAACGTGGAGACATACCCTTAGAGGGGAAGGAATGGACATTAGTGATGAGCGAGTGTACTCGTTGCTCGGGTGGTCTCTGAGTATTTATAACTGCTCGGAGATTAAGTTTTCATTGCCTCAGCTGAATGATGTACAGCTATTAGCCAGCTTGATTGCATGTGGGGGATTCACTAGCAACCCCCACCTGTACTCAGCCTGGCTAATAGCTGTAAATCATTCAGCTGCGGTGATGAAAACTAACAAATACTCGGAGGTCACCCGAGCAACGAGTACACTCGCTCATCGCAACAGTGTATCGATCCCAGATTCACAATGTGCTGCTGCTTTTATTAAACGGCAGTGATCCCAGCTGGCTCCACCTGCTGCCATTAGAAGGTGCCATCTGTATATAGCACAGCCAGCACCCGCTCAGCTCACAAGCCTGCTCCATAGGCCCCGTTACAAATAAAGCAGAGCTTTGGACAATGTTTATTTACACTTGCTAATATGGCACCATCATATTCTGCAGCGCTTTCCAGAAATTATCATCGCTGTCCCCATTGGGGCTCACAATCTACATTCCCTATCAGTATGTATTTGGAGTGCGGGAAGAACCCGGAGGAAACACGGGGAGAAAATACAAACTCCTTGCAGATGTCGTCCTTGGTAAGACTTGAAGCCAGCACTTTATAAAAGATCACGACCGGATCTTACGTCCTGTGTCTTCCATACATGTGTCCCCCCCGCGGTTTCCTCGCTACCATGCTTTACACGCATTTTAGAAAGAAAACCACTGACAGGAATAAACTGTTTTAATACATTTTAGTTATTCAATAAGTTTCTTAGACTTAAAAAACCTCCTCAGGTAGACGACCTGCCACGTGGCGAGAGCGACGAGACAAAACATGGAGAACGCGCTGAAGTAGAGGACACGCAGACTGGTCGACTCTGGGGAGAAGAAGAAAAAGAAAGTGATCAGTGCATCAGCAATTCTCGTCACCCTCCTGATCCATCCACTAATGAAGAACCAGATCGGGATGGAGACATGACATTGGGCATTGCCTGCACGCAGAACATCACCCTGCGCTCCATCTTCTCTGACCCCTATATAGTTTATTTCCCTTTAATTTTAATCTTTGGATCTATATCTGATTAAAGGCCCCGTCTCACATAGCGAGATCGCTAGCGAGATCGCTGCTGAGTCACTAGTTTTGTGACGCAACAGCGACCTCAGTAGCGATCTCGCTATGTGTGACACGTACCAGCGATCAGGCCCCTGCTGTAAGATCGCTGGTCGTGTCAGAATGGCCTGGACCTTTTTTTGGTCGTTGAGGTCCCGCTGACATCGCTGAATCGGTGTGTGTGACACCGATCCAGCAATGTCTTCACTGGTAACCAGGGTAAACATCGGGTTACTAAGCGCAGGGCCGCGCTTAGTAACCCGATGTTTACCCTGGTTACCAGCGTAAATGTAAAAAAAAAACAAACAGTACATACTCACCATCTGATGTCCGTCAGGTCCCTTGGCGTCTGCTTCCTGCTCTGACTGTCTGCCGGCCGGCCGGAAATTGAGAGCAGATCACAGCAGTGACGTCACCGCTGCGCTCTGCTCTCACTGTACGGCGGCACTCAGTCAGAGCAGGAAGCAGACGGCAAGGGACCTGACGGACATCAGATGGTGAGTATGTACTGTTTTTTTTTTTTTACATTTACGCTGGTAACCAGGGTAAATAATAATAATAATAATAATTTTATTTATATAGCGCCAACATATTCCGCAGCGCTTTACAACTTATAAGCGCGGCCCTGCGCTTAGTAACCCGATGTTTACCCTGGTTACCCGGGTGCTGCAGGGGGACTTCGGCATTGTTGAAGACAGTTTCAACGATGCCGAAGTCGTTCCCCTGATCGTTGGTCGCTGGAGAGAGCTGTCTGTGTGACAGCTCCCCAGCGACCACACAACGACTTACCAACGATCACGGCCAGGTCGTATCGCTGGTCGTGATCGTTGGTAAATCGCTATGTGAGACGGGGCCTTATCACATGACTGGGATTACTCGTTAAGGCCGGGTTCCCACAATGCAGATTTTCCAAGTCGATTTGCAAGCAGAACATCGCCCCAGCTAAGGAGACAACATTTCAATAAATCACGTTGCTGAAAGTTTTTCAAAAATGTGACAGAATGTACAAGATTATTGCTGCAGATATGCCAAGCAAAAAAAAAATCTGCACTGAATGTGGAAAGTGCGAACTCGCCCTTTCAGGAAGGTAAGCCCTGAACTGAAAATACAGCCATCTGTGTACGCATGGACCGGCCGCGGGGTAGGGGGCTGCGGGGGTCTCCTAACATGAACCTGACAGCCTCATGTATTCCTATTACAGACGTCTGAATTAGGCTTAGGGCAAAAGTTACATCTACGTATATGACAAAGATATTCCCGACAGGGAGAGCGGATTCCGGACAGTTAAAGGGGTTGTTTGGTGATAAAGTATTGATGGGGAGGATTGGTGGGGGTCCACCCAGTGGTATCCGCACTGATCAGCAGAACAGGACACATCCCCATCATTCCATTCATTCCCTATGGGCTGAAGAGCGTTGTGCAGCATTTCTGGCAGCCCCTTGTAGAATGACGAAGCGATGGTCGAGCATCTGACCTGGCACTATATTCCATTTCTGAGATAAAAGGGCCGTCACAAATAAAAACTCCCTATTTTGACGATCACTGCAGGTCCCAGTGATCAGACACCCATAGGCTGCCCTATATAACTTATTGAGGAGGGTCTGACAGCTGGAACCCGCACAGATCGGGAAAATGGGGTGTATGTCAGGCAATCCCCGAATGTTTTCTGCTTGTCTAACAGTTGTGAAACATTCGGCCGCAGATATTCCCAAGGTCACTCGAGCACCCGTGATATTCGGCGCGTCTCTGAGCTTCCTAGGAAAACTCGGGTAACGACACATGCGCTCATCACTAGTTAAGATGATTATCTCGACCCCATAGGGCCAAATCTATAGGTGGGGGTGACTTTTCTATACGACAGCCCATTGGGAAGCCACGCCCATATTTTGGGGACAGGCAATAATGTATCAGACAATCACGTGATCACTGGCAGACGAGGCAGTAACGAGGGATCAAAGATGCAGAAACAAACTGCAATGCTGCTGCAGCGCCTCTTCTTCGTCTGTACATTTACTCACCATTTGTGTCCCTCATTTCTTCTTCTCTTTTCTTCATGTAAGAGAAGTCCTTGACGATGGAGTCGGACAAGTCCTCCAGGCGCCTCAGCTCCACCTCCAGGGGCTTCAGCTTCTCGGCCTTCGCCAGCTAAAGAAAGACACAGACCACCATGAAGCGTCTACACAATGGGGCGGCCGCTCCCGTCAGCTCCACAGCACCCCACATCTCAGCTGCCCAGACGCCCGGGGGTCTGGGTGTAGGACCGCCAACCCTGAACGTCCATGTCTGGGGTGGAGCAGACATTGTGAGGAGCGTGGGACACTTACGTCTTCATAATTCTTCGCTTCCACGCCGTGTTTAACATCGAGGACAATCAGCTGCTCCGGAGATCGCGATGAATCTGGGGGGGTGAGAAAAGAAAAGACCACCATTAAATACAATCGATGGGGGACAAAGCCCTCCTCTGTGTATTCTAACACTGACCAGAGGAGGCGCTGTTCTCAAAGCAGACTTCATACACATCATAGTCGTCGGTGGTGAAGGCGAATTTGCCCTTTTTCGCTTCTTCTTTGGAAAACAGAATGTGTCCGACCGAGTCTGTGACCTGCAAGAGGCGCCAAGGGCAGCGACAGTGAGAAGATCCTGCAAGGCAAGAATCTGGAGACCCCCCCTCCTCAGTCCGGCCCCCCAACACCGATGTCCGGTCACAGAGGTTACTAAACCAGGAGGAAATCTGCAGCTGACATCACAGGGGGCGACGGAGGAGCAGGCTGCTGTAAGAAAAGCTCTGGTACCAGGGCACATTGCCCCCGCAACCACCAGGGCACATTGCCCCCGCAACCACCAGGGCACATTGCCCCCGCACGCCCTAGAGAGGATGAATGGAGCAGCGGTCGGCCCAGCCATCACGTCACAGAGAGAAAAGTCCCCCGCCTATCAGTAAGTCAGCACTGGACATCCCTTTAAGAGACTTTAATGTCAGAATAAAACCAGTCCAAACCTGACTTCCAGCCTCCCCCACCCCAGAGAGCAGGAAGCGATGACCTGTCAGAGACTTAGCGCTGTTTACACTTCCATCCGCCATGGAAAAAGGGGCAATCGGAGGACAACAGAGCCAGAATAGTCACTGGCAATAAAGGGGTCTTCACCTTTGGGGGACACTTTTTTTTTTTTACTTAAATGCATTAAATTAGGGTTAAATATAATTTTTGCTGTCGGGTTTCATTGTAAACTTTGCACCGATTGGCTTTTTACAGGCCCTTGGTTTCCCTGCAACAATCAGTGGTTATAAATGAGCGGAGAAAAACTGAGAAAAAGAGAAGAAAAGCGAGAGAGCTCACTGACAGATTCCCAGTGAGCTCCTTCTGCCGCACAGAGGCCCCAGACACAAGCTTGGAAGGTGGAGGACCCCTTTAATACTCGCTGACGTGGAGGCTGGGCTCCCCCGCAGGACACGTCACTTACTCGCAGGTGTGTGACGGCTCCCGGCAGCTCCGCCACCTCGTACTCCCCGGTCACCAGCACATCTTTATGGATCTCTTCCTTCAGGCATTTCTTGCCGTCTGCGGGGAGGTAGAAGGAGATGGCGCCGGTACTGGGCAGCAGAGCGCAGGCGCCGACGAGCAGCAGCAGCAGTACACCGACCATGACTGAAAAAGATGCTGCATCCGGGTATAAGAGGGCGGGGGTAGCGGCCGAGGAGACAGGGGCGGGGCCAGCACGGGAGACGTCTTTGGGCCAATAAGCGCAGTCAAATGTAGTGGGGAAGGTCACGTGAGTCTACGCTTACTTGTTATTGGCCGAGGAGAGCTGCGCTATGTGAGGACGTGGTGCGGGGGCGGGGCAGGAGATATGGGGAGCACATTCATGCTCAGCGGAACCGAGCGTGCGAGTATAAGGGGGGAATTCATGGAAACAGAGTTCCAAAATGTCTATAGACTGATGGAAATATGAGTCTAGCTCTCTGCTATCTGCTGCCATTCTCCAGCTGCTGTTATGGTGGGTGGGGTACACAGGAAATGGACCCCCCAGAGATCAATAAGTGATATGCATGTAACCAGCGCCAATGTCACCTGGCCGGCCGTCCTACGACGCACATTCAGCTGGAATGTATGGTGGCGCAGAGACTCAGCGGCTCCCTGCACTGCTGTACACACTGCCAGCCAATCAGAGGACGGCAGCTGTAATGGGCGGCGCTTGGCAGTGACATCATGCGTTGCTGGGGAGAGCGCACTGAAGTCACTGCCGACTCCTGCACCAGCTAAAGAGGAGGAAACTGCGCGTAACTTGTGGGGGAAGGCGAGAAGGATCATCTGATTCTTTGTAAAATGTGCTGAAGAAGACCTGAAGTGGCCTGGATGGGGACATTATACTAGGAAGGAGCTAAAGATGGAGGGTACATTATACCAGGAAGGGGCCGAGGATGGAGGGGGCATTATACCAGGAAGGGTTCCAGGATGGAGGGGGCATTATACCAGGAAGGCGCTGAGGATGGAGGGGGCATTATACCAGGAAGGGGCCGACGTTGGAGGGGGCATTATACCAGGAAGGGGCCGAGGATGGAGGGGGCATTATACCAGGAAGGGGCCGACGTTGGAGGGGGCATTATACCAGGAAGGGGCCGCGGATGGAGGGGGCATTATACCAGGAAGGAGCCGAGGATGGAGGGGGCATTATACCAGGAAGGGGCCGACGTTGGAGGGGGCATTATACCAGGAAGGGGCCGAGGATGGAGGGGGCATTATACCAGGAAGGGGCCGAGGATGGAGGGGGCATTATACCAGGAAGGGGCCGACGTTGGAGGGGGCATTATACCAGGAAGGGGCCAAGGATGGAGGGGCCTTATACCAGGAAGGGGCTGAGGATGGAGGGGGCATTATACCAGGACGGGGCCGAGGATGGAGGGGGCATTATACCAGGAAGGGGCTGAGGATGGAGGGGGGCCTTATACCAGGACTGGGCCAAGGATGGAGAGGGCATTATACCAGGAAGGGTTCCAGGATGCAGGGGACATTATACCAGGAAGGGGCCCAGGATGGAGGGGGCATTATACCAGGAAGAGGCTGAGGATGGAGGGGGCCTTATACCAGGAAGGGGCCCAGGATGGAGGGGGCATTATACCAGGGAGGGGCCGAGGATGGAGGGGGCCTTATACCAGGGAGGGGCCGAGGATGGAGGGGACATTATACCAGGAAGGGGCCAAGGATGGTGGGGGCATTATACCAGGAAGGGGCCCAGGATGGAGGGGGCATTATACCAGGAAGAGGCTGAGGATGGAGGGGGCCTTATACCAGGAAGGGGCCCAGGATGGAGGGGGCCTTATACCAAGAGAGGGCCCAGAATGAGGTACATTATACTGGGAGGTGGCCCAAGATCGAGGGGGGCATTTTAATAATAATAATAATCTTTATTTTTATATAGTGCCATCATACACCGCAGCACTTTACAGACATTATCATCACTGTCCCCATTGGGGCTCACAATCTACATTCCCTATCAGTATGTCTTTGGAGTGTGGGAGGAAACCGGAGAACCCGGAGGAAACCCACACAAACACGGGGAGAACATACAAACTCCTTGCAGATGTTGTCCTTTACCAGAAAAGGTCCCAGGATTGAAGGGGCATTATACCAGGAGGGAGCCCAGGATGATGGAAGAGGCCGAAGATAGGGGACATTATACCAGGATGGGGAACATTATACCAGGAAGGGGCCTAGGATTGGGATATTATTACTGGAAAGAGCCAGGACGGATGGGCTTTATTACATGTGGAGTGAACACGCATGTATTTATAGGATCGAGAACACTACAAGGGCCCATAAAGCTGACTTACATGCAGGTGGGGCCCAGGGACAAATTTTGCACTGGGGCTGATCGGAATCTAGTTATGCCACTGGATAAAATTTCTCCATTCTGCTAGTCACGGTGGTGGGACCCCCAGTGATCAGCAAGTTATCACATAGCCAACTTGTTTTCATCGGTCAATCCCTTTAAATAGAGTTTGTCGGGAGCAGACAGGATCGTCCTCAGTGATCAGGGATTGTATAAGGAATAAAGCTGTAACAAGGAATGTCATACCACTACTGGGCACTAGGTAGCACTGCAGTACAATACTAGTCTATATGGCATCTTTTTGAGCTCTATGTAGTACAGATCTGATCGGTGATTTTGCCAACTTTTCCTTTGCTCTGGTTTTCAGAACTTTCTTTCTTGGTCCCTATCACAGATCTTGTTATGTTGGGGCATCTGTCTGATCATCATTATACGGCAATATTAGTTAAAGGGGTTGTCTGGACATAAAATATTGATGACCTTTTCTTAGGACAGGTTGTCAGTATCAGATCGGTATAGATTTGACACCTGGTGGCATCGGATGCTATTAGATCCACTGGTGGTCCCATTGCCCAGAACTGCAGCTCAGCTCCTATACTCTTCAATAGGAGATTGTCTGCAGCTTTTCTGCTCCATCCAGTGCCAGAGCTGATAACAGCGGACAGCAGCGGTGCCGGGTGTCACTGAAGGCACTTTATTGTATGAGTTTATTTGCAAAATGGAAGTTGGGTTTATTGGAATAAACTGCTTACAACTATATGATACTGGCGCCATCTAATGCCAAATAATACTATCATATAAAGCAGGTGTAATGCATCACAGAGCGCCCAATAACGCTGCCACGTGATGAGCAGGTAACATTCTATGTAAGGCGATAATAATAATAATAATAATAATAATAATAATAAGGCGATTATGCATCATTACTGAGGCTGATAACCAGAATAAATGCCGGGATCAATGTCCCATCTGCAGAAATCTAGGAGCCATAACTTGTTCAGTGTATCATCCATAACAGCATTGTGCATCGCAGCAAAGTGCAGTGTATCACTCATCACAACACAGTGTACCGTCCATCACAGTGCATTGTAGTATCGCCCATCACAGCATGGTGTATTACATATCACCGCTCAGTACATTCCTCGTCACAGTGCAATGCGTTCCTCATCACAATGCAGTGTATCCCTCAACACATTGCAGTTTATTGCCCAGCACAGTGCAGTGTATCCCTCGTTACAGTGCAGTGTACCGCCCAGCACAGTGTAGTGTACCGGCCAGCACAGTGTAGTATACCGCCCAGCACAATGCAGTGTACCGCCCAGCACATTGCAGTGTACCGCCCAGCACAGTGTAGTATACCGCCCAGCACAGTTCAGTATACCGCCCAGCACAATGCAGGGTACCGCCCAGCGCAGTGTAGTATACTGCCCAGCACAATGCAGTGTACCGCCCAGCACAGTGCAGTGTACCGCCCAGCACAGTGTAGTATACCGCCCAGCACAGTGCAGTGTACCGCCCAGCACAGTGTAGTATACTGCCCAGCACAGTGTAGTATACCGCTCAGCACAATGCAGTGAACTGCCCAGCACAGTGCAGTGTACCGCCCAGCACAGTGCAGTATACTGTTATGATCCGGTGACCTTGGGGCCGCATGACAGACTTTCTCAGGAGTAGGTGGTACCTGTACTGACCGCAAACCCTAAACTAACACCGCAACTAGAAGTAGCCGTGGGATGTACCTAACACGTCCTAGACACCTCGACACACCCGGAGGACTAAATACCCCTATAGATGGAAATGGGAATTCTATCTTGCCTCAGAGCAGAACCCCAAAGGATAGGCAGCCCCCCACAAATATTGACTGTGTGTATAAGAGGAAAGACACACGCAGGCAGAAAAACAGGATTTGGCAAAAGAGGCACTTCTAGCTAAATAGGAAAGGATAGGACAGAATTCTAAGCGGTCAGTATAAAAATCCTAAAAATATCCACAGCAGATAATACAAATATTGTACATCTAACTAAAGACATAGAAAGTATATCTGCATCTCCTGAGAATCCAGCATGACTGAAAAATCCAAACAAAGTCTAAGCTAGACAAAAACACAATCAATTGCACTGAATTGCAAGCACACTGCATGTGTGCACAGAGACAAAAACCAGACACTTATCTTAGCTGAATTTGGCAGCAGGGCATGAGGAACCAGAGAGAGATGCAATCCCTCCAAGTACAATGGACAACTGGCACGGACTCATGGATCCTGCACACCTAAATACCTAATAGAGCTGCAATCAGCAGAAACATCTGCCCTGGATTACAACCCCAAGACAACTGCACTACCACCAACAACCACCGGAGGGAGCCCAAGTGCAGAATTCACAACAGTACCCCCCCTTGAAGAGGGGTCACCGAACCCTCACCAGAGCCCCCAGGCCGATCAGGACGAGCCAGATGAAAGGCACGGACCAAATCAGCAGCATGGACATCAGAGGCAAAAACCCAAGAATTATCCTCCTGGCCATAACCCTTCCATTTGACAAGGTACTGAAGCCTCCACCTTGAAAAGCGAGAATCCAAGATCTTCTCAACCACATACTCCAACTCCCCATCAACCAACACAGGAGCAGGAGGATCAACAGAGGGAACAACGGGCACCACATATTTCCGCAATAAAGATCTATGGAAAACATTATGGATGGCAAAAGAGGTCGGAAGGGCCAAACGAAAAGACACCGGATTGATAATCTCAGAAATTCTATAAGGACCAATAAACCGAGGCTTAAACTTAGGGGAAGAAACCTTCATAGGAACATGACGGGAAGACAACCAGACCTAATCCCCAACCCGAAGACGGGAACCAACACACCGACGACGGTTACCAAAACGCTGAGCCTCCTCCTGAGACAACACCAAATTGTCCACCACATGAGCCCAAATCTGCTGCAACCTGTCAACCACAGAATCCACACCAGGACAATCAGAAGGTTCAACTTGCCCCGAAGAAAAACAAGGATGAAAACCAAAATTACAAAAGAAGGGCGAAACCAAGGTAGCCGAAGTAGCCCGATTATTAAGGGCGAACTCGGCCAATGGCAAGAAAGCCACCCAATCATCCTGATCAGCAGACACAAAGCATCTCAAATAAGTTTCCAAAGTCTGATTAGTTCGCTCGGTCTGGCCATTTGTCTGAGGATGAAATGCGGAAGAAAAAGACAAATCAATGCCCAACCTAGCACAAAAGGCCCGCCAAAACCTAGAAACAAACTGGGAACCTCTGTCGGACACAATATTCTCCGGAATACCATGCAAACGAACCACATGCTGAAAAAACAACAGAACCAAATCAGAAGAGGAAGGCAATTTAGGCAAAGGCACCAAATGAACCATCTTAGAAAACCGGTCACAAACCACCCAGATAACCGACATCCTCTGGGAAACCGGAAGATCTGAAATAAAATCCATAGAAATATGCGTCCAGGGCCTCTCAGGGACCGGCAAAGGCAAAAGCAACCCACTAGCACGGGAACAACAAGGCTTGGCCCGCGCACAAGTCCCACAGGACTGCACAAAAGAACGCACATCACGCGACAAAGAAGGCCACCAAAAGGACCTACCAACCAAATCTCTGGTACCAAAAATACCAGGATGGCCAGCCAACACAGAACAATGAACCTCAGAAATCACTCTACTAGTCCATCTATCAGGAACAAACAGTTTCCCCACTGGACAGCGGTCAGGTTTGTCAGCCTGAAATTCCTGCAGAACCCGTCGCAAATCAGGGGAAATGGCAGAAAGGACCACCCCTTCCTTCAGAATGCCCACCGGCTCAAGTACCTCAGGAGAATCAGGCAAAAAACTCCTAGAGAGGGCATCAGCCTTAATATTCTTAGAACCCGGAAGATACGAGACCACGAAATCAAAACGGGAGAAAAACAGGGACCATCGAGCCTGTCTAGGATTCAGCCGTTTGGCAGATTTGAGGTAAATCGGATTTTTATGATCGGTCAAGACCACAATACGGTGCTTGACTCCCTCAAGCCAATGTCGCCATTCCTCAAACGCCCACTTCATAGCCAACAACTCCCGATTGCCAACATCATAATTGCGTTCAGCAGGCGAAAACTTACGGGAAAAGAAGGCACACGGTTTCATCAAGGAACCATCAGAATTCCTCTGAGACAAAACGGCCCCTGCCCCAATCTCAGAAGCGTCAACCTCAACCTGAAACGGAAGAGAAACATCCGGCTGACGCAACACCGGGGCAGAAGTAAATCAGCGTTTAAGCTCCTGAAAGGCAGAGACAACCGCAGAGGACCAATTCGTTACATCAGCGCCTTTCTTCGTCAAATCGGTCAGGGGTTTAACCACACTGGAGAAGTTAGCAATGAAACGGCGATAAAAATTAGCAAAGCCCAAAAATTTCTGAAAGCTCTTCACGGATGTGGGCTGAATCCAATCATGAATGGCCTGAACCTTAACCGGATCCATCTCTATAGATGAGGGAGAAAAAATGAAGCCCAAAAAAGAAATCTTCTGTACTCCAAAGAGACGCTTAGACCCCCTTCACAAACAAAGCATTATCACGAAGGATCTGAAATACCATTCTGACCTGTTTCACATGAGACTCCCAATCATCGGAAAAAATTAAGATGTCATCCAAATATACAATCATGAATTTATCAAGATAATTCCGGAAGATATCATGCATGAAGGACTGAAAAACAGATGGAGCATTAGAGAGCCCGAATGGCATCACAAGGTATTCAAAATGGCCTTCGGGCATATTAAACGCAGTTTTCCATTCGTCACCCTGCTTAATACGAACAAGATTATATGCCCCCCGAAGGTCAATTTTAGTAAACCAACTAGCCCCCTTAATCCTGGCAAACAAATCGGAAAGCAAAGGTAAAGGGTATTGAAACTTGACCGTGATCTTATTCAAGAGGTGATAATCAATACAGGGTCTCAAGGAGCCATCCTTCTTAGCAACAAAAAAAAATCCCGCTCCCAACGGTGAAGAAGATGGCCGAATATGCCCTTTCTCCAAAGACTCCTTAACATAACTCCGCATGGCGGTATGTTCCGGCACAGACAGGTTGAAAAGTCGGCCCTTAGGAAACTTACAGCCTGGAATCAAGTCAATAGCACAATCACAGTCCCTATGCGGTGGAAGGGAACTGGACTTGGGCTCATCGAATACATCCTGAAAATCAGACAAAAACTCTGGAACTTCAGAAGAGGAGGAAGAGGAGATTGACATCACAGGAACGTCATTATGAACCCCCTGACAACTGCAACTAGTCACAGACATAGACTTCCAATCCAACACAGGATTATGTATCTGCAACCATGGAAAACCCAGCACAATAGCATCATGCAAATTATGCAACACCAGAAAACGACAATCTTCCTGATGGGCTGGCGCCATGCACATGGTCACCTGTGTCCAAAACTGGGGTTTATTTTTAGCCAAAGGTGTAGCATCAATGCCCCTTAAAGGAATAGGGTTCTGCAAAGACTGCAAAGGGAAACCACAACGCCTGGCAAATTCAAAGTCCATTAAGTTCAAAGCGGCGCCTGAATCCACAAACGCCATGACAGAAAATGACGACAATGAGCAGATGAAGGTCACAGATAACAGAAATTTAGGTTGTACAGTTCCGATGGTAACTGAACTAGCGATTCTCTTTGTACGCTTTGGGCAGACTGAAATGACATGAGAAGCATCGCCACAATAAAAACACAACCTATTCTGACGTCTGAAACCTTGTTGTTCCGTTCTAGACAGAATCCTATCACACTGCATAGGCTCAGGCATCTGCTCTGAGGACAACGCCACAGTGCACACATTTCTGCGCTCCCGCAAACGCCGATCAATCTGAATGGCCAGAGACATAGAATCACTCAGACCAACAGGCGTGGGAAACCCCACCATAACATCTTTAACAGATTCAGAAAGACCCTTTCTGAAAATTGCCGCCAAAGCATCCTCATTCCATTTAGTCAGCACAGACCATTTTCTAAATTTCTGACAATACAATTCTGCCGCTTCTGAACCCTGAAACAGGGCCAACAAGGTCTTCTCCGCTTGATCCACAGAATTTGGTTCATCATATAATAATCCTAGAGCCTGAAAAAAGGCATCTACATTAAGCAAGGCCGGATTCCCAGATTCCAGGGAAAATGCCCAATCCTGAGGGTCGCCACGCAGCAGGGAGATGACAATTTTAACCTGCTGAATGGGATCACCAGAGGAACGAGGCTTCAGAGCAAAAAACAGTTTACAGTTGTTTTGAAAACTAAAAAATTTGGACCTGTCCCCAAAAAACAAATCAGGAGTGGAATCCTAGGCTCTAAAAGCGGAGTCTGAACAATATAATAAGAAATACCCTGTACCCTAGCAGCAAGCTGGTCTACACGAGAAACTAATCCCTGAACAACCATGCTAGCACAAGACTCCTCAGTCACCCAGAGGAAAAGAGGGAAGAAAAGACAAAGCAGGCTACAGAAAAAAAAATGGCTCTTTCTTCCCTTCTTCTGAGATGCATTTAACTCATTGTTGGCCAGTTGTACTGTTATGATCCGGTGACCTTGGAGCCACATGAGAGACTTTCTCAGGAGTAGGTGGTACCTGTACTGACCGCAAACCCTAAACTAACACCGCAACTAGAAGTAGCCGTGGGATGTACCTAACACGTCCTAGACACCTCGACACAGCCGGAGGACTAAATACCCCTATAGATGGAAATGGGAATTCTATCTTGCCTCAGAGCAGAACCCCAAAGGATAGGCAGCCCCCCACAAATATTGACTGTGAGTATAAGAGGAAAGACACACGCAGGCAGAAAAACAGGATTTAGCAAAAGAGGCACTTCTAGCTAAATAGAAAAGGATAGGACAGAATTCTAAGCGGTCAGTGTTATGATCCCAATGGCAGAGGATCTCAGAGATTTCAGCAAAGTCTGCAAACATAAATACCAGCTCATAGGGAAGTGGTAACTAGGCTGACCGTATATCTGATCCTAGCACAAACAACTAACAGTAGCCGGGGAACGTACCTACGTTGATCCTAGACGTCTCGCGCCAGCCGGAGAACTAACTAACCCTGTCAGGGAAAATAAGACCTCTCTTGCCTCAAGAAGAAAGACCCCAAAGTTATAGTACAAGCCCCCAACAAATAATAACGGTGAGGTAAGAAGAAAAGACAAACGTAAGAATGAACTAGATTTTAGCAAAGAGAGGCCCACTGACTAATAGCAGAAGATAGTAAGATGACTTATACGGTCAGCAAAAAACCCTACCAAAATATCCACGCTGAATATCCAAGAACCCCCGAACCGACTAACGGTGAGGGGGGAGAATATCAGCCTCCTAGAGCTTCCAGCAAAATCAGGAATCACATTTTGTACAAGCTGGACAAAAATAAGAACAATGCAAATAAACTAAAATAAGAAAGCAGGACTTAGCTTATCTTGCAAGGAACCAGGACCTGAAGACAGGAGCAAACAGAAATGAACTGATTACAACGATGCCAGGCACTGGACTGAGAATCCAGGAAGTTTAAATAGCAACACCCCAGGCCTAACGAACCAGGTGAGTACCAACCTGGGGAAAGACAATCCAAGTGCCAACCACTAGTGACCACAAGAGGGAGCCAAGAAGTATAGTTCACAACAGTACCCCCCCTTTAAGGAGGGGTCACCGAACCCTCACCAAGACCACCAGGGCGATCAGGATGAGCAGCGTGGAAGGCACGAACCAAATCGGCCGCATGAACATCAGAAGCGACCACCCAGGAATTATCCTCCTGACCATAGCCCTTCCATTTGACCAGATACTGAAGCCTCCGTCTAGAGAGACGAGAATCCAAGATCTTCTCCACCACGTACTCCAACTCGCCCTCAACCAACACCGGAGCAGGAGGCTCAACAGCAGGAACCACAGGCACAACGTACCGCCGCAACAAAGACCTATGGAACACGTTGTGAATGGCAAACGACACCGGAAGATCCAAACGAAATGATACTGGATTAAGAACTTCCAAAATTTTATAAGGACCAATAAAGCGAGGCTTAAACTTAGGAGAGTAAACCTTCAGAGGGACATACTGAGAAGACAACCAAACCAACTTCCCCACACGAAGTCGGGGACCCACACCGCGGCGGCGGTTGGCAAAACGCTGAGCCTTCTCCTGTGACAACTTCAAGTTGTCCACCACATGATTCCAAATCCGCTGCAACCTATCCACCACGGAATCCACCCCAGGACAGTCAGAAGGCTCAACATGACCCGAGGAAAAACGAGGATGAAAACCAGAGTTGCAGAAAAATGGCGAAACCAAAGTAGCGGAACTAGCCCGATTATTAAGGGCAAACTCAGCCAATGGCAAGAAGGTCACCCAATCATCCTGGTCCGCAGAAACAAAACATCTCAAATAAGCCTCCAGTGTCTGATTAGTTCGCTCCGTTTGGCCATTAGTCTGAGGATGAAAGGCAGATGAAAACGACAAATCAATGCCCATTTTAGCACAAAAAGATCGCCAGAATCTGGACACAAACTGGGATCCTCTGTCGGACACGATATTCTCAGGAATGCCGTGTAAACGAACCACATTCTGAAAAAACAAAGGAACCAGATCGGAAGAGGAAGGCAACTTAGGCAAGGGCACCAAATGGACCATCTTGGAAAAACGATCACACACCACCCAGATGACAGACATTCCTTGAGACACCGGAAGATCAGAAATGAAATCCATGGAAATGTGTGTCCAAGGCCTCTTCGGGACGGGCAAGGGCAAAAGCAACCCGCTAGCACGAGAACAACAAGGCTTAGCCCGAGCACAAGTCCCACAGGACTGCACAAATGACCGCACATCCCGTGACAAGGAAGGCCACCAAAAGGACCTGGCCACCAAATCTCGGGTACCAAAAATCCCCGGATGCCCTGCCAACACCGAGGAATGAACCTCGGAAACAACTCTGCTGGTCCATCTATCAGGAACAAACAGTCTGTCGGGTGGACAAGAGTCAGGTCTACCAGCCTGAAACCTCTGCAACACACGTCGCAAATCAGGAGATATGGCCGACACGATTACTCCCTCTTTAAGAATACCAGCTGGCTCCGAGACGCCAGGAGAGTCAGGCACAAAGCTCCTAGAAAGAGCATCAGCCTTCACATTCTTCGACCCAGGCAGGTACGAGACCACAAAGTCAAAACGAGAGAAAAACAATGACCAACGAGCCTGTCTAGGATTCAGGCGCTTAGCAGACTCGAGATACATCAGATTTTTGTGATCAGTCAAGACCACCACACGATGCTTAGCACCCTCAAGCCAATGACGCCACTCCTCAAATGCCCACTTCATGGCCAACAACTCCCGATTGCCAACATCATAGTTCCGCTCAGCAGGCGAAAACTTCCTAGAGAAAAAAGCACATGGTCTCATCAAAGAGCAACCAGAGCCTCTCTGCGACAAAACAGCCCCAGCACCGATCTCAGAAGCATCCACTTCAACCTGAAAGGGAAGTGAGACATCAGGCTGGCACAAAACAGGCGCCGAAGTAAACCGGCGCTTCAGCTCCTGGAAGGCCTCCACGGCTGCAGGAGCCCAATTAGTTACATCAGAACCTTTCTTGGTCATATCCGTCAAAGGTTTAACAACGCTAGAAAAGTTAGCGATAAAACGACGGTAGAAATTAGCAAACCCCAAGAACTTTTGGAGACTCTTAACAGACGTGGGTTGAGTCCAATCATGAATAGCTCGGACCTTGACTGGGTCCATCTCCACAGCAGAAGGGGAGAAAATAAAACCCAAAAAGGAAACCTTCTGCACTCCAAAGAGACACTTTGAGCCCTTCACAAACAAAGCATTATCACGCAAAACCTGAAACACCATCCTGACCTGCTTTACATGAGAATCCCAATCATCAGAAAAAAACAGAATATCATCCAGATAAACAATCATAAATTTATCTAGATACTTCCGGAAGATATCATGCATAAAGGACTGAAACACTGAAGGAGCATTAGAGAGCCCAAAGGGCATCACCAAGTACTCGAAATGACCTTCGGGCTTATTAAATGCAGTTTTCCATTCATCTCAATGCCTAATGCGCACAAGGTTGTACGCACCACGAAGATCTATCTTGGTGAACCACTTGGCACCCTTAATCCGAGCAAACAAGTCCGACAATAGTGGCAAAGGATACTGAAATTTAACAGTGATTTTATTCAGAAGCCGATAGTCTATACAAGGTCTCAAAGACCCGTCTTTCTTGGCCACAAAAAAGAATCCCGCACCAAGAGGGGAAGAGGATGGACGAATATGCCCCTTCTCCAAAGACTCCTTGACATAAGAACGCATTGCGGCATGCTCGGGTACAGACAAATTAAATAATCGTCCCTTAGGAAATTTACTACCAGGAATCAAATCTATAGCGCAGTCACAGTCCCTATGAGGAGGAAGAGCACTGGACCTGGACTCACTGAATACATCCTGATAGTCACACAAATACTCAGGAACTTCTGAAGGAGTAGAGGAAGCAATAGACACCGGCGGAGAATCGCAATGAATTCCCTGACAACCCCAACTTGACACAGACATAGCCTTCCAATCCAAAACTGGATTATGCGTCTGTAACCATGGCAGACCTAAAACGACCAAATCATTCATTTTATGCAAAACAAGAAAACGAATCACCTCCCGATGTTCAGGAGTCATGCACATGGTCACTTGTGTCCAATACTGCGGTTTATTTTCCGCCAGTGGTGTAGCATCAATTCCTCTAAGAGGAATAGGAATTTTTAAAGGCTCCAGGACAAAACCACAGCGCTTCGCAAACGACAAGTCCATAAGACTCAGGGCAGCACCTGAATCCACAAACGCCACAACAGGGTAGGAAGACAATGAGCAAATTAAGGTCACAGACAAAATAAATTTAGGCTGCAAATTACCAATGGTGACAGGACTGACAACCTTTGTTAGGCGTTTAGAGCATGCTGATATAACATGTGTAGAATCACCACAGTAAAAACACAGCCCATTCTGACGTCTATGATTTTGTCGTTCAGTACTAGTCAGGATTCTATCACATTGCATTGAGACAGGTGTCTGTTCAGACAACACCGCCAGAGGATTAGCGGATTTGCGCTCCCGCAAACGCTGATCAATCTGAATAGCCAGCGCCATAGAATCATTCAGACTTGTAGGAATGGAGAAACCCACCATCACATTCTTAATGGCTTCAGAAAGGCCATTTCTGAAATTTGCGGCCAGAGCACACTCATTCCATTGAGTAAGCACGGACCATTTCCGAAATTTTTGGCAATACACTTCAGCTTCATCCTGGCCCTGAGAGATAGCCAGTAAAGCTTTTTCTGCCTGAATTTCAAGATTAGGCTCCTCATAAAGCAATCCGAGCGCCAGAAAAAACGCATCAATATTTGCCAATGCCGGATCTCCTGGCGCCAACGAGAAAGCCCAATCCTGAGGGTCGCCACGCAAGAAGGAGATAACAATTTTAACTTGCTGAGCTGAATCTCCAGACGAACGAGGTTTCAAAGATAGAAACAATTTACAATTATTCCTAAAATTCCTGAATTTAAATCGATCTCCAGAGAACAGCTCAGGAATAGGTATCTTAGGCTCTGACATAGGACTGCTAACAACAAAATCCTGAATACCCTGCACTCGTGCAGCAAGCTGATCCACACTAGTAATCAAGGTCTGAACATTCATGTCTGCAGCAAAGCTTCAAGCCACTCAGAGAAAAAGGGGAAGGAAGGAAGAAAGAAAAAAAAAAAAAAAACTCAGAACTTCTTTTCTTTTAATCCCGCTTCTGCAATGCATTAACTATTCACTTGGCCTGGCATACTGTTATGATCCCAATGGCAGAGGATCTCAGAGATTTCAGCAAAGTCTGCAAACATAAATACCAGCTCATAGGGAAGTGGTAACTAGGCTGACCGTATATCTGATCCTAGCACAAACAACTAACAGTAGCCGGGGAACGTACCTACGTTGATCCTAGACGTCTCGCGCCAGCCGGAGAACTAACTAACCCTGTCAGGGAAAATAAGACCTCTCTTGCCTCAAGAAGAAAGACCCCAAAGTTATAGTACAAGCCCCCAACAAATAATAACGGTGAGGTAAGAAGAAAAGACAAACGTAAGAATGAACTAGATTTTAGCAAAGAGAGGCCCACTGACTAATAGCAGAAGATAGTAAGATGACTTATACGGTCAGCAAAAAACCCTACCAAAATATCCACGCTGAATATCCAAGAACCCCCGAACCGACTAACGGTGAGGGGGGAGAATATCAGCCCCCTAGAGCTTCCAGCGAAATCAGGAATCACATTTTGTACAAGCTGGACAAAAATAAGAACAATGCAAATAAACAAAAATAAGAAAGCAGGACTTAGCTTATCTTGCAAGGAACCAGGACCTGAAGACAGGAGCAAACAGAAATGAACTGATTACAACGATGCCAGGCACTGGACTGAGAATCCAGGAAGTTTAAATAGCAACACCCCAGGCCTAACGAACCAGGTGAGTACCAACCTGGGGAAAGACAATCCAAGTGCCAACCACTAGTGACCACAAGAGGGAGCCAAGAAGTATAGTTCACAACAGGTCAGTATAAAAATCCTAAAAATATCCACAGCAGATAATACAAATATTCTACATCTAACTAAAGACATAGAAAGTATATCTGCATCTCCTGAGAATCCAGCATTCCTGAAAAATCCAAACAAAGTCTAAGCTAGACAAAAACACAATGAATTGCACTGAATTGCAAGCACACTGCATGTGTGCACAGAGACAAAAACCAGACACTTATCTTAGCTGAATTTGGCAGCAGGGCATGAGGAACCAGAGAGAGATGCAATCCCTCCAAGTACAATGGACAACTGGCACGGACTCATGGATCCTGCATACCTAAATACCTAATAGAGCTGCAATCAGCAGAAACACCTGCCCTGGATTACAACCCCAAGACAACTGCACTACCACCAACAACCACCGGAGGGAGCCCAAGAGCAAAATTCACAACAGTAAACCGCCCAGCACAGTGCAGTGTACCGCCCAGCACAGTGTAATATACCGCCCAGCACAGTGTAGTATACCGCCCAGCACAATGCAATGTACCGCCCAGCACAGTGCAGTGTACCGCCCAGCACAGTGCAGTATACCGCAAGGCACAGTGCAGTATACCACCCAGCACAGTGCAGTGTACCGCTCGGCATAGTGTAGTATACTGCCCAGCACAGTTCAGTATACCGTCCAGCACAGTGCAGTATACCGCCCAGCACAGTGCAGTATACCGCCCAGCACAGTGTAGTATACCGCCCAGCACAATGCAGTGTACTGCCCGGCACAGTGTAGTATACCGCCCAGCATAGTGCAGTATACCGCCCAGCAAAGTGTAGTATACCGCCCAGCACAGTGCAGTATACCGCCCAGCAAAGTGTAGTATACCGCCCAGCACAGTGTAGTATACTGCCCAGCACAGTGCAGTATACCGCCCAGCACAGTGTAGTATACCGCCCAGCGCAATGCAGTGTACCGCCCTGCACAGTATAGTATACCGCCCAGCACAGTGTAGTATACCGCCCAGCACAGTGCAGTGTACCGCCATGCACAGTGTAGTGTACCGCCATGCACAGTGTAGTATACCGTCCAGCACAGTGTAGTGTACCGCCCAGCACAATGCAGTGTACCGCCCAGCACAGTGTAGTATACCGCCCAGCACAGTGTAGTATACCGCCCAGCACAGTGCAGTGTACCGCCATGCACAGTGTAGTATACTGCCCAGCACAATGCAGTGTACTGCCCGGCACAGTGTAGTATACCGCCCAGCACAGTGTAGTATACCGCCCAGCACAGTGTAGTTTACCGCCCAGCACATTGTAGTATACCACCCAGCACAGTGTAGTATACCATCCAGCACAGTGCAGTGTACCGCCCAGCACAGTGTAGTATACCGCCCAGCACAGTGTAGTATACCGCCCAGCACAATGCGGTGTACCGCCCTGCACAGTGTAGTATACTGCCCAGCACAGTGCAGTGTAACACCCAGCACAGTGTAGAATAGCGCCCAGCACAGTGCAGTACACCGCCCAGCACAGTGCAGTATACCACCCAGCACAGTGCAGTATACCGCTCAGCACAGTGCAGTATACCGCCCAGCACAGTGCAGTATACCGCCCAGCACAGTGTAGTGTACCGCCCAGCACAGTGTAGTTTACCGCCCAGCACAGTGCATTGTACTGCCCAGCACAGTGTAGTATACCGCCCAGCACAATGCAGTGTACCGCCCGGCACACTGTAGTATACCGCCCAGCATAGTGCAGTGTACCGCCCAGCACAGTGCAGTGTACCGCCCAGCACAGTGCAGTATACCGCCCAGCACAGTGCAGTGTACCGCCCAGCACAGTGCAGTATACCGCCCAGCACAGTGCAGTATACCGCCCAGCACAGTGCATTGTACCGCCCAGCACAGTGTAGTATACCGCCCAGCACTGTGCATTGTACTGCCCAGCACAGTGTAGTATACTGCCCAGCACAGTTCAGTATACCGCCCAGCACAGTGCAGTATACCGCCCAGCACAGTGCAGTATACCGCCCAGCACAGTGTAGTATACCGCGCAGCACAACGCAGTGTACCGCCCGGTACAGTGTAGTATACCGCCCAGCTTAGTGCAGTGTACCGCCCAGCACAGTGCAGTGTACCGCCCAGCACAGTGTAGTATACCGCCCAGCACAGTGCAGTATACCGCCCAGCAAAGTGTAGTATACCGCCCAGCACAGTGTAGTATACCGCCCAGCACAGTGTAGTATACCGCCCAGCACAGTGTAGTATACCGCCCAGCACAATGCAGTGTACCGCCCAGCACAATGCAGTGTACCGCCCAGCACAATGCAGTATACCGCCCAGCACAGTGCAGTGTACCGCCCAGCACAGTGCAGTGTACCGCCCAGCACAGTGTAGTATACCGCCCAGCACAGTGCAGTATACCGCCCAGCAAAGTGTAGTATACCGCCCAGCACAGTGTAGTATACCGCCCAGCACAGTGTAGTATACCGCCCAGCACAGTGTAGTATACCGCCCAGCACAATGCAGTGTACCGCCCAGCACAATGCAGTATACCGCCCAGCACAGTGCAGTATACCGCCCATCACAGTGCAGTATACCGCCCAGTACAATGCAGTGTACCGCCCAGCACAGTGCAGTATACCGCCCAGCACAGTGTAGTATACCGCCCAGCACAATGCAGTGTACCACCCAGCACAGTATAGTATACCGCCCAGCACGGTGTAGTATACCGCCCAGCACAGTGCAGTGTACCGCCATGCACAGTGTAGTATACCGCCCAGCACAGTGTAGTGTACCTCCCGGCACAATGCAGTGTACCGCCCAGCACAGTGTAGTATACCGCCCAGCACAGTGCAGTGTACCGCCCAGCACAGTGCAGTATACCGCCCAGCACAGTGTAGTATACCGCCCAGCACAGTGCAGTGTACCGCCCAGCACAGTGCAGTGTACAGCCCAGCACAGTGTAGCATACCACCCAGCACAGTGTAGTATACCGCCCAGCACAGTGTAGTGTGACAGATGACTGCACCTTTGTTATATCGGTGGCAGACATGACAACACGATGTGACAGTAGCTCCAGTACAATGTCATTTACTGATGAAAGTGAACAACCACCAGGGGGGAGACATGAATGAATAATGTGTGGCATTACACTCTGGCTCTGGATGTTTAGAGCAGAATTCCTTTCCACTTACTCATCACAGTTTATTTCACAATGATACATAAGCTAATTACAAAAAAGGCTCCTTTTCTCACGCGCCGTCTAATGGATTCCTACATTATATTTAGACATGTTTGATTCATGTCCTGAGCACCAGAATATAATATACAAAGGCTAAAAAGTCTAATACTGTACATGGTGGTTTCCTTACATAATGACAACTGGCCAGTGATACATATAGAAGGAGACCATATGGAGAAATAAGGAGACCATATGGAGAAATGGCACAAGTACAAGGATTTCTTAATTGAAGTCTATGGAAGTAATAGCCATGTGCACATGCTTAAATTGCAGTTGTAAATAGAACACATGGTCCTAAGGTTTCCCATGGAATACAGCAGATCGTCCTTCCGGGTCAGTCTCATCCAGTCTCTAATATCTATCAAATTGCAAAAGTACATCAGCATTCTCCAAAGTCAGGCTTGTTTCTTCATAGTTCCATAAAAATGCAATAAAGTACAAGATGTAAGCTTGTCACAAGCCTCTTTTCGAGTGCTTGAGATCAGCGCTGTAAGTGCTTCCATGTCACCTAGTAGCGTCCCAGAAAGCAGAAAGTTCCTTTCTTTTAAATAATACAGTGAGGAGAGCTCTGCATCAGCCGAACAGCACTTGCGCCACAGCTAGCTAGCAAGTGGGGGTGAGTAGCACTCACTATTATGGTGCAGCAGAGAGGCCATAGAGAAGCATAAGAAGGCTCCAGCTTCAGCTGCACTTGAAGAAGTGTCCACCTGCCTAAGACCATCACCAAGGGAAATAGAGGAGGCTTATTCCTGTGACTGAAGAGCGCACCCATTATTAGGTCACATTCACACATCCATGTGTCACAGTCCGAGTGCATATTGTAATTACTGATCTACTGACCCCTAAATTGACAGCCCCAAAGAGATATATGAGGCCGTCAAGTTCAGGTAAGGAGACCCGTGGCCGGTCCGTGCATCACGATCCATACTCGGGCCGTGACACAGGAACGTGTGAATTGGGGCTAAAGTCAAAGATTATCTGAAACAGGGCAAGGATATTGTGCATTGTGACACCAGACGCAGCCCGGAGCCTGGAAACTGAGAATAAAGGACTGAAACTCTGTAACTTGGTGAGAAGGCCACAAGAGTCATGTCAATACGTCTTCCCCATCAGATCTGTTGGGGTCACCGGTGGTCAGCTGTAAAGAGTGAATGGAGCCAAACAGCACAGCTCCGGCTATCATGCACTGCACTGTCCATTGTCAAGAACTGCAGCTCATCTCCTATTGAAGTGAACCAGAGCAGGGCCACAGTTCTGGACCACAGCCATTAAGCAGGTTACAGAGCTATTCTGGCTCCATACACTGTTTATATCCAGTCATTGTTGGTTGTGAAAACAGATGATATTCATTCTATATCCTTTGGATTGGTAATCAATATCAAATGGCTGTAAAACCCCTTTAAGAGTCACTGTTTTAATTTTTATTTCATAAATCAATAGTGCACAATAAAATAATATCTTATCAGAGGAATGTCCTTCTTTCTCCTGGACTGATCTTTCACTCTCAATTCATGGATTCAATTTGTAAAATCTGTATTCAGTGAAGACAGATTTTCCTATTACTTAGAAAGGAGATGTCAGTTGGTGCTTTTAATATTCTATAGAGAGGGGAGGAGAAGGGACATAAACAGAACATTCTCCTGAAACGACGGCTACAGTTCTCCATAGAACTTTGTGGGCACCAACTGTCATCTCCTTTCTCAGTAATGGGAAAATCTGTATTCACTGAAGATAGATTTTACCTTTTGAATTAACAATAAATGATTGATCCAGGAGGAGAAAGAAGCAAATTTGTCTGATAAGATATATTACAAATTTTCTTATTTCCAAGTACACTTTAAGCATCCGGAAAAGACCAAACTATAAAAATAATTACTTATTAATCCCGCACGGTGAACAGAATTGCTGGTTTTTTTTTACCATTTTACCACCCCATATTTTGTTTTATGGTAGACTAAATGATACCATTAGAAAATATGAATATTCGAGCATGTGACCTAATTCCAATGAGATTGTGCAATTAAATGAATCACTAAATGCCAAGTTCAACTAAGTTTATTGCGTGGATAGCGCTCCTTAGTGTACATTGTACACATGCCAGACGTGACGATATCCTGCCAGTCTTCCATACCCACCCAGTTGGTTAATTACAGAGGTAGATTGTGTAACACGATCTCACACATCCGATCAGGTAACATGAGAATATCATCACCTTATATCAGGGGTGGGCAATTCATTTACCTGAGGGGCCACATGACAGACCGTGACTGTTGTGGAGGGCCGAACTAATAGGCTGAAATCAATTATACTCAATATTAATATTAACATATCAATTACAAATATTTATATTAATATTAATTGTATCACTTAATAGAATTACTGTAAGTATGCTGACACCTCCATATACCCATATACAGTATGAGCCCACACACAGCCCTCCTATGTACAGTATGAACCCACACAGCCTCTATCCTCAGTATGAGCCCCCCATAGCCCCTCTATATAAAGTTTCAGCCAGCACATAGAACCCTATATACACTATGAGCCCCCCCATAGCTTCCCTGTATACATTATGAGCCCACATAGCCCCAAAAATACAGTATGAGCTACCCTTTGCCCTTCTATATACAGTACGAGACCGCAACTAGCCCCTATATACATATGAATGAGCCCTCACATAGCCTCACTATACACAGTATAGGCCCTCACATAGCCCCCTATGTACAGTATGAGCCCACACACAGTCACCTGATGTACAGTATTAGTACTCACGTAACCTCGCTATATACAGAATGAGCCCCCAAAAGTCCCCTTATATACAGTATGAGCCTCCATATAGCCCCCTACAAACAGTATGAGTGCCCATATAGCCCCTATATATACTATGAGCTCCCACCTAGCCTCCCTATATGCATTATGAGCAGGGCCGTATTTAGAGTTTCTGCTGCCCTAGGCACTTTTAGTGCTGCCTCCCCCATTGGTGAGTATGACACTATCGGCAGTGACTTTGGTAAGAATCGCTGTTGTGAAAATAGCCTTTCGCAGCAGATCGGGCAGTTTTTTCGCATCTGCCGTGTAACGGATCACATACGGCAACACTGCGTTTGGCTTCATTCATTCATTCCCTATGGGATTTGTGGCACTTGCTGTGATCTGGCAAATGTGGTACCATACCTCCCAACTCTTGAAGGGAAAGAGGTATAAAGGTTGCGGCGCACGTAGTGCGCCGCGGCAAATTTTAGGCCATGCCTCTGACCACACCCATTTCACAACTAGTCACACCCATATCCAAGTCCCAACCACACCCATTTAGCACTGCTGATCGCACTGTTTCATATACAATAATTATAACCAAAAAAATATGGCCGCACATGATGCTCCATACACTGTATAATGACCGCACATGATGCTCCATACACTGTATAATGACCGCACATGATGCTCCATACACTGTATAATGACCGCACATGATGCTCCATACACTGTATAATGACCGCACATGATGCTCCATACTCTGTATAATGACCGCACATGATGCTCCATACTGTATAATGACCGCACATGATGCTCCATACTGTATAATGACCGCACATGATGCTCCATACTGTATAATGACCCCACATGATGCTCCATACTGTATAATGACCGCACATGATGCTCCATACTGTATAATGACCCCACATGATGCTCCATACTGTATATTGGCCACAAATGATGCTCCATACTGTATAATGACCCCACATGATGCTCCATACTGTATAATGACCGCACATGATGCTCCATACTGTATAATGACCCCACATGATGCTCCATACTGCATAATGACCCCACATGATGCTCCATACTGCATAATGACCCCATATGATGCTCAATAGTGTATAATCCCCCCGCATCGTCCCCGCCCTAGGCACGTGCCCTCGAGTGCCTAGTGGCAAATACGGCCCTGATTATGAGCACTCACATAGTCCTCTATAGACAGTATGAGCTGTCACATAGCCCCTTATATACAGTATGAGCCCCACACACAGACCCCCTATATACAGTATGAGCCGTCACATAGCCCCTATATGCAGTATGAGCTCTCACATAGTCCCCTATATACAGTATGAGCCCTCACATAGTCCCCTATATACAGTATGAGCCCTCACATAGTCCCCTATATACAGTATGAGCCCTCACATAGTCCCCTATGTACAGTATGAGCCCCACACACAGACCTCTATATACAGTATGAGCCCTCACATAGCCCCCTATGTACAGGTCCACATCCCATACATTTATATAGATACACATACCTCCCTCCCATTCTCCTTGCGCTCTGCTCCGTACTCCGGTGCTCCAACTCTCCACATAGCAGACGTGATGCACTGCACAAAAATTGGGAAAATGCTTGATTACAGCCAGATGTACAATAACAAATTGTATTGTGGTACCGTGTTAGCCAGAAAAATCGATGTGAATACTTTTCTGCCCAATGATGACAGAAGTATTCTAGGAGTGATACCTTTATTGGCTAACCAGAAAATATTTTCTGGTTAGCCAATAAAGGTATCACTCCTAGAATACTTCTGTCATCATTGGGCAGAAAAGTATTCACATTGATTACAGCAAGGTAAGTGTTTCCCCAAAATGCTCCGGTGTTTCATAGAAAATATAGTTAGATGATCCGGCTGGGAATCAAAGGCAGAGACCAGACTAGTCCAGTGTTGCGCCCGACCGGCTTCTTCCAGGTGAGGTGATTAACAGTTCTCAATTTTGGGGTCTAGTTGGGGGTCTAGAAATAGTAGTGTTGATATAAAGGGTATATGTAGAAATGAGGGGTAAAGACACAAGGGGTTCAAACTCCACAGCGGTCAGGAGAAGCTGTCATAGAGGTCTGTGTTGGATGTCGAAAAAAAAAAGGAAAGAAGATGTCACCTGTGAGTTCCAGGATTTATTGATGATGTCACCTCTCCTGATATGTCTGTTATTGTAAATCCATGCATTGCATATAAAAGTCTGTGTGTCGACCAGTTTTCCGCAGCATATACGGTAAGCAACAAAATCCCCTGTGAATTTAGTTGTGGATTTGGTGCAGATTTCTCCCTTTCCATCACCGAGGGAAAAATCGGTGCGGAGTACGCTCGAAAAAAATCGACACGCTGTAGAGTTAAAAATCTTCACCGCAGATCAATTTACATACAGAAAATATCCACATTCTGTACATGAGATTTGTGGAAATCTCATCTAGTTTGTACCGTTTTATGCTGAAAATGTTCAGCATGCAAATTCACACAGAAAATCTGCTACAAATATGCAACTTGTGAACTTATCCTTAAAAATGGCTAATAAGCGTGGTGACAAGTGGCTGCAGCACCCAATGCTTTCTTTAAGGGGGTATTCTCAAAATCTGAAAGTTTTCCACTGTACAATTGATAGGGGATAACTTCCCGATTGCTGCAGGTCCAACCTCTACGATCCTAAGAACTGAGGCTCTGAAGAGCTCCGTGTGAATGGATCGGAGGTCGATCAAGCACACTTCCTTTCCATTCGTTCTTGAGATTGCCGAGTGCCGCGCTTGGCTGGACTTCAGGAATTCCCATGAGAGTAAATGGAGCATCAACCAATCGACCAATGCTCCATTCATACAGGGCTCTTCAGAGCTCTGGATCTCAGAATCGGTGTGGCTCCCCATGTTCGGATCCCAGTGATCGGGAACTTATTTCCTATCCCACGGATCATTCGTAAAAACATTACAAGGTATGAAAAACATTATTAAAGGTGTTGTCCGGGACTTGAACATTGATGGACAATCCTTAGGATAGGTCACCAATGTCTGAACGGTGGAGGTTCGACACCGGGCACCTCCGCTGATCAGCTGTTCCCGGTGTCGACGGCCGCCGGAACTGCTAAATTACCGAGCTGCATAGCACGGGTCAGTTGACGAAATAGGGGCCAAATATGGGGGGATCCTCTCAACATAGAGGGGGTTGTCTGCATTGAACGTCTTGTAGAGCAGGATGAAAGATCACCCGATCAGCACCAGATGTCCACGTTATTCCAATTTATTAAAGAAACCAAAACTTCCCTGGTTATAAATCCGCCCTGAGCTCTAGTAGTTACCCAGTAGTGTCACTCATCATTTGGAAGGGAAATGCGAGTTTAATTATGAGTCACGATAATGATGTAAGTTTTCTGTAACATCCTTTTTCACAAACTGCCTTGAACTTTGCGAGGAAGACGCTTCCCTTCACCTTACTACACACCCTGGTCTGTATGTATCAGCTGCGGACGGCTTATTCCAAGGCTTATATAATGCTGGCCTTGTGTCACTATGCCAGATCTGTCTTTACACCTTATATCCCTAATTTTTGGGATGTGTGATGAAAAGCAAATGTTTTCTGCGTCAAGGTGTCCTAATACCCCGAGGATGAGCGGGCGTCCTGATACACCCCTGTAGGTGACCTCTAACCTCTCTAGTAAAGCCGACGTTCCCCCTTCTTCTGCAAAACATTAAAGGGGAATATGGAGAGACGTCTCAAAGAGAAGAAAGAGCACTTGGGGTAACTACTCATACCCCTATACACAATATGAGCCCCCTACAACAGTATGAATTCCCACATAGTCCCCTATAGTGCTAAACCTGAAACTCATATACTGTGCATACCGTGTTGGTGGCACGTGTTACCTGAGACTATTACTGATTTCCACCTATTACAACATTGACTATAAGTCATAATTAATCTTTAATAAAAGCCTGGCAGGGTGAGGTTTCCCTTTTACAAATGCCAACTATATTGCTAAGTCATCCTAACCTACGTGAAACTCGATTTTAGGAATATTATGCATCTCATTCAAAAAAAGTTATATTATAAATATTCTTTTTCAACCTTATTGCAAAATGTACAAAATTTTCTGCAGTTTAAAAGAAAACAAACTGTAATGGCCATGGGTGTGGACCCAATGCGCCACTGGCTAGGCTTACCCAGAAAGAGTGTAAATAAGTGGCTACCTGGTCTTCACTAGAGCCTTTGATAGTGAGGATAGGCTTGGGCTATTAGGATAGCCACCAGGTACCACTCTAGGCCAGTGCTCGGACCGGCAGCAGCTGACCGAAGAGTCAGGCACAACATGAAGTGACAAGGACAAAGACAGAGATATGATCAGACAGTCCTAGGTCAGGACGGGCAGCACAGGATCAAAATATGAACCTGGTGTCAGGAGCGGAGAGGTCAGACAAAACGGGTGAACAAGCTGGGTCGGTTATAGGAAACTCAAAACAAACATGCACTTTGACTGATTACATGAGATGGACTAAAACTAGAAATCTATGTTCAGGGAAGGTGTGGAGGGAGGAGCTGCCTTAATATATCCCCTGCTGGCATAGCATAGGCCAGGGAGGCAAAACTAGGCAGGACACAGTGGTTTAAATCCCTGCAGAGTCTGGCCGAGCCTCCCTATACCCAGGTGGAGACTCTCCAGTCACATGAGGATGCAGCAGTGCTGGGAGTGCTGCTAGAGGTAATTCAGCGTGATGGCCTGACACTGGTAGGAGCAGAGCGGTGAATGCAGTGAGTAGGATGATGCTAAGAAAGCATGCACGCTACCAGTGTGACACAAACATGAATAAAAGCACAACACAACTAATATAACAAGTGGTTTCTCTAAATTCATACTAAAATACAACTTTTAATGACCACTCTAGTCTCAGAATTAGGGCTTATTCAGATGAGCGTATGAAACGGTAAAAATCAGAATAATCAATGTACAGTGGGGCAAAAAAGTATTTAGTCAGTCAGCAATAGTGCAAGTTCCACCACTTAAAAAGATGAGAGGCGTCTGTAATTTACATCATAGGTAGACCTCAACTATGGGAGACAAACTGTGAAAAAAAAATCCTGAAAATCACATTGTCTGTTTTTTTATCATTTTATTTGCATATTATGGAGGAAAATAAGTATTTGGTCAGAAACAAACAATCAAGATTTCTGGCTCTCACAGACCTGTAACTTCTTCTTTAAGAGTCTCCTCTTTCCTCCACTCATTACCTGTAGTAATGGCACCTGTTTAAACTTGTTATAAGGCAGTCTTCTGATTGGTTGTCTCTGCTCAGTCTTGTTGTTAGATGCTGGATTATCAGTCTTTCTGGATGATCAGATGCAGAATTTCAGGAATTTACCATGAACAGATCTGCATACCGAACATTGTTTCCAGCTCTTCTCGTTTCAATAAGCAGCGCGCGGATCTGTACGAGTGATTGAATCTTTCACTTCTTGTTTTATTGGTTTCAAACTTTCACTTTGTGGAAGTGACTCATAAAAAGTGAATGAAGGAAGATTACTCAGAGCTGAACAATGCGGCATAGAAATAAATGCCATTGTGCCCCATGTCCTCTCCGGTACTGATGAAATGATAGACCATGACAGGTGGAGGCAGTCGCCGCAGCTTCTCCCTCTATTATCTAATGTAGGAGTAGGTGTGCGTTACTCATGCACAGAGTAGGATAATGTTTGATGCATTGTATAGCTGCCAGCAGAGGAGATGCGAAAACACGGAAAATCAACGTCCGCATCTGCACTGAAAAAGACAAAAGAGCAAAACCTGCGAAGGCTTCTCTTTCACCAAAGCAAGTATTAAATCTCCATGTGCTGTCTGTATGCAAATCCGTAAAAACACGTGACGTACTGATGGTATCCCATATGTGATCCGTTTTTGCGCACCCATTGACTTAGTCTGATCAAGAATACAGATCACAGTAGCTCGCGCTGCCAAAAAATATTTTTTTACACGCAGACTATCGGTCCATGTGTGAAAACGTTAATTTGAATGACCATGTTGAATTGCATTGCCCGTACATTTTCCATTTTCCATACTGACCGCACATGATTGTATAAAAAGGACCTGTCAATTGCTAAAAACATTGAGTTAAATAGATTGTAAAAATCCCCGAGCTGTCCTGATTCTGCTGCTCTTTTCCATTTTGCGCTACGTCGCTTTATTGCAGAGATATTCACATTTGTTCCTTTTGTAGCTCAACATGTGAAATCTCTGCTTGCAGATCAACTGGACATTTCTTCAGAGTCTTCTCTGGAGGTGTGCGCTTTCACACCTACCAGACGCTGTCAATCACATCTACAGACTGCTAGATCAGTTGTGATTGTAGGTGTGAAGGTGCACGCCTACAGAAAAGACTCTGAAGAAACACCTAGTTGGACTGCATGCAGAGATTTTACATACTGAGCTCCAAAAGCAACAAGTGCAAATATTTCTGCAATAGAGCGACGCAGCACAAAACGGAAAAAAAGTTGCAAAATTAGGAGAGCTCAGGGGTTTTTTTTTACAAGGTATTTCACTTATTTTTTTTTTAGCAAGTGACAGATCCTTGTAATACACTTGTCTAAACAAGCCCTTAGACTTTTAGTTCAGGTCTGTGTAGACCCACGTGCAGTCTGGGAATTGGAGCCAGAGCATGGACGTTATAATAGAGATGTATGATTTCAGTCTTAAAGGGCTGTTGGGACTAAAACAAAAAAAATTACTAAAGGCATGAAACATGCTAAAGTAAAAAAAAAAAACTCAAGCATGTTAATTCCAGTGCTACCTCTCTGGTGGACACTTGGATCTTTCACTTGTCTTGTAATGATGATATGCTACTCATACACACATGACCGCTGCAGTCAATCACTGCTCTCAGTGGTCATGGTTAGGTTGGGACAAGGCTCATTGTATGCTATGTTGCACGTCATATCTGCAGGACAGGTCGAAGACTGACCACCATAGTGGTGGCACTGGAGCTATACTTTTCATTTTATCACATTTCCTGCCTTTGGGAAATTTATTTCTTCGCATTTTTTATATCAGACATGTTATCGATCCCATAAAAATATTAATTTTGAAAAATCTAATGTATGTGCACACATGCATACGGTATGTGTACTGAGGGGATCAGTGGAGGAAAGTGCAGCCGGATCTGACCTCAACCCTACCAGAAGTGATGCCTTTAACGTTCTCCCATAAAACCCAACACCATGAAATCTCATTAGAGAAACTGTGACCCAATGCCGTTAAAGAGGCCGATGCTCTTCCAGCTCATTGCCTTGTGGTCTTGTTGCCAGATTTCCCTTCCTTTCTCTGGTTTCCCCTCATTTTTAGTCATTTTCCTTGGCACAGGATTAAATAATCATAAGGATATAGAGGATTCCTCTGCTGTGAGGGAAGCGGGACCCTCATCGTAGTGGAATGCGTTTCTTATCCAGGAGCACAAAGGGGATTTTTACACCGGTCTATAAAAACACCACTGGAATGTGTAACAGACCATAATTCAAGGTGCTAAAGTGAATCCAGAAACCACAAGTCAGTTACAGATCTGGAATATGACCAGCGGTGCGGCTTTACTGTATGGTCACACCTCGTACATCGAAGTATAAGGATCCTCCACATGACACTTTTTGGCCCATTCATCCAGACGGGAGGCCGGGCTCACAATCTCCGATCTGGTTCACGTGGTTGTGCATCATGGTCTCCCACCCAACTCCCCTCGTGCGTCATGGTCTTCCACCCAACTCCCCACGTTCATCTGGATCGCCCCCAGGCACAGGGCAGTGGGGTACTCGGCACCGGGTCCCTCTGTCTCGGTTCTGGGGATGTCACGGTGGCCCGACCCGGTCCGTGTCCCTGCTAAGGGGCGTCCAATTAAAGGAGTAGATGAAAGTTTGTCAAGTGTTCGTGACGCCACCTGTGGTGTTCGGTCAGGGTGACCGACGCTGCTTAGGGGTCCGCTGGGGTGATGTTATGGCAGCTAGATGGAATACCTTCCCACAGGTGAAGTATGTCCCCAGGGCTTCCCAGTAAAATAGATGATGGTGTAGGTCGCAGTAAATAACGTGGACACAGGGTTGCAGTCTCTTTACCTTTTACTGTAGACTTCAGCATCCACAATCCAGAGCACTGCTAACAGGGCTGGCTGAATCCGGCCAGTTCAAAGGCACATCCAGAGTTCCCTTTGCAGGTGGAAATCAGTAGCCTTCCTACTAGCGCCTGTGTGTTGTAGTACCTCCCTGCTGAGCACCACGGGATAGTCCTCACAACTGTCGTGTATGTTTCTGATGTTCTCTCTCCGTCCCCCAGATGGTATGGATAGGATGCACCCATATGACGGGGTAGGCCTGGAGTTTATAGGGACCCTAGTGACGCCCCTCTCCCACAATTGCCTCCGTTGTCTTCATAGGTGTAAAGGTGAGACAGCCAACCTAGAGTTAACTGCCCTGCCGTTGTCTGAAGTAATGCGTAGAGCCTATTACTCTCTCGGTGTTCCGGCCACCGGCTACGCGCCTCAGAAGGATGTTGCCACGATCTTAAGGCAGGACTCCTCCTGGTATTATCTCCTTGTGCTGTGATCTCGTTTCTCACTTCTCCACAATATACTTCGCTTCTTGTCCTTTCTTAGGATGCTGCCGTAATGAGGGGCAGGCGCAGCTCCGTAACGCTCTATCTCGTGCTAGGCCGCTGTCCGGATCCCACCCCTGACAGGTCCTCCCTGGGTCTCCCCAGTCAGCTTCTCTCTCTCTGACTCGATGTTACCAGGACCGAGCCCAGTCAGCTTCTCTCTAACTTCCTATCCAACTACCAGTTTTACCAGAGTGTGAGGAGTGGCCTAATAGATAGGACCTTTTGCTCCCCCTGGTGGCCGGAGTGTGAAGTGTAGTGTGTGACTGTGATACCTGGTCAGGTGAACTCCTTTAGTGCCATCAGACGTACCATCACTCCCCCTGGTGGAAGAGCGACAATACTGCAACGACCAGGACTCTGGGGCGCTGCACATCATGGTCTTCCACCCAACTCCCCACGTGCGTCATGGTCTTCCACCCAACTCCCCACGTGCATCATGGTCTTCCACCCAACTCCCCACGTGCGTCATGATCTTCCACCCAACTCCCCACGTGCATCATGGTCTTCCACCCAACTCCCAACGTGCATCATGGTCTTCCACCCCACTCCCCACGTGCGTCATGGTCTTCCACCCAACTCCCCACGTGCATCATAGTCTTCCACCCAACTCCCCTTGTGCATCATGGTCTTCCACCCAGCTCCCCACGTGCATCATGGTCTTCCACCCAATTCCCCAAGTGCGTCATGGTCTTCCACCCAACTCCCCTCGTGCATCATGGTCTTCCACTCAATTCCCCACGTGTGTCCTGTTCTTCCACACAACTCCCCCAACCATGGCTGTATTGACCTTGTGCACTGGGCATGGTGATGGGGAACAAAAAAGGGTCTTCTCCAAAATGTTCAGACAAAGGTAGAAGCTATAATTGTACAAAATATATTGAGCTGAAGAATTAAGATTTGTCTTCACTGGAATTAGTCGGCCAAGGCAACTCCTGAAAAACAAGCCCGTAGCATTATCCTCCTCCACCAAACTGTACAATGCAATCAGAGGGAAACGTTCACCAAACCCAGACATCAGATCGAGAAGTGTGATCCATCACTGCACAGAACACGTTTCCTCCAGAGTCCAGCAGTGGCGGCTTTACACCACTCCATCTGACGCTCATCATTGTGCTTGGTGATGTAAGGCTGCCTGCAGCTGCTCGGCCTTGAAAGTCCTGGTGGGGGCGCAGTGTTTGTGCTAATGTTAATAGGAGGTCTGGACTCTGCAGTTATGGGGTCATCAGAGCGTTGGTGACTTTTCTGCCCTCTGCTCCTCAGCACTCGGCCCCCGCTCTGTAACGTTACGGGGTCTCCACTTTGTGGCTGAGTTGCTGCGGTTCCTTCCACTACTCAATAATATCACTCACAGGTGAAGGGGGAAGATTTAGGAGGAAGAAATGTCATGAACGGACTTGTTACCCCGGTGGCTCCTATTACAGGACCGCGCAGGTATCAGTGAGCTCTGCATCACCGGCCGTACTGTCACATGGTAGTAAAGGCAGACGGCACAGAGAGGGTCTGGATGTTATACACCAGGGGTGGGAGTTCGGATGTTATATACCGAGGGGCGAGAGTCCGGATGTGAATATTATAGACTATGGGAAATGAGGATGGATGTTAGACACCAGGAGCGAGAGGCCGGAGGTTATACACGGGGCGAGGGGCTGGAGGTTATACACCAGGAGACGAGGGCCTGATATTATGCACCTGGGGGTGGGGCGAGAGTAGTGTTGAGCATTCCGATACCGCAAGTATCGGGTATCGGCCGATACTTGCGGGTATCGGAATTCCGATACCGAGATCCGATACTTTTGTGGTATCGGGTATCGGTATCGAAACAACATTAATGTAAAAATGTGTAAAAGAGAGAATTAAAATAAAAAATATTGCTATACTCACCTCTCCGACGCAGCCTGCACCTTACCGAGGGAAGCGGCAGCGTTCTTTGTTTAAAATTCGCGCTTTTCTTTCCTTTACGTGACGTCCCGGCTTGTGATTGGTTGCGTCGCAGTCACATGGGCGACGCAACCAATCACAGCAAGCCGTGACGTAATTTCAGGTCCTTAAGGATTTTAAAATTACGTCCCGGCTTTGTGATTGGTTGCGTCGCAGTCACATGGGCGACGCAACCAATCACAGCAAGCCGTGACGTAATTTCAGGCCCTTAAGGATTTTAAAATTACGTCCCGGCTTTGTGATTGGTTGCGTCGCAGTCACATGGGCGACGCAACCAATCACAAGCCGTGACGTCACGGGAGGCTGGACACGCGTGCATTTTAAAATGCGCGCTTGTCCAGCCTCCCGTGACGTCCCGGCTTGTGATTGGTTGCATCGCGGTCAACCAATCACAAGCCGGGAGGCTGGACACGCGCGCATTTTAAAATGCGCGCTTGTCCAGCCTCCCGTGACGTCACGGCTTGTGATTGGTTGCGTCGCCCATGTGACTGCGGCGCAACCAATCACAAAGCCGGGACGTAATTTTAAAATCCTTAAGGACCTGAAATTACGTCACGGCTTGCTGTGATTGGTTGCGTCGCCCATGTGACTGCGACGCAACCAATCACAAAGCCGGAGCGTAATTTTAAAATACTGAATGACCTGAAATTACGTCACGGCTTGCTGTGATTGGTTGCGTTGCGGTCACATGGGCGGCACGCGACCAATCACAAGCCGGGACTTCACGGAAGGAAAGAAAAGCGCGAATTTTAAGCAAACAACGCTGCCGGTTCCCTCGCTGAGGTCCAGGCTGCGTCGGAGAGGTGAGTATAGCAATATTTTTTATTTTAATTCTTTATTTTACACATTAATATGGTTCCCAGGGCCTGAAGGAGAGTTTCCTCTCCTTCAGACCCTGGGAACCATCAGGAATACCGTCCGATACTTGAGTCCCATTGACTTGTATTGGTATCGGGTATCGGTATTGGATTGGATCCGATACTTTGCCGGTATCGGCCGATACTTTCCGATACCGATACTTTCAAGTATCGGACGGTATCGCTCAACACTAGGCGAGAGGCTAGATGTTATTTACCAGGGGTGAGGGATTGGATATTATACACAAAGACTCAAATGTCATACAGTGGGGGCGAGGGGCCGGATGTTACACACAGGGGGACGAGGGGCTAGGTGATATATACTGGGGCAATGGGACTGAAAGTAAACCTTGAAGTCAATTAGTAAGATGTGGGGCCAAATGCTATTGTCCTCGTTATGAATCTCCACCCACAACTTGATGAGCCAGAACGCTATAACCACCTGCCTAGTTTTGTGTAGGCCTTACTTTTGACCCCAAAGAGCTCTGCTCTATGGAGGCATGGACTCCACAAGATGTCTGAATGTTCCTGTGGTATCTGGCACCACAGATCCTATAAGTTGTGAGGTGCGGCCTCTGTAGATCAGACTTGTTTTTCCAGGACAGCCGCAAATACTTGATCAGAGTGAGTTCTAGGGAATTTGGAGGGCAACACATTTTACAATCTTTGTCATATACCCCTGACGAAAGAGGCAGTCCAAAACGTGCGTCGGGGTGTGCGCCGCACCGGAGCGTATTCCCTATCAGGTAGCATACCTCTTTCACTTGGGCATTATTTGGATATATGGCAGCCATTGTCCCCACAGGAGCCACATTTTCTTTCTTCCCTGATGTCTTTTTCTTCTTTTTAACACTTCATTCACTGTTTTTTTTGTGTTCACTATATATGACACTTGTCAGTTTTGGTGTAAGTAAATTTTACTCAGTATGAATCAATTGAATCTTGTATAGTCTTTTTATATATTTTTACTTGCACTTTTTTGCACTTTTGGAAGAAATACATCCCCTACAATATATTTTTGTTATTATTTTTTTATCTCTTTTATGGGACATTTCTCTTATCACAGTAATGTATTTCTTTTGCACATGGTAATGCATATGTATGTGTATATATATATATATATATATTTATTTTCAAAAAATGTATTAATATTTTTTGTCATTCACTAGCAAATTATTTATTGGGGTGTAAATGTTTTCATTTTTCGATAGATTCCAGTAAAAGTAGATTATCTGTATTGTTACATGGGAAGTTGTCTCTCTTTTTTATTGATTTTTTATTATATATTATACTATTTTGTTGTCTATTTTTATGGTGTGGGCACCTCTTGTATGTGGTGCTACTCCTTACCACTTCTGCTAATAAAGGTATTTTAACCCTTTACTTTCTTGTCCCGTATTATCTTTGATCACGTGTTCGGCTTTTTTCTTCTTGGCTTCTTCCCGAACGATTCTTGTGGAGGCCATTGTCACTAAGGAATGCCATACCCATGAAGAGAGGTCAGTAAAATAAACAAGCCCTCCACCAATAGTGCACTGTGTGAACAAGGCCAATCAGCATGTTGGTGTTTTTAAGTTACAAATTAAATGCAGAATCCCCCTGTGAATGAGTCTGCACGAGGCAATCGCTGGTAGTATTTTATTGGATAAACTACAAAAAAAAAAAAAATGGTTTCACTGGGGATCGAACCCAGGACCTTCTGCGTGTAAAGCAGACGTGATAACCACTACACTATGAAACCTTGACTTTTTTTTTTTTACTTTTCCATCTGCATAACCGTACGAGGGCTTTTTTTCTTCTGGGACGAGATGCAGTTTTGAATGACACCATTTTTCATTTTATCGTTCAATGTATTGGAAAACTTAAACTGCAACATGCAGTGATAGCCGGTTTGTTAGCTAATCCCTGCATCTGTTACCGGCAGTCAAGCAGCTGCGGGGGCTCAAAAAATGTTTTCAAGCACGCCGAAGACACTCTGTTAGCACCCGAGCATGCTCAGATAACACCTTATCCCAGCACATTCACTCATCACTAATCTCTAACTTTAGATGCTCCCACAACCTTTTTTTTAACACTAAATTTCTTTTCTTCGTGTGTTAGCATTCCGTCACTTTCACCATCCGTGTGTCATCCAATTTTCCCTATGTGCAAAAAAAAAATAAAAAAATAAAAATTGGATGGCTACTTCCTAAGTGTCTCTTTCCAGCCCCCAAAAAACGGACATCGTACAGATGCTCTCCGTCATTTTTTGTTCACCAGTTTTAAATAGGCGAGTAACACGCAAGATGTCTTTACGTTTTGTTTTTGGTTGTTTTTTTCTCAAACTATTTGCCTGCAAAAAATAAAGTGTGAAAAGTCCCATAGAATCTAATATATAATTACAACAAACTGAATCTCTGACGCCTTATTTCTAATTATCATCAATAAACCAAATCTGAGGCTGCAAGCAATAATTAGAAATGCAAATATTCTGGAGGATTCTCTAGGACTGTAGGACGTTTCCCGCTTAAGTTCCCCCGTATAACATTTACAATAAACCTTCCCTTTATCCCAAACGACAGCTGGCAGTTACAGGCACCCGGCCGGCCGCTCCCGCCTGCGCCACTCTCGCCTCTGCCACTTTAAGACAAAGAACCCTCAGAGGTGACAGCCAGCTGAGTCACAATTACGGGAAATTAGAGAGACGCACGTGACGGTGAGACAGCAGAAATAGACAGCTGGGAGTGGTGGAGCCGGGTATCAGGAATACAGCGAGAGGGGGAGGAAGGGGCCTGGGAATAGTGAGCGAGGAAACAAGATCTGCGCAGTCCGAGGGGAAGGACAGATGGACATATTGGATGCTTGGAAATTCGGAAGAGTATCTGTGCCGAACAGTCCAGAAGCTTCCACGTCACACAAAGCCGGGTCCACCTCCAGGAGCAATGCCGCGCTCAGCTCACAGCAGAGTAGAGTAGGACTGCCCCATTATGAGAATGCCTTGGCGTGGCGGGGTGGCTCAAAGAATTGATCAATTGTTTGCTAAATGTCTCATTTTGAAATACAGTTAGAAATCAATATGTGCATGTGCACTTTATATATTGCGTTCTGACCATGAGCAGCGCTGGCTGCACCCCCTTTTCTCTTTTTTTTTTCTAAGTTCGTCATTATGGAGGAGGTCGGTTTGAGGGCTTCAAGATGTTTACGGCTAATGAATTCACATTTTTGTGTAAACGTGCCCCCCCATGTGTGACATTTTTGCAACGAATCACTATTTGTGCTAAAAAGTCCGAAAACAGTTAAGGCAAAAACTAGAATGTCCTGTGGAGGGATGGATCATAATTCTGTATATGGCACCTGATGGATGAGTCCTGGTCTAGTGGCTTCTAGAAGACAATATGTACTATATATATACAGTATGTATACTGTATACCATGAATACCCCTGGCAGACACAGATAGGAAAGGGCCCCTGTGCAAGAACAATATGTTGGCCCTTTGCAGCACAAGAGGTCCTAAAAATGCAAAATTGTACCTGCTTTTGGGGTTGAAATGGGACCCCTTACCTCATAGGCCCCTGTACGCACACACAGGTTGCACCAATGTTATGTCCGCCCCTGATATATACCAATATATATATATATATATATATATATATATATATATACAGGGTGGGCCATGTATATGGATACACCTAAAAAAAATGGGAATGGTTGGTGATATCAACTTCCTGTTTGTGGCACATTAGTATATGGGAGGGGGAAACTTTTCCAGAAGGGTGTTGACCATGGTGGCCATTTTGTAGTCAGCCATTTTGGATTCAACTATATATATGGCCCACCTAGGTGTATCCATATAAATGGCCCACCCTGTATATATATATATATATATATATATATATATATATATATATATATATATATATATATATATAATGACTTTCTGTGCACAGGCTCACAGAGTCCATACAGTGCCCCCTGTACACATGTGCATTTTGCATGCAGTGTTTTAGCTTTGTGAGCTGTTTTTTTTTTTGTTTTTTTTTTTAGAGATCCTTCAAGGGTCTCAGGATCCATATCCCCACCACTCAGCATCATTTATACAGGGACATAATAATAATAATAATAATAATAATTATTATTATTATTATTATTATTAAAGGGGCACTTTAACCCCTTAGTGACAGAGCCAATTTGGTACTTAATGACCGAGCCAATTTTTACAATTCTGACCAGTGTCACTTTATGAGGTTATAACTCTGGAACGCTTTATCGGATCCCGCTGATTCTGAGATTGTTTTTTCGTGACATGTTGTACTTCAAGTTATTGGTAACATTTCTTCGATATTACTTGCGATTATTTATGAAAAAAATGGAAATATGGCGAAAATCTTTAAAATTTTGCAATTTTCAAACTTTGTATTTTCATGCCCTTAAATCAGAGAGATATGTCACAAAAAATAGTTAATAAATAACATTTCTCACATGTCTACTTTACATCAGCACAATTTTGGAAACAATTTTTTTTTTTGTTAGGGAGTTATAAGGGTTAAAAGTTGACCAGCAATTTCTCATTTTTACAACACCATGTGTTTTTTAGGGACCACATCACCTTTGAAGTGATTTTGAGGGGTCTATATGATAGAAAATAACCAAGTGTGACACCATTCTAAAAACTGCACCCCTCAAGCTGCTCAAAACCACATTCAAGAAGTTTATTAACCCTTTACGTACTTCACAGGAACTAAAACAATGTGGAAGAAAAAAATGAACATTTTACTTTTTTTTGCAAACATTTTACTTCAGAACCATTTTTTTTAATTTTCACAAGTGTAAAAACAGAAATTTAACCACAAATTTTGTTGTGCAATTTTTCCTGAGTACGCCGATACCCCATATGTGGAGGTAAACCACTGTTTGGGCGCACCGCAGAGCTTGGAAGTGAAGGAGCACCGTTTGACTGTTTCAATGCAGAATTGGCTGGAATTGAGATCGGACGCCATGTCGCGTTTGGAGAGCCCCTAATGTGCCTAAACAGTGGAAACCCCCCACAAGTGACACCATTTTGGAAACTAGACCCCCCAAGGAACTTATCTAGATGTGTGGTGAGCACTTTGAACCCCCAAGTGCTTTACAGAAGTTTATAACGTAGAGCCGTGAAAATAAAAAAAATCGCATTTGTTTTCACAAAAATGATTTTTTAGCCCACAAATTCTTATTTTCACAAGGGTAACAGGAGAAATTAGACCACAAAAGTTGTTGTGCAATTTCTCCTGAGTACGTCGATACCCCATATGTGGAGGTAAACCACTGTTTGGGCGCACCGCAGAGCTTGGAAGAGAAGGAGCACCGTTTGACTTTTTCAATGCAGAATTGGCTGGAATTGAGATCGGACGCCATGTCGCGTTTGGAGAGTCCCTGATGTGCCTAAACAGTGGAAACCCCCCACAAGTGATACCATTTTGGAAACTAGACCCCTTAAGGAACTTATCTAGATGTGTGGTGAGCACTTTGAACCCCCAAGTGCTTCACAGAAGTTTATAACGTAGAGCCGTGAAAATAAAAAATCTCATTTTTTCTACAAAAATGATCTTTTTGCCCCCAAATTTTTATTTTCACAAGGGTAACAGGAGAAATTAGACCACAAAAGTTGTTGTGCAATTTCTCCTGAGTACGTCGATACCCCATATATGGGGGTAAACCACTGTTTGGGCGCACCGCAGAGCTTGGAAGAGAAGGAGTGTCGTTTTACTTTTTCAATGTAGAATTGGCTGGAATTGAGATCGGACGCCATGTCACGTTTGGAGAGCCGCTGATGTGCCTAAACAGTAGAGACCCCCCACATATGACACCATTTTGGAAACTAGACCCCTTAAGGAACTTATCTAGATGTGTGGTGAGCACTTTAAACCCCCAGGTGCTTCACAGAAGTTTATAACGTAGAGCCGTGAAAATAAAAAAATCGCATTTTTTCTACAAAAATGATCTTTTTGCCTCCAAATTTTTATTTTACCAAGGGTAACAGGAGAAAATGGACCCCAGAAGCTGTTGTACAATTTGTCTTGAGTACGCCGACACCCCATATGTGGGGGTAAACCACTGTTTGGGCGCATGGCTGAGCTCGGAAGCAAAGGAGCGCCATTTGACTTTTCAATGCAAAATTGACTGGAATTGAGATCGGACGCCATGTCGCGTTTGGAGAGCCCCTGATGTGCCTAAACAGCAGAAACCCCCCAAAA
This sequence comes from Ranitomeya variabilis, assembly GCF_051348905.1. Taxonomy (NCBI): domain Eukaryota; kingdom Metazoa; phylum Chordata; class Amphibia; order Anura; family Dendrobatidae; genus Ranitomeya; species Ranitomeya variabilis. The sequence continues at coordinate 458,921,039 of NC_135233.1, forward strand.
GTGACCCCATTTTGGAAACTAGACCCCCCCATGGAACTTATCTAGATGTGTAGTGAGAACTTTGAATGCCCAAGTGCATCACAGAAGTTTATAATGCAGAGTCGTGAAAATAAAAAATATATATTTTTTAACAATAAAGATTTTTTAGCCCCCAAGTTTTTATTTTCACAAGGGTAACAAGAGAAATTGGACCCCAAAAGTTGTTGTCCAATTTGTTCTGAGTATGCTGGTACCCCATATGTGGGGGTAAACCACTGTTTGGGCGCACGGCAGAGCTCGGAAGGGAAGGAGTGCCATTTTGGAATGCAGACTTTGATAGAATTGTCTGAGGGCGTTATGTTGCCTTTGCAGACCCCTAATGTACCTAAACAGTAGAAACCCCCAACAAGTGACACCATTTTGGAAAATAGACCCCCCAAGGAACTTATCTAGATATGTGGTGAGAATTTTGAATGCCCAAGTGCTTCACAGAAGTTTATAATGCAGAGTAGTGAAAATAAAAAAAAAATTTTTTCCCACAAAAAAGATTTTTTTAGCCCCCCAATTTTTATTTTCACAAGGGTAACAAGAGAAATTGGACCCCAAAAGTTGTTGTCCAATTTGTCCTGAGTATGCTGGTACCCCATATGTGGGGGTAAACCACTGTTTGGGCGCACGGCAGAGCTCGGAAGGGAAGGAGCGCCATTTTGGAATGCAGACTTTGATAGAATTGTCTGCGGGCGTTATGTTGCGTTTGCAGACCCCTAATGTACCTAAACAGTAGAAACCCCCACAAGTGACCAAATTTTGGAAACTAGACCCCCTAAGGAACTTATCTAGATATGTGGTGAGAACTTTGAAAGCTCAAGTGCTTCACAGAAATTTATAATGCAGAGTAGTGAAAATAAAAAAATATATTTTTTTCCAACAAAAAAGATTTTTAGCCCCCAAGTTTTTATTTTCACAAGGGTAACAGGAGAAATTGGACCCCAAAAGTTGTTGTCCAATTTATCCCGAGTACGCTGATGCCCCATATGTGGGGGTAAACCACTGTTTGGGCGCACGGCAGAGCTCAGAAGGGAGGGAGTACCATTTGACTTTTTTAGCGCAACATTGGCTGTCGTGTTTGGAGACCCCCTGATGTACCTAAACAGTGGAAACCCCCCAATTCTAACTCCAACCCTAACCCCAACACAGCCCTAACCCTAATCTCAACCCGATCCATAATCCTAATCACAACCCTAACGATAATCACAACCCTAACCCCAAAACAGCCCTAATCTCAACCCTAACCATAACCCTAATCAAAACCCTAAATCCAACACACCCCTAACCCTAATCCCAACCCTAACCCTAATCCCAACCCTAATCCCAAACGTAACACTAATCCCAACCCTAATCCAAACCCTAACCCTAATCCCAACTCTAACCCTAACTTTAGCCCCAACCCTAACTTTAGCCCCAACCCTAACCATAACTTTAGCCCCCGTCGTCACAAAAAAAGTTCAATGTAACCTTTTTTTTGTACGTCGCGTCCGCCATTTCCGCGGATGCGTGGCCGTAACTCTGCCCCCTCCTCCCCAGGACATAGACTGGGCAGCGGATGCGTTGAAAAACTGCATCCGCTGCCCACGTTGTGCACAATTTTCACAACGTGCGTCGGTACATCGGGCCGACGCATTGCGACCGCCCCGTACCGACGCAAGTGTGAAAGAAGCCTAAGGCTACTTTCACACTAGCGTCGTACTCGGCCCATCGCAGTGTGTCGGGCCGACGTACCGGCGCTAGCGTTGTAAGCGCCGCACAACGGGTGCAGCGGATGCTGTTTTTTCAACGCATCTGCTGCCCCATTGTGAGGTGCGGGGAGGCGGGGGCGGAGTTCCGGCCACGCATGCGCGGTCGGAAATGGCGGACACGTCGCACAAAAAAGTTACATGTAGTTTTTTTTGTGTCGACGGTCCGCCGAAGCACGACGCATCCGTCGCACGACGGATGCGACATGTGGCAATCCGTCGCAATGCGTCGCTAATGCAAGCCAATGGAGAAAAAACGCATCCTGCAAGCACTTTTGCAGGATGCGTTTTTTCTCCAACGACGCATTGCGACGGAAGCCAAAAAACGCTAGTGTGAAAGTAGCCTAACCCTAACCCTAACCCTAAATTTAGCCCCAACCCTAACCCTAACTCTAACCCTAACCCTAACTCTAACCCTAACCCTAACTCTAACCCTAACCCTAACCCTAACTCTAACCCTAACCCTAACTCTAACTCTAACCCTAACCCTAACCCTAATTTTAGCCCCAACTTGTCTTCTCCTGCCGGCCGGCAGATGGCAGCAGATGGCGGGCGCACTGCGCATGCGCCCGCCATGATGAAAAAGCCGGCTGGCAGGAGAAGACAGAAGAGGACCCAGGGACCCCGGGTGAGTATGATAGGGTCCCCGAATCCCCCTATTTCTCTGTCCTCTGATGTGCGATCACATCAGAGGACAGAGAAATAACTGATCGCTTTTTTTTTTTTTTTTTTGCGGTCGCCGGTAAACTGTTAATTACCGGCGATCGCAAAGCAGGGGTCGGTGCAAACCGACCCCGATCATGTTCTTTGGGGTCTCGGCTACCCCCGGCAGCCGAGACCCCAAAGAACATCCGGGTGCCGGGCGGCGGGCGCACTGCGCGTGCACCCGCCATTTTTTCCCGGAAAAAAGATGGCGGCGCCCATGGGGAGACACGAAGAGCACCGGGGGAGGTAGGTAAGTATTGGGGGGCTATTGGGGGCCATCGGGGACCACATTTCTCTGTCCTCCGATGTGCGATCACATCGGAGGACAGAGAAATTAAACGGCAAATCGCGTTTTTGTTTTTTTTGTTGCGACCGCCGGTAAACGGTTAATTACCGGCGATCGCAACTCGGGGGTCGGAAAAAAAACCCCGAATCATGTTCTCTGGGGTCTCGGTTACCCTCGGCAACCGAGACCCCAGAGAAAATCCGACTCTGGGGGGCGCTATTCACTTTTTCCACAGCGCCGTTAATTAACGGCGCTGTGGATTAAGTACCCTTAGCGGCCGCCGTTAAAAGGCGTATCGGCGGTCGTTAAGGGGTTAAGATCAGTCTACACGACAACACATGCTTAATTTAATTTCAGGTCCACAACAGGAAAAGTGAAAAATGTCACTGCCCATTCAAATCAATGTGCTGTTGTGTAATGCACAGAGAGGAACTTTCCTTGTATCCCTTCTCATCTCTACAACTCAATGGAGGAAACCTAGAATGAGAATGTTTTTAATACCAGACATCAAGAGAAAAATCTCATTAAAGGATTAAAAAAGTAAAAACAAAAATATTATTAAAAAATTAAATAAATTTAAAAAATACAATAAAAATACATTTTTTAATAGTAAATAAGCTATAATAATAAAAGAAAAATGGCAGGATAGTTAGCAAGTTGCAAAAAAAATTGGATGGACTTGGACTGAAATTTAGCCCTGGCATTTGACAGCACACAGGCCCACGCTGCCCACCCACGAACCTTAAATGGGATTATATATTACTAGTATCACCCTGCCTGGAGGTAATCAAGATTACCTAAAAGACCTAAGCTTCTATAAAAGATTGAATAACAGCAATACCTAATAATAATATAGCAATATATCACAACAAACCATAGCCAAATATTACCAGCATATACAGCATTGATAATCCCACCATTCCACCTCACATCCCCCTATATAGTATGATGGTCCACCCAACAGCCCCCTATATAGTATGATGGTTCACTCAACAGCCCCCTATATAGTATGATGGTCCACCCAACAGCCCCCTATATAGTAAGATGGTCCACCCAACAGCCCCCTATATAGTATGATGGTCCATCCAACAGCTTCCTATATAGTATGATGGTCCACCCAACAGCCCCTATATAGTATGATGGTCCACCCAACAGCCCCCTATATAGTATGACGGTCCACCCAACAGCCCCTATATAGTATGATGGTCCACCCAACAGTCCCTATATAGTAGAATGGTCCCCACAACAGTCCCCTATATAGTATGATGGTACACCCAACAGCCCCTATATAGTATGATGGTCCTTCCAACAGCTTCCTATATAGTATGATGGTCCACCCAACAGCCCCTATATAGTATGATGGTCCACCCAACAGCCCCCTATATAGTATGATGGTCCACCCAACAGCCCCCTATATAGTATGATGGTCCCCACAACAGTCCCCTATATAGTATGATGGTCCACCCAACAGCCCCCTATATAGTATGATGGTCCACCCAACAGCCCCCTATATAGTATGATGGTCCACCCAACAGCTCCCTATATAGTATGATGGTCCATCCAACAGCCCCCTATATAGTATGATGGTCCACCCAACAGCTCCCTATATAGTATGATGGTCCACCGAACAGCCCCCTATATAGTATGATGGTCCACCCAACAGCTCCCTATATAGTATGATGGTCCACCGAACAGCCCCCTATATAGTATGATGGTCCACCCAACAGCCCCCTATATAGTATGATGGTCAACCCAACAGCCCCTATATAGTATGATGGTCCATCCAACAGCTCCCTATATAGTATGATGGTCCATCCAACAGCCCCTTATATAGTATGATGGTCCACCCAACAGCTCCCTATATAGTATGATGGTCCATCCAACAGCCCCCTATATAGTATGATGGTCCACCCAATAGCTCCTTATATAGTATGATGGTCCATCCAACAGTCCCTATATAGTATGATGGTCCACCCAACAGCCCCCTATATAGTATGATGGTCAACCCAACAGCCCCCTATATAGTATGATGTCCACCCAACAGCCCCCTATATAGTAGAATGGTCCCCACAACAGCCCCCTATATAGTATGATGGTCTACCCAACAGCTCCCTATATAGTATGATGATTTACCCCACAGACCCCCAAAATAAAATTCCTTATACTCACCTAATTCTAATTTCTCGTCCTTTGCAGCCACTATCTTGTGTTCTATCCGGTCTCTCAGTGAACACTGGCGGTGCGATGCAGTGATGTCATTGCGTCACTGACGTCCTCTGAGTGGCGCCAGCAGTCAGAAAAACCTGCAGCCTGCCAGGAAAAATGATGGAGCACGGATCCAGAGACTTTGTGTTACATCTCAACTGTATATCGGCATCCTGAGGAAGCTGATACTGATAACACCATTGCAGATCATGCGGCCCATGGCCAAGCCGGCCTGTCTGGCAATTGCCGCCCGAATGGCCAGCCCCGCGGTCACAATGTGACCCCATTCATCTACATTACACTGTGAAGTAGCCGCTGAACAGAGTGATCTCTGGTCACCTAACCGGTGTCACTGTCTAGCCACAGCCATAGGAGTGTAAGGAGGTTGCTTTCCCTGCTCCTTACCTGGAACCACTTAGTCAGATAGCTGGGTTGTCGGGGGGAAGACTTTCTGCCCTGGACAGAAGGGACCATGTGACGGCTGGAGGCAGAGAGGAAGAGAGGGGGGTGTGGTGAGAAAAGAGCGGGAGAGCAGAGCACGCCAGACAGAGGGGACAGCGTGCCAGAGAGAAAGCAGGCTGCAGCGCCGCGCTGCCCATGACAGAGTGCTCCCCGTGAGGGCACTAAGGCTGGAGTGAGAGTGGGGACTTGGAAGCCTCCATAATCAGAGACGACGTATCCCCTTACAGTGACCTGAGCGCGCAGCCCCGGTGACCGCACTGACAAGCCAGGACCCCTGAGTGTGACTAAGGAAACTGCTCAGTGTGTGTGTATTCTTGCTGCAGAGAGAGAGACTGTCAGCCTGGTGTACAGAGACTGGCAGCAGAGTGGCTGTGTGACTTCCTGCTTGCAGCTTCACTGGGAGAAAAGTATTAACCCTGGAGTTTCCAGTTCCCAGGAAACAGGGAAGAGACTTCGATCCCCTGGTCCCCGCAGTATCAGTACAGAGACTGTGATTCTTGGTGAGAGACTTAACAGTGCGGAGCCCCTGATTCCTGGCTATGCTGTAAAAGCTAAAGTCTGCATCTTGTGAGTACATAAAGCGGACTCTGCTGGTGACTGTACCCACGCTGGAATTAGGACCCTCCAGTCAGGACCTCCCTGGACTCATAAGTTACAGGAACACTTGTTAACCCTTTTGTTTTCGCTTAACTGTTTACTTTTTGATTTACCTCTATTAACCCCCTGTTTACTCCCTGCGAGGAGAATCTTACTCCTGTTAATAAATTCCCCTCAACAGTTGGTCTGTCTGTTCCGTGGTGACATACTCAACCCTGCACTCTATTACAGGAGGACAGCCATTAAAGTAAACCGTGAAGTCAGCCGATCCGGTCAATTTCGGCATGGGCCAGCTGACTATCCAATGTGCATGGGGACATCCAAGTTTTCCCTGATAGATGAAGTCAGAAGGGAGAAGGATTTAATTCCCTGATCTTTTTGTCATACTTGGAGATGACCCACTGCTGGAGTCCATGCACCGGTACTCTCGCTAACTCTCCAGAGCCCCCTCCCCATATACATTGCCTTATCCTTATATCCCCAGACATCACCTGCTAGCAGGGCCGGCTCCAGGTTTTCATGGGCCCTTTGCGAAAGAGTCCCGGTGGGCCCCTTTAACACATTCCACAATTCATAATGCACCGATACGGCAGAGAAATATACCGTATATACTCGAGTATAAGCCGACCCGAGTATAAGCCGACCTCCCTAATTTTGCCACAAAAAACTGGGAAAACTTATTGACTCGAGTATAAGCCTAGGGTGGGAAATCCAGCAGCTACCGGTTAACGTCAAAAATAAAAATAGATACCAATAAAAGTAAAATTAATTGAGACATCAGTAGGTTAAGTGTTTTTGAATATCCATATTGAATCAGGAGCCCCATATAATGCTCCATACAGTTCATGATGGCCCCATAAGATGCTCCATATTAAAATATACCCCATATAATGCTGCACAAAGGTTAATAATGGCCCCATAAGATGCCCCATAGAAACATTTGCCCCATACAATGCTGCATAAAGGTTGATGGCCCCATAAGATGCTCCACACATTATGACCCCATGAGATGCTCCATACATTATGGCCCCATAAGATGCTCCACACATTATGGCCCTATGAGATGCTCCATACATTGTGGCCCCATGAGATGCTCCACACATTATGCCCCATACAATGCTCCATACATTGTGGCCCCATGAGATGCTCCACACATTAGGGGCCCCATAAGATGCTCCTCATATATGCCCCATAAGATGCTCCTCATATATGCCCCATAAGATGCTCCATACATTTGCCCCATTTGCTGTTGCTGCGATTAAAATAAAAAAAATCACATACTCACCTCCCTTCGCTCAGGCCCCCGGCACTTGGGATAGTCACCTTCCACGTTCCATCGCTGCGCGCCGCTCTGTCTTCCATCCTCGGCACTGACTGTTCAGGCAGAGGGCGGCGCGCAAACTAATCTCGTCATCGCGCCCTCTGACCTGAACAGTCACAGCCAGAGGACGGAAGACAGAGCAGCGCGCAGCGATGGAACGAGGAAGGTGACTATCGCGCAATGCTCCCCCTCCCCTGATATACTCACCTGCTCCCGGCGCGGTGCCCTGGCAGCGTCTCACTGTCAGATGGTCTCCGGGAGCCGGCGGCATCTTCCTGTGTTCAGCGGTCACGTACCGCTCATTAGAGTAATGAATATGTATGCATATTCATTACTTTAATGAGCGGTACCACGTGACCGCTGAACACAGGAAGCGCTGCCCGGAGACCATGGGACATGCAGGGACCGCGCCAGGAGCAGGTAAGTATATCACAGCCGCCGCTCCCCCTCACCCGCCGACCCCACACCGACACTGACTCGAGTATAAGCCGAGAGGGTCACTTTCAGCCCAAAAAAGTGGGCTGAAAATCTTGGCTTATACTCGAGTATATACGGTAGGTATAGTTCAATGCCAAAGATTTCACTTACTTCTTACATTACATGAGTGATATCTATTGTACATTCTACATTAGCTCAGAAACTGGACAGTATAGTCCTCTATACAGAATAATGAGCCCCATATATTGCTCCAAACAGAATAATGAGCCCCGTATATTGCCACATACAGTATAATGGCCCCATATAGTGCTCCATACAGTATAATTGGCACCACATAGTCCTCTATACAGAATAATGAGCCCCATATATTGCTCCAAACAGAATAATGAGCCCAATATTATGCTCCATACAGAATAATGAGCCTCATATAATGCTCCATACAGTATAATGGGCACCACAGAGTGCTCCATACAGAATGAGCCGCATATATTGCTTCATACGGAATTGACCCCATATAATGCTCCATAAAGAATAGTGAGCCACATATAATTCTCCATACAGTATATGATGGGCCCCATCTATTGCTCCATATATAATGGGCCTCATATAACACTCCATACAGTATATGATTGGCCCCATACAGTATACTGAGTCCCATATATTGCTCCATACAGAATGGGCCCCATATGATGCTCCATACAGAATGGACCCCATATAATGCTCCATACAGAATGGGCTCCATATAATACTCCTTACAGAATAGGCCTCATATAATGCTCCATACAGTATATGATTGGCCCCATACAGTATACTGAGTCCCATATACAGTATTGCTCCATACAGAATGGGCCCCATATGATTCTCCATACAGAATGGGCCCCATATAATGCTGCAAAAATAATTGGCCCCATAAGATGCTCCATGTATAATGGGCCCCATATAATGCTCCATATATAATTGGCCATATAAAATGCTCCATATATAATTAGTCCCATAAGATGCTTCATATATTATTGGCCCCATATACTGCTCCATATGTAATTGTCCCCATATACTGCTCCATATTGAACTGGCCCCATAAGACGCTCCATATTAAATTGGCTCCATATTAAATTGGCCCCATATAATGCTCCCTATAGAATTGGCTTCATAAGATGCTCCCTATATTATTGGCCCCATAAGATGCTCCATATAGAATTAGCCCCATATAATGCTCCATATATGGGCCCCTTCTGATGGTCCGCATATATTGCTCCAAATATAAAAAAAAAATGAAATACTCACCTCTCGTTGCTTGACGCTGCTCTGCTCTGGACTCCTCACCGTCGGCGTCTTCCTGCTCTCTGTGCTACGACTGCTCAGGCAGAGGGTGCGCACTGGTGACGTCATCGCGCCCTCTTACCTGAACGTCACAGTCAGAGGATGGAAGACGCTGCAGCGCTGGAACCGGGAGAGGTAAGTATCGCAAGTGTAGGGGCCCGGAGCAGGTGGGGGTCCACTCGCGGGGGTCGGCACTATAGCACGCCAGTGTCCCCGACAGCGAGGGGGCCCCCTGCCTGCTCAGGGCCCCGGCACTTGCCCGGGTGCTGACGCTGGCCCTGCCTGCTAGTGCCTGGTCCCAGCGAAATCAACTTTAACTTAACATGTATTGGGGGGGCCTTCACTCTCCCTCTACAGAACACGTGCACATTCATTGGAAATGAGCATCCAGGTGAATGGAGAGATGGATGTGTAGTAGTATGGATTGTACAGATCTGTTATCTTATACAGGGTTGTTGTATGACAACTCCTTTAAAGAATTGCAGCCATCCTGGCTACACCATGCCACCACAAAGTGCTTTTTGGTACTTGGTGGCAGATGGGCCAAAAGTTCAATTTGCATGGCACATTTTTAGGCAGTGAAAGATGTGGCACATTAGGATGAGTCAAGATTACAATACTTTAACTTCATTTGAGTTTTTATATGAGAGACATATTTTTTTATTGACACATGAGGCCCACGCCTAAGGGGAGAAAAGGGAGGCGGCACATCAAAATCATGGCCAGTGGGGGCAGAGTCCGAGACTATGACTATGTATTATAGCTGTACATGGATGATGCAAGCGCTGATAGCTGACACCTAAGGCTCCTTCACACATCCATTTTTTATTTTGTATTTTTTTTTATTATTATTTTTATTATTACGGATAGTTGCTGGACCCATTGCTGGACCCATTATAATGATTGCACCTTTTTGCAGATTGTGGACAGATTGGTGGAGATCTGTCCTACTTCGATCCGTGCTACCGATCAAAATCGTCAATGCAAGTCAATGGCACCATGAAAAAAAGTGGATGGCAGCCAAATGCCATCTATGTGCATTTTACTGTTTAATGGGCAGGAAAAGCTAAAAAATATTTACTTTCTTCATATAAGAAAAACATTGGAATTGCAATCAGTGACCCATGGACCAAAAATTGGGTTCAGCACCCTGAAAAAAAATCTACATTTTTGTCTTGACATGTAAGAAAAAAAAAAAAGATGTGTAAATCCGGCCTTAATCTCAGTTTTGGTAAGAGATTGGACATCCCATACCTCACAGGTCCGATCTTTTCGACAATTACTCTGACTGGTCAGTGTCTTGTGGTGTACATCGGAAGAACATAGTAAATAACATTAAATAAACAGGAATAATAAATAATAATAATACCAGTCCATTACCATTACCAGAACTGCGGTGGACACCGCGTCTCCTTCCTCCTCTCCAGCCCCTCTCCGGCATGATCGGCTGGTTTAGCCCTCTAATTCAACAGGATTTCCTGTCCATCCCAATCATCCAATCATTTGATGCAATATTTTGTTCTCTTAAGGGTTTATATCGTATACCCTGCTTTCCTTATCTATAGAGCACACTGATGAAGGTCCTTGTAGACCGAAACGTTTGTGAACATTGTGAATACTGTATGTATTAAACATTTTTTGCATCAGACTCACTGGAGTGTGCCAAGTATATCCAATATCATATTCTGAAGTCTGGGCACCTACTTCTAGGCACCTCCACCCCTGGGCTGTGCTGACCATTTTGGCTGTGACTGTATGCTGTATGATAACCTAGACCGTACATACAGTAGGAGCAGGGTAGTATGCGGCTAGGTGTGTCAGTAACAGCACTAAATAAGACCCCCTGGGGCGAGCACTGGGGGCTCCCGAGGCAGAGAATGACTTAGGAATGTGTACATGATGGTTATTAGCTGTGTGTATTTCCCAGCATTTCTGGATTGTGCAGTTTTCGGCTGTTTTCTCTAGTTATACACAAGCAATTACGAGAGTTTTTCACTTTCTTTCCAGCAAATGTCAAACCATTAACAAATAATCAATGAAAATTGGAAGGATCGTTAGTTTACTTTCCTGCTCCTTGTAAGATCTGACGTTCTTGTTAAAAGCGCAGAAACACAACCATGTGATGGCGGCTCTAGATCTGAAATATATATGTGGAATGTTGAGGGTCCAAACGCTGGGACCCCCAGTGATCCGGAGTACAGGACTCTACATAAAGTCTATATGCACATGTGGACTTCATTAATTTTTACAGTTCTAAAACATAGATAAAATCTACACGGAAGTTTAGTTAATTTGTCAAATCTATTACAGCAATATTATAGCCCGGAGCTGTATTCATAATTCAGCTAGTTGTCATTGGAAACAGTCCACAAGCTTGTCAGCAGACACATGATTAGCTGAACCCCTATAATCCATTGTGAGTTTCTCCTTCACCAGATTTCTATTCAATTTCCGGTGTAAACAGGGAATGATGGGAGATTTCAGCTCTGAAGTCACCAGAATTGTGAATGTAGCTCTAGACTAGAGTACAGGTTGTAACTCAGCATGTGTACAACATAAGCCATGTAAGTGAGTAATGACTCAGATCTGTATGATTGATGAGTAAAGGGATTTTCCCCAAATCACCATGTGCAAAACCTACAAAAAGAAATCTCCGGTCATTGAAGGGAATGTAGAATCCAAAAATCACCTAATGTTTAAACAAGGTTGTTATGTTAAATATGTTTTTTGTTTGTTTCTAAAAAAAACTTACAATATGAAAAATCTTGCATTTTTCACACTGGGCCTAATGTTGGACTCCTACTTACTGTCCTATTCAACAGGAACAGGAACAAAAGAAGCCGCAGACTGATCCTGACCATAATTGTATAGAAACATTTCTCCTCATGATCAAATCTGGTGGAGGAGGTGAGCTGTGATATCACCTATATATAATGATGGATCCTGTGTTATCAGTTATTGTACAAGAGGAGGAGAAAGTGAGCTGTGACATCACCTATGGTAAATGGTGGATCCTGTGTTATCTACTGTATATAGAGATGTTATCAGCCATTGTACAGGGAAAGGTGAGCTGTGACATCACCTATTGTGAATGGAGGATCATGTGTTATCTACTATATATAGAGGTGTTATCAGTCATTGTACAGGAGGAGGAGGTGAGCTGTGAGATCACCTATTGTGAATGGTGGATCCTGTGTTATCTACTGTATATAGAGGTGTTATCAGTCATTGTGCAGCAGGAGGAGGTGAGCTGTGACATCACCTATTGTGAATGGTGGATTCTGTGTTATCTACTGTATATAGAGGTGTTATCTGTCATTGTACAGGAGGAGGAGGTGAACTGTGACATCACCTTTTGTGAATGGTGGATCCTGTGTTATCTACTGTATATAGAGGTGTTATCAGTCATTGTACAGGAGGAGGAGGTGAACTGTGACATCACCTTTTGTGAATGGTGGATCCTGTGTTATCTACTGTATATAGAGGGCTAATAAGTCATTGTACAGGAGGAGGAGGTGAGCTGTGACATCATCTATTGTGAATGGTGGATCCTGTGTTATCTACTGTATATAGAGGTGTTATCAGTCATTGTACAGGAGGAGGAGGTGAGCTGTGACATCACCTATGGTAAATGGTGGATCCTCTGTTATCTACTGTATATAGAGATGTTATCAGCCATTGTACAGGGAGAGGTGAGCTGTGACATCACCTATTGTGAATGGAGGATCATGTGTTATCTACTGTATATAGAGGTGTTATCAGTCATTGTACAGGAGGAGGAGATGAGCTGTGACATCACCTATTATGAATGGTGGATCCTGTGTTATCTACTGTATATAGAGGTGTTATCAGTCATTGTGCAGCAGGAGGAGGTGAGCTGTGACATCACCTATTGTGAATGGTGGATTCTGTGTTATCTACTGTATATAGAGGTGTTATCAGTCATTGTACAGGAGGGGGAGGAGGGGAGCTGTGACATCACCTATTGTGAATGGTGGATCCTGTGTTATCTACTGTATATAGAGGTGTTATCAGTCATTGTACAGGAGGAGGAGGTGAGCTGTGCTATCACCTATTGTGAATGGTGGATCCTGTGTGATCTACTGTATATAGAGGAGTTATCAGTCATTGTACAGGAGGGGGAGGAGGGGAGCTGTGACATCACCTATTGTGAATGGTGGATCCTGTGTTATCTACTGTATATAGAGGTGTTATCAGTCATTGTACAGGAGGAGGAGGTGAGCTGTGACATCACCTATTGTGAATGGTGGATCCTGTGTTATCTACTGTATATAGAGGTGTTATCAGTCATTGTACAGGAGGAGGAGGTGAGCTGTGACATCACCTATTGTGAATGGAGGATCATGTGTTATCTACTGTATATAGAGGTGTTATCAGTCATTGTACAGGAGGAGGAGGTGAGCTGTGACATCACCTATTATGAATGGTGGATCGTGTGTAATCTACTGTATATAGAGGTGTTATCAGTCATTGTGCAGCAGGAGGAGGTGAGCTGTGACATCACCTATTGTGAATGGTGGATTCTGTGTTATCTACTGTATATAGAGGTGTTATCAGTCATTGTACAGGAGGAGGAGGTGAACTGTGACATCACCTTTTGTGAATGGTGGATCCTGTGTTATCTACTGTATATAGAGGGCTAATAAGTCATTGTACAGGAGGAGGAGGTGAGCTGTGACATCACCTATTGTGAATGGTGTATCCTGCGTTATCTACTGTATATAGAGGTGTTATCAGTCATTGTACAGGAGGAGGAGGAGGGGAGCTGTGACATCACCTATTGTGAATGGTGGATCCTGTGTTATCTACTGTATATAGAGGTGTTATCAGTCATTGTACAGGAGGAGGAGGTGAGCTGTGACATCACCTATTGTGAATGGTGGATCCTGTGCTATCTACTGTAAATAGAGGTGTTATCAGTCATTGTACAGGAGGAGGAGGGGAGCTGTGATATCACCTATTGTGATTGGTGGATCCTGTGTTATCTACTGTATATAGAGGTGTTATCTGTCATTGTGCAGCAGGAGGAGGAGGTGAGCTGTGATGTCACCTGTTGTAAATGGTGGATCGTGTCTGATATACAATGTTTAGGAGTGTTACCTTACATTGTAATCTTGTCTGTGATGATGATGAGACTGCTGAAAAGTTACCTGTACAGGACAGGAAGTATACTGTATGTCAACCAGTGTGAAAATCAGGGGCGGATTATCAGAGGGTCAATATGGGCGGTAGCCCAGGGCCCAGTGGTGTGGGGGGGCCCTGGGCTACCGCACAGATTGACCCTCTGATAATCCGCCCGAGTGTGACTGTGAATGCCCGCCGGCATTTATGTGCCCCCGGACCCGATGGGCGGAGAGAGGGGGCCCGCATCGGGCCCCTTCTCATCTGCTCACTGGGCCCCTTCCGGCGCTGCGGCGGTTTCCTATTGACGTGCGGGCGCGCGCCCACACGTTAATAGTTAACAACAGCCGCCAGCCAATTGGAGGCTGGCAGCTGAAGTCGGCCGCAGGTGCACACGTCGCCGGCGCCTGACGTCATTGTCAGTCGCCGGCGAGTGTGCGCTGCTGGAGGGAGCTCACCGCCTGGAGCGCTGGTCAGGTGAGGAGACTCTGTTTGTTTGTTTTTGTTTTGCTTTGTTTTGTGATAAGATAACGGTGGACACACTGGGGGCAATGCTGGAGACACTGGGGGCAATGCTGGAGACACTGGGGGCAATGCTGGAGACACTGGGGGCAATGCTGGAGACACTGGGGCAGATTGCTGGAGACATTGGGGCAATACTGGAGACACTGGGGCAGATTGCTGGAGACACTGGGGCAATGCTGGACACACTGGGGCAGATTGATGGAGACACTGGGGCAATGCTGGAGACACTGGGGCAGATTGCTGGACACACCGGGGGCAATGCTGGAGCACACACTGGGGCAATGCTGGAGGACACACTGGGGCAATGCTGTAGACACTGGGGCAGATTGCTGGACACACTGGGGGCAATGCTGGAGACACTGGGGCAGATTGCTGGACACCCTGGGGCAATGCTGGACAACACACTGGGGCAATGCTGGAGGACACACTGGGGCAGATTGCTGGATACACTGGGGCAATGCTGGAGGACACACTGGGGCAGATTGCTGGAGACACTGTGGCAATGCTGGAGACACTGGGGCAGATTGCTGGACACACTGGGGCAGATTGCTGGACACACTGGGGCAATGCTGGAGGACACACTGGGGCAGATTGCTGGAGACACTGGGGCAATGCTGGAGACACTGGGGCAATGCTGGAGACACTGGGGCAATGCTGGAGACAATGGGGCAATGCTGGAGACACTGGGGCAATGCTGGAGGACACACTGGGGCAATGCTGGAGGACACACTGGGGCAATGCTGGAGGACACACTGGGGCAATGCTGGAGGACACACTGGGGCAGATTGCTGGAGACACTGGGGCAATGCTGGAGACACTGGGGCAATGCTGGAGACACTGGAGCAATGCTGGAGACACTGGGGCAGATTGCTGGACACACTGGGGGTAATATGCTGGAGACACTGGGGCAGATTGCTGGACACACTGGGGGCAATGCTGGATACTCTGGGGCAATATGCTGGACATACTGGGGAAGATTGTTGAACACACTGGGGGCAATGCTGGAGACACTGGGGCAATGCTGGAGACACTGGGGCAATGCTGGAGACACTGGGGCAATGCTGGACACACTGTGGGCAATGCTGGACAATTGGACATACTGGGGCAGATTGCTGGACACACTGGTGGTAATATGCTGGACACACTGGGGCAATGCTGGACATACTGGGGCAGATTGCTGGACACAATGGTGGTAATATGCTGGACACAGTGGGGCAGATTGCTGGACACACTGGGGCAGATTGCTGGACACACTGTCTGGGGGCAATGCTGGACACACTGGGGGCAATATGCTGGAGTCAGACACTGGGGCAGATTGCTGGAGACACTATCTGGGGGCAATGCTGGACACACTGGGGCAGATTGCTGGACATACTGGGGCAATATGCTGGACATACTGGGGCAGATTGCTGGACACACTGGGGGTAATATGCTGGACACACTGGGGGTAATATGCTGGACACACTGGGGCAGATTGCTGGACACACTGGGGGCAGGACTGGAGGCATGGGCAGAATGTAGACACGGGGCAGGATTGGATCATGGGGCAGGATGGATACGATGGAGACAGATGGGGCAGGATGGGGAGATCATACGGTGTAGAATGGATACTCGTGAGGGCAGGATGGGAGAACATATGGCTGGAGCCAGGAATTAGACACACTGTTTTAAATGGGGGGGGGGGGGCGGTCCTGTTACTGTGTAGAGTGACACTATATCGCCTTTTTTTCTCCATGTGGTGTAATGCAGAAATTGTGAAAAATTAAGTAATGTGTTCTGCAAGCAGAGCTCGAGATAACTGTGTTATTTCCTGCAGAGACGAGCCCTGGCTGGAAGAAGTGATGGCGATCTGTGCTGGATGAAAAATGAAGGACTTCACCTAGAGACGTCACTGGTGAGTCAGTGTTACCTATACACTGACACTATACACTGTATACTATATACAGAGGTCTTGTGTACAATGTCATCAGTGATCACTGTATAACCTCCACACAGACAGTGCATACTAAGTACAGATCTCCTGTGAATACTGGCACTTATGGTGATAGTATTGTGTTTTTTGTTTTTTTGTTATTATTACTGATCAGTATTGTAGTATTCAGTCACTATGTGGTGGTAATATTTGGTCTGGAAATGGTGTTGTGGTATTTGTCTCTTGAATGTGCTATTTGGTCACCAAGTGGTGGTAATATGTGGTCTTGACATGGTGCGGTGGTATTTGTTCCTTGTATGTGATATTATTCGATCACTGTGGTTGTAATTTGTGGTCTGGTCATGGTGCGGTGGTATTTGTTCCTTGTATGTGATATTATTGGTCAAAATATACCTAAATTGTATTGCAGATTTTAACAAATATTTAATAGGTTACAGTAGAGTAGGGCCCGGCCATTTTTCTGGAATAATCTGGTTCGGGTATCACATGACCCCCGTCACATGACCCCCGTCACATGACCCCCGTCACATGACCCCCGTCACATGACCCCCGTCACATGACCGGGGGGGGCCCACAGTGTCTGAACAGCCCGGGGCCCTGGCTACCCTTAATCCACCCCTGGTGAAAATTACAATATTTCTGCATTTTCTGCATTCTGTGTGTCATGTGTAGGGCCAGGATAAGGGGTTAGCAGAGCAGGAGAAGCATTGTGGAGGTGGGTGCACAATTTATGGATTCAAAATTAAAATGTATGGAATGGGGAACAGTGAACTTTTCCTTAATTAATTTATTTTAGTTACTCTAAATCACCTTTAACCCCATTATGACCTGAGTGACCTTTAACCACTTTATGACCTTAATGTGTTGTATATTTTTGTG
Organism: Ranitomeya variabilis; assembly: GCF_051348905.1. NCBI lineage: Eukaryota > Metazoa > Chordata > Amphibia > Anura > Dendrobatidae > Ranitomeya > Ranitomeya variabilis. The sequence goes on from NC_135233.1 coordinate 458,938,624, forward strand.
GCTGGTCCACGTGTATGGAGCGGGCACAGGAGCAGAGGCCTCTCCTTACTCAGCAGGTTCTGGCTGTGTTATACAGTCTCCACTTACAATAGCAGCAACTGGAGCGATTTCCAGTCGCTGCTGTTTAACCATGTAGATGTCACTTTTTATTTTATTTTTTTTTTTTACAAAATTCTGAAAAATAATTAAAAATAAAAAGTTATGGCTCCTGGAAGAAGGGGAGGAAAAAAATATGAAAGCGAGAAAAAAAAAAAAAGATTAAATAACAAATATAAAAATAATTTTAATAATTTTGGGGGATTTTACTCCACTTTTAACAACCGGGAAATGAGCGAATATTTACAATGATACTAATTAATTAAAAATAATAATGTAAATATTGCGGGGAAACCTTCACATCACTACAGGAATACTTCATGGAGGGAAATGAAGAGTTTCAGGTAAACACTGCTCTGACTACACTCCATTTCCCAAAAGAAGGGTTGTCAGGCCTGGTAAAAGTAATTCACCAGATAGCCAGGAACCCTCCATGTACAAACAAGCATCATTTCCCAGAAGAAGGCATCTCTGCAGCGAGTTCTCTTCACCTAGAGACTTTCCATTCCACTCTGGAAACTGCAGAGTTAAAAAACAGACGCTTCTAAGCAAAGGGTTTTCCTTTCACTGAGGAAGTGTGCCCTTATAAGGGCATGTACGTCATCGCACTGGGTAATCCTCGGAATGCACCATCTGCAGGGGGAGATGGGGAAGGTCAAATTTCTTACCGTGCTTCTGGGACCAGACTATAAACTTTATAAGTATCCTAATTGATAAAATGATATTTATAATAACGCTGGAAATAGTCAGGGGCAATAATCGGGGTATTATAATAATCTGATGACTGTTTTTGTTTTTCGCTCTCCCCTCTACAAGTTTGGTATTGCCCACTTCATTAATTCGAGGAGTCCCCATTGATAAAAATGAGGCAGCGTAGATCCGTGAGTCAGTGCGAGCGTGACAGAGCGACAATTCACTTCCAGACAATGTACAGAGACTTTTCTGGGACTTTCCCTCTCCAGGATTTAGGGTGCAGCAGGGGCAGCCACAGTCCCAGTGACCCCGGGACTACACAAGTGTTCGGGATGGGTCACAGCATGAGAGCGACACCTCCGGAGGAGCAGCAGCAGGTGAGGCCCAGATTCATGAAGGGGAAAGTGACTTTACTATGTGAAGATGGATGTATACAGTGGGGGGTACATGTGTCAGTCGCCCCCAGGAATGGCAGCAGGGGGCACCTGCTATATCCATAGGTATGATGTAGGCTCCACCATATAGTCCAGTGTATGAGGAGGAGGAAAATGTCGCACAGAATAAGAGACAATTGTAACTGATGCAGTGACACAGAATCCATGACCCTCCCCCACCTGGGAGGACAGGTAAGTAGTGATATTAACCATTCCTGTACCCAGAGCCTGTGATCAGAGTATTGAGGTCCATGTGAGCACCTGAAAAGTTGTTTTTTTTATTATTTTTATTAAATATTCTTCCAATTATATGATCATCAAAGGCTACCGATTCTCCCCCCCCCCCATCACGTGGCTCTAGTAACAATCCCCCCAGCTCCAGGCTTATGTGGACTCTTCGGTCCCACTTTACTTTCCATTTTCCTCATTCCAGAGCCATCTTTTTTTTTTTTTTTTTTTTTTTTTTTTTAATTCAGTGGATAGAGTTGTGATTTTTTTTATGTGTATTTTTTTTATTTTATTTTTTTCAGTACGATCTGTCATTTTTCATAACCGTTTTGGCTCCATGTGACTTTCTGATCTTTTTTTCGGGGGGGGGGGGGGGAGGAAAAGCAACAACAAAGAATATCAGCGATTTTGACGATTTCTTTGTATTAGTTTAATAATTTATTTGTATTAATTTAGGCATAAACATCATATGGCATAATAAATGTCCTGATATTTTATTAGTTTGGACAGTTACGCACGCTGCGATACAAAGGATGGCAGACGCAGGGTTGGAAGGGTGCAACTTTTTAATCGATATTGTCACAACTGACAGCGGTACCTAAGGGGTTAAACTGCAGTGATTGGAGTCACACTAGCAGTATTTGGTCAGTATTTTACATCAGTATTTGTAAGCCAAAACCAGGAGTGGAACAATCAGAGGAAAAGTATAATAGAAACATATGCACCACTTCTGCATTTATCACCCACTCCTGGTTTTGGCTTACAAATACTGATGTAAAATACTGACCAAATCCTGCTAGTGTGACGGCAGCCTCAAGCTCAGGCACAGATGTGAACCCTATCCTGGCATTCAGCTGGGCTCTCCAGGTGCTGGCATCATCTCTGCCCACTGGTCTCTGCCTATTTGCTGCAGTGAACTTTTGCCACACATCCTTCATGTGACCGCTGCACCCGATCACTGGCCCCAGCAGTTACATGCTGGCCTCACAGTTGAGCTCAGTGATCGGCTGCAGCGGTCACATGAATGATGTATGGCATGAGATCGCTGCAGGAGGGAAGCAGAGACGAGCCGTGACCAGAGGAGCAGCAGAGGATTGAACTGGTGAGTAAATTATTAATTTTTTTTTGCTCTTCCCTATTTTATCATAAACCTCCAATAACTCTTTTTAAGGGGGCTTTGGCACGACCAAAAAAATAGTAACAAAATATATATTGTCACCTGCTGGTGCCCCCTCTGCGCTACCGCTGGTCTCTGAGCCCTCCCCTCCATTGGAGCCAACATGTGACTGCTGCATCCAAGATTTGAACATTGCATCACCACTATGGGCAGTGATTGGCTGCAGCGGTCAGAAGTCTTTACAGCTGGAATCTTCTGATACATATTCTGTGTTACCAATTATGCCAGCCGAAAGTATAACAGAGGCAATCAAATGGTTATTGCATGTCCTGACTTGCCCGTCACCTGCCTGGAACTATGGGGCAACAATGCTGAGACAATCAGGATAGGAAACTGCAGACCTGGTGACACTGACAACTCACCGTGACCCCCTCATTGTGTGGTTTTCCATTGGCGTCTATGGGAGTTCTCATAGTTGGGCGATGTATACACATAGACTCAGTTGTAGCGCCCCTCGATGGTCTTTCAGTTGCCAATGACATCGGGGGACCTTTCTCATTGATTGAATTTGCACCCAAAATTTTGCACAATTTGCAACATTTCCTAAACCAAATTGCCCGTGTTTGTACAACATTTATCATTCCCTTTTTTTTAAGTACCAATGCCAAAGCCATAAAATTAGGGTTGGTTAACCTTTTGGCATGAATTGTGACATATTGATTAATGCATTTCTGTCCAAAAGGTGCAGAAAAGTCCCATATTGTAGATGAGTCAATGAAAACTGTGCTGATTGCGCCAAATTTATAAAAGTGTTATACGTTTCTCTTCCTTATGTCGTAGCTTGCGCTTTCATATCATAATAATTGAAATATAAAAAGGAAAAAATATGGGCACAACTGTAAGGTTTTCCCAAAATTGTAAGTGATAACTTGCTGATCTCGAGAATTGGGCTTCTGAATTGCACTGAATTGCATTTCATCATCTCTCCTGATGTCTCTGATGTACTGACTATTAAATTGTGTGACTTTCCTGTGTAATATGATGTTCATGTGATGGCAAATCATCATGTCCTAAGTCTGCACCTTATGTCCATAAAAATCACTTCCCCTAATCTACTGCCATCCACGCTGATTATCCATTGATCTACAATTTAATTAATTAGCATCTATTATTTTCTTGGAAAAGGTTTGATCTCACAAGGGTCTACCTTGGAGCCTTGGGCGCTCAGTGAATAATTGCTGACGTCATTCATGCTTTGTACAGAACGTCCTTCGTGCGTTCGGTGCATTTAGTCTTTAACAGGAACTATTACTCCTGATTACGTAAGATCTTCAAGGTTAGGTGTGACACAGGAGCACGTCAGTAGGTCTGCTACCCTGAGCAGAGATGCCCCATCCTTCTCTCCACCAACATCATCTGTGACTGGAGAGGATCAGGAGGCTTCCATACCCATCAGATGGTGGAAGGGTTCAGCCAAAATCATTTCCTCTTATCTAAAGTTTATGGGCGCCTTTATAGACATTCATGGTCAGTTTGGCCGACTGTATAAGGAGAGGTAGCCAACTGTCGGACACTCCTCCGGAAGCAGGGTTGGACTGGACCACCAGAGAACCGGAGAATCCTCTGGTGGGCCTTAGCTTCTCCTTCAGAAGAATTCATAGTGCAAACCTTGCAATTGCTATGGGGCTTTTAAGTAGGGGAGAAATGTGGGCCCTCAGAATCAAATCCTCCGGTGGGCCCAATGTTCTCCACTCTGACACTGCTTAGAAGTACAAAAGATCCAGTGTTAAAATTCAACTTCGAGAGAGAGAGAGAGATATTCTGGAGCCCTTCATAGACATCGGATGGTCAACCAGATTAGTTTGGCCAACTTATGGGTCTATGAACCTTTAGTTTCATCCACCCCAACAACATCCAGAACATAATCATTTTTAGGATTCAATGTGGACAACACCAACCATTTATTTCAAATGAATGGTAAAGGTTTGGTATGAATCCTTCGGAGGATAAGAACTCACCATGACCACCTTGAAATTCCCCTCTGTTCGCAATTGAAATATTTTAATCTGATGGTCGCTGGTCGCATCAATGGTGACCTCATGAGATCTCTGCTACGCCAGTGCCATGAAGGTTTCTAGACTTCGACCTGGCCACCACCAAGACCCACCAGGCCATGAGTATACTTAAGTGGTGGGTCTTGTGTCCATCATGTCCAGTCCTCTTCCCTGTTAGCGGGAATGTCTTTACCAGGGAAAACCGTTGAGATGTTCTCAGATCAAGTGACCAAAAACGGGGCATGGATGATGAAACATGAGCCAATGGAAGCTGTGCTCACATAAAAACCCCTCTGGTCACCTAATCTGATGACTCCCCAACACAGAAGGAAGGGGAGCAACCTTTTCCCTGTTGAAGCTGCAGAAGACAGCAATACTTTTGGAAGTGATGGAAGCAGCTGAAAATTTTTAATAGAGATGCAATAGACAAATGTGAACTGTCACATTCCAAACCTTTTTCCAAACTGAGCAACACCTTTAGTTGATGCACCAACTGATTTGCTTTTCTGGGGGATATTACATGCAGAAATCATCCATGTGTTATTTAAAATGAATATAAAAAGTTAAAACCACAAAATATTAAGAATAAACCGTAAATGTAATCTTCCAGTAGCACTGACCCGCCCACAATGCACTCCTAGCCTGATTTGCATATGCCTTCTATGTTAGATTTCTCATGATGGGCTGAGATCTCTACAAAAAATATAATTTTTTTCTTGAGGGTAAAGCATCCATACAGCCATACTACTAATTCCATATGTAAAAAAAAAAACGTACTGAATGTGTCCCTTTAAGAGGTTACACATAAACGTGCAATGTTACATCTTTCCACAAAAGTCATCCAGGTCCTTAATTACATTTATTTAATGACTCCTTTAATACTGCATCCTTCAGTAGCGAATTCCAAACTTTCAGTCTTCTTACAATAGAGAAAAACGTAAGCGGTCATGACGAAAGATCTCTACATTTTCTTTTGATATATTTTTTATATTTATTAGGTCGGCTCTAAAATTGGGCTTTTCTGGGAACTGCATTGCTCTTTGTTTATGTCTTTTTTAGATTTATTATTCCATGTGCAGTCTACAGTAGTTTTTTTTATTTTAACCTTTTATAGATTTGCCCTTTCAGCAGCCACCTGACACTGGTTGCTCAATGTCATTTTCCATTTTATTTTTTTATGCCTGTTTTTTTTTCCCCTGATTTGGCCCCCAGCAAATTTAAAGAGTATTCGTCGTTTATTTATATTCCATAAATCAATAGTACCTTTAAAAATAAGCAACTTTGTAATATATCTTATCAGATAAATCTTCTTCACTCTCCTCCTGGAACTGATCGTTTAGTCTAAATTCCGGAGTAAAATCTGTATTCAGTGAACGCAAATTTTCCCATTACTGTGACAGAAGATGGCAGTTGGTGCCCATAAAGGTCTATGGAGAACTGTGCAGTAGAATGTCTGGGTCCGCCTCTAGCTCCTCCCCATCTCCATAGAATCTTAAAAGCACCAACTGCCATCTCCTATCTCAGTAATGGGAAAATCTGTCTTCGCTGAATACAGATTTAACACCCGATTTGAGTATGAAAGATCAGTCCTGGAAGAGAAAGAAGCAGATTTCTCTGATAAAATGTATTAAAATTTTGCTTATTATCTATCATGTGTACCATGATTTACAAAAGATAATTAATACGACGGTTATCTTTGAGGGCTCATTCCTAAGGCTAGATCATCAATGTTAAAGTAGTGGACAACCCCTTTAAATTGATCGTTTTCTACCTTAGACTCCTATTTTCATTATTAGCGTAGTTTTTAAAGAAAAGCTTATTCTTAGTCATTATGTTGTAACGGTTGGTCCGAATTTCGAGATACCTCCCTATTACATGCAAATATAATCTCATTCTGATAGAAGACCCTGCTCTGTCCTCACAGTCTCCAGCTTTTGTGGGTTTTGTCCCCTGGTACAGTCATGTGCCTAGGTCCTGTACTTATTGATATAGGTCATTTATTAGAACATCCTCTTTTATGTGATATTTTATTGATTGCTTCCCTAGAATCTAGATATACATTATCCATAATCTCCTCTATATCCCCAGAAGTGAATATTGGTTCGCTCGCAGACTGCCCAGGGCTAAGGCTGTGTCATACATTTGCTTTTGCTCTGTGTGGTTTAGTCATTTTACCTAACAGGATATTATATCATACAGTACACTGACACATACTTTTGATGTTTCATATTTATTTATTCATTCATGATTTAAAAAATAAATAAAAAAAATATATATATACATACATGCATGTAACAGTCTGCAATGATTGCTAAGAGAAAGGTATGTCTGAATGTTAGGAAAGCATTGCATCTCTGCGCAAACTTTGTGCTCAGTGGGGGAATACGGTGACTAATGCAGCACAATGACTACAACTCCACTAAGTCCAAGTGTGTAAAAGTTCACTAGGTGATTAGTGGCTGCTAAATATTGTAGCAAAGCCAGGTAGGACAGGGTTAAATCCTTGCGCTGCAGGTCTTCATTAGATACACCTGGCTAGCTTTGACTAAGATCCAGCTCATGCTTTCACCTGAGATCTCTCAGTCTGTTGGGGATGTTGAGGAGTGTGTTGAAGCTGGTGAGTGACCAGCCAAAATGTGAGCTGCAGCTGGGAGAGAAACAAGCCAGAGTCGCTCTCTGAATGGAGACTGCACGAATCAGCTAGGAAAGCTGAGCAGTCTGTGTGCTGGAGCTCAAACGTAAGGTGATACCGAGACTGGTAGGACCTAAAGTGTGGTCCGGGAGAGAAAGGACTATAATCTGTTCTGGAAAGCTCGCACTGACATATATGTGCCTACTGAATGAACTGTTTATTTGCTGTGATCCCTTTGTGCCTGGAAGAGGCTGTTTTTTTTTTTGTATTGAATCCCTTGGAGTTTTATGAAAGCAATAAAACTGCACATGATTGGATCAAAACACCTAATGCCTGCCTGAGAGCGTGACTCTCGTAGCGTAGTGTCGGACATTTTGTGCATATACACTTTCTTCATAAGTGTTCAGATTTGTCACATATGACTCTTAATGAAATTCTTGTCGTTCTCTTTTACAGAAATATCCCATCCATACGTCGTCTGGTCCTTTCATCCCAACAATAAATGCAATAACTTCAAGCCAAGACCTTAACTGGATGGTACAACCAAGCGTCAGACCACTTACCCTACCACCCTACCATAGTCCGCGCCATGGGGTCATCAGAAGCATGGGCGGAGCATTAAGCATGGGACGAAGAAGGCAAGGTGACCATGTAAGTCACTAAAATGGTTAATATAATGTGCTTGTCCAATTTTAAATATAATTTTTAAAGGTGTTTTTCCAAAAAGGCAAGTTATCTCATATCTATTGCTGATTAGTCGGAGTCCGAACACTGAAACTTCCTTTGATTCCAAGAATAGGAGTCTGGAACGAGTCAAGACTAAGGGTCTGGAAGGAGGCAAGACTAGGGGTCTGGAAGGAGGCAAGACTAGGGGTCTGGAACGAGGCAAGACTAGGGGTCTGGAACGAGGCAAGACTAGGGGTCTGGAACGAGACAAGACTAGGGGTCTGGAACGAGGCAAGACTAGGGGTCTGGAACGAGGCAAGACTAGGGGTCTGGAACGAGGCAAGACTAGGGGTCTGGAACGAGGCAAGACTAGGGGTCTGGAACGAGGCAGGAATAAGGGTCTGGAATGAGGCAGGAATAAGGGTCTGGAACGAGGCAAGACTAGGGGTCTGGAACGAGGCAACACTAGGGGTCTGGAACGAGGCTATGGAGAGACCCATTCTGAATGGAGCATGCTTATGAGTACACAAAAGGTTAAAAAATTGATCGTTAGCCTGATTTTTTTTCCCTAAACTATCTACACATGTGACGGAAACAGTTGACGGGCGACTCATAGACCTGTGGCATGAGTCAGAAGGAAAAGGAGCTAGGAAATGAGGGCCAAACCACAACTTGAAGCGGGATAAGCATTAATGGCTGACTCACCGGGTCACACACACTGCCAATCCTTCTATTCATAAAGAAATCAGACATCATTCACTCCAGGGTTCACAAATGCAGCACGACCTATGTGCAGAGCGAGGGCATCGGCTGCTGGGTAAAGGTGCCATCTTTCCACCCAAATGGCCTTAAAAAGTTTAGGATGAGGGCAGGGTGGCTTACTAGCGAAATAGGATAATGGGATCTTATTTTTAGTATTGTTATCAGTAGTAGTAAAAGTTGTATTTCTTATCAATTTTATTTATTCTAAAACAGATGTCACAAGAAGAAGAAGAAAGGCGAAGAGTGCGGAGAGAGAGGAATAAGATCGCTGCTGCCAAATGCAGGAACAGGCGCAAGGAGCTGACGGATTACCTACAGGCGGTAAGTACACTGAGAGGAGGCCTAATTCAGATTTAGCTTAAAAACAGGATAAATATTGTTTCACGCTGGGCGATTTTAGGCAATCAATGTGATGGAAACATGACTATTGTAATTTTTTTAGTCTGTTGGGCGCCAATGTAGTCCATCAAGTGATGGATCCCGCACTTCTATTCATTTCATCGATTTTCTGCTGTGACAAAGTAGAACAATGGATTTAGAAACTCTGATGTCAACATAGACAATGCCTATGATACGGAATTTGGAGCTCGTAAACTTAAAAAAAAAAATCAGATGTTTGTGGAAACTTTCTATGATGGGCGGTGCTCATCTTGAGCGTTTCCCCTTTGTCTTGAGAAATATGATGGAAGGGTAGAAAATACCAAATGTGACAATGATTGCTAAAAATTAGGAATTGTTTCTCTTCTATCATTTTAGGAGACCGATAAACTAGAAGATGAGAAGTCATCTTTACAAAAGGAGATAGCCGAACTGCAGAAACAAAAAGACAAGCTGGAACTGATCCTGGATGCCCACCAACCTATCTGCAAGGTGCCTCGAAATCACCTACCGGCCCAACATTCAGACTCTTACAAGCTCCTCAAGGAAGAGCCACATGAAGAATCGTCAAGAGGTCCCAAGGTGAAGCTCCCGAGAATTGAGCTCAGCAGCACGGTTCTGGAACCAGAAGCTCTTCACACTCCGACATTGATGAAAACTCCTTCCATCACACCCTTTACGCCAAATCTAGTCTTCACCTATCCCGGACCTCAGGAGTCCTGTTCCACGGCCCACCGCAGGCTCAGTAGCAGCAGTAGTGGTGGCGACCAGAGTCCAAGCTCCCTCAGCTCATCCTCATTATTGACTCTTTAAGGAAACCCTTGCCGAGAGGTTACGTTCCCAAGTGTTACACTAGAGTTTTAGAATTGACTTTTTTGCCAGTATGAATATTGTCGTATAGGATCTAATTCACTCACTCTGTAAAGCATGATATCACGCTCTCTTAAAGGGTTTTCCTATGCTTCCTTTAAGGGATATGTCCGATGCGTGACCTTTTCTTTTTACATGGTCACAAGTTTATTCAGTAATAGAGCTATATTAGACCACGGGGGTCACAAATGAGGGCAGAGCCAACATTTAACTGCATGAATGCGGTAATAAAGTTATTAAAAAAGAAAAAAAAAGTCGGCAGAGCCGAAATTAGTTTATGTAGTTGTGGGTGATGTGTAAAAGTAAGAGCAGAGCTGGTCTACTGTGTTAAAGTATATTTTTCTATGATTGCTTGAGATGGCATCTGTACATTTTGATAATGTACATTTATGAAGCCCCTCAGTGTTGTTTTCTTGTTTTTGACCTATTGTGCACTTTCAACTCACAAAATCTACATTTAATACTGTATGAAATAGATAATATATATATTAAATAGAAAACTGTTGTATTTGTGTAAAACGTGTGATACAATTCTTTGGGATACTTCAGTACTGCCAAAGCCTTAGGACACTAGTGGAGCAAACATGTCCTAACGAGCGGCCAAAGTTACAAACTAATGTCTTAAAAGGTGTCATCCAGACCCCTCGGATGTGGCTATTTCTCGCTCCTCTTTATGGTCAGGAAAAAGCATCAATGCTCCTCTACTCGTCTCCTTCTTGTAATGGTTGTTCCTTCATCCAGGTGGGCTGGACTCTTCCACCCGGGACAATCATTACTGACTGCAGCTTTGGCAGGGGCTTCTTGATCCATTAAGGAACCCTTCTGAAAAGAAAATCTTAAAAGGGTTGTCCAGGACTTTAATATTGATGCTGTCAATTTTGATGGCCTATCCTTAGTTCAGTCTTTTTCAAGTTTTCTTCAACCACTTCAAAAGCCACAAAGTGGTTAAATGAATTAGCCTGACCACTGTTAAGGTGGCTAAAGCTTGAAGCAGCTCAATAGTTTATATCAAAAAGTCCAAAAAAAAAAAAAAAAAAAAAAAGAAAATGCCAGCAAAAAGGTAGAACAAAACAATCGAAAAGATATCATCATCTATTGGGCTATTCAAACATCCAACATAGGGGCCACAAAAATGATGGACGTTTTCAAAGACTACTTGTTAGGAGACACTTGGGAAGCCTCTTGCTTGGGACTGTCTACCATAATTTTAATGAAAGTGAAAAACAGATGGTAGTAATGGGCACATAGATATAAAATTGAACCACAACGTGGATAATAAAAAAAAATAAATGGTCACACGCATAGGATGAAGGATTTATGGGGTGTTTACAATGTCCAACCTAAACTACCAAACATACAAGCTGATCATTGGTCATCTAATACAGGCTGACTGTACTTCAGAACGATCGTTAACAGCATCTTTCTGCGCATATAGAACAACATTGTTCTCGGCAGCACATGTCCTACTTACACAGGACGATGTGCTGCCGAGAACGATGATTTGTAAGCAAGCCTGAAAATCATGTTTCACAACGAAAGAGCGTTTTGCTTATTTGTTGGGTGATTGGAAACCTGTTTGTACAGGCTGATAATTGGTAAATGAGATTTCTTTCATACCGGACATTTATCTTTTGCCTGTGTGAAATTTTCAGCAATTTTGCTACAGATTCTAAACCGAAAACACATGAAATTCAACCAGTAAATGCAGCCGGACGGGAGCATATACTTGTCCTGACCATTTGGTCACAATTGTCTGCTAGTCACTGTAACACAGTGTCAGACGGGAAGATCATGAATGATCCCGGAACGTCGCTTGCTCCATTTTGCCATTGTGTTCACCATTGCAGAAACACGAATGTAACACATGAGATCACCGCTGATCTGTAAAGAGATTGCTGAGCTCTAAAAAGCACAGAGGCTTTATCCCAGGATTATGGGGGGTGAATGAAAACACTGAATGTGAAAATGTGGGTCGTGTGACCGTGGATTACTGGCATCATTGGTAAGATGGCATGAGAACCGTAAGGTCCCTCCCTAGATAATGGGATCAGGGTCAGACAAAAGCGTAAAAAAAAAGAAAATAGAAAAAAAAAGAACATCTTGGACCTTGTGTACAATCCATTTGAAAAAATTTGTTGCAAAAAAATGGCATACAAATACAATAAAAATGAAGAAGTCACAAAAATAAGTAAATGATCATTTAAGGCTTCTGTGTCCTGTCATTTATTAGACAATTATTTTAATTAATATCTCATTTTTGGGAGCCCGCTGCTCCTCTCATTAAAGGGGATGTTCTGTACTTTTATATTGATGCCCTAACAGTAGGGCGCAGTAAATCGGAGCGAGACCGGAGTGCAACGCATGGACTGGCCGGCGGCTCTCCTGACCTGAGTGTGACAACTTCATGTATTTCTGTGCAACTGGTTAGGACAACCGCCAGCCAGTCCGTCCGGTCTCGCTCGCTCTTTATACGGCCGTCTGACTGCGCCCTTACCATGGGTCATCAATATCAGATCAGTGGGGGTGTGACACCCGGCACCCCCACCGATCAGCTGTTGCCAGTGCTGGATATATAGAGGGGAACAGCCACTGCATGGTGGCCGTATCTGGGTACTGCACATCTGCCCACTATTCGATTGAGTAGCGGTGGGTCTGCAGTACCTCGCTGCGGCCACTATATAGGTGACGGCGCTGTGCTGTGCCGCTCTGCAACTGAGCACATTGGCACTGGGAATGGCTGATCCCCCACCAATCTTATATTGATATTCTATCCTAAAGGCCTGTCCATTAATATAAAAGTACTGGACAACCCCTTTAAATAGTAAAAGCCTGGATTAGGCTGCTATTTACACAACCATCATCAATAAGTGGCTGAAAATGTAGAAATAAAGAAACGGAGAGGTCGAAGCACCACTTGACTTGCTAGTTCCTCCATTAAGGAAAATGCCGTTTGCATGTACGGCAGATGTTTATGTGAACAAGACCTAATAATCCTTTGTATCCTGCAACATAATATATCTAGCCACTAAGTGGCGCTGTTCTTCTAGAAAATCTGACCTGGTTCTGTACAGAGAAATTACTATTATTGATAGTCACTTTATGAAGAAAAATTACTGGTTTATGAAAATTTACTTTAAATTTAAAGTTCTGTAATAGAAAATGCCCCGCGCATCTTGGAAGCATGAAAGAGAAATTTGCCTTGCAGTCATGAGCTGCCATCATGCCCCAATAAATACCGACCGCCACCAACACATTCACCTCGCCGCTGATAGTGCACACGGAAGATGGAGCATGATGAGAACAGGGCACTAGCATGGAAACACTAGGCAGTGGTTGGTGAGGAATGTTGGCAATAGTATTGAGTCTTTGAACTTTATTTCGGTTTCACAACTTTTATTTTTTTTACTTGGTAAGCCAAATAAATTTCCTATTTTAAATCATTCATGTTTGTTAGAAGGGTCCTCCAAAGACGCAGGGAACCTCAGTGATCAGCTGTTATTTTTTGTGGGGAACCTATCAGCAAGTGTCCAATTTTACAACAGCACCCCTATAGGAGAAGTTCAGTATTGCACTGTTCTCATTGAACTTAATGGTGGAAAATTCTTAAGACCATGTTCTAACAAGTTTATGTTTAAAGTAAAAAAAAGTTAAGAAAAGCAACTCAAGAAGGTGCAGGTTTCATGTTATGAGCCAAAGATGCATCAAAAATATGACGGGGCGTCCTTCTCTCACATATTTTACTGCAATGCAAATCAGTTTAAAACTTTTAGATTCACTAAAACTCCAGTCTTAGTAAAACTCTCACTAAGAGATAATGGCAGGTCTGTGTCATTTCATGAAATATCTACAAAAAGGTTCTTCACTTACCTCCCGTACGTATGGCCAGCTTCAGACTCTGACATTTCTGTAAGGGTCCCCTGATATCAGTCTCCTCCTCCGTACGATTCATGAACTACCCACTCAATACATCTAAGCAAATATATCACACAGATGATCGATTGGATTGATATCTGGGGAATAAGGAGGACAACTCATCACCTTGAATTAGATGCCTTATTTGTTCCCATACTGTATGGAGCAATATATAGGGCTCGTTATCCTGTATTGAGCACTATATGGGGCTCATTATCCTGTATGGAGCAATATATGGGGCTCATTATCCTGTATGGAGCAATATATGGGTCCCATTATACAGTATGGAGCAATATATGGGTCCTATTATACAGTATGGAGCAATATATGGGGCTCGTTATCCTTTATGGAGCAATATATGGGGCTCATTATTCTGTATGGGGCACTATATGGGGCTCATTGTCCTGTATGGAGCAATATATGGGGCTCATTATCCTGTATGGAGCAATATATGGGGGCTCATTATTCTGCATGGAGCACTATATGGGGCAATATATGGGGCTCATTATCCTGTATGGAGCAATATATGGGTCCCATTATACAGTATGGAGCAATATATGGGTCTCATTATACTGTATGGAGCACTATATGGGGCCATTATATACTGTATGGAGCATTATATGGTGTCTATTATACTGTATGGAGCAATATATGGGGCCCATTATTCTGTATGGAGCAATATATGGGGCTCATTATCCTGTATGGAGCAATATATGGGGCCCATTATACTGTATGGAGCACTATATGGGGCCATTATATACTGTATGGAGCATTATATGGTGTCTATTATACTGTATGGAGCAATATATGGGGCCCATTATTACACCGCCGGCTCCTATTACAGGACCGCGCAGGTATCAGTGAGACCTTTACCAACAGGTGTTCTTTCACATGGTAGTAAAGGCAGAAGGGATGGGGGGTCCGGTCCGTCCGGATATTATACACAGGGGGTTTGTAGTGGATGTTATACACAGCGGAGGCAATGGGGCTGGATGGAAAACTGGAATTCAATTATTAAAGTGTGTGTTACAATACTTTTTTCTAGAAAGTGTAGATGCTTAACCTTGAGGGGCGTAACTAAGTGACTACCTGGTATTCTCTAGAGCCTCTGATGGTGAGGATAGGCTGGGCCGCTGGTAAACACCAGGTACCACTCCAGGGCAATGTCCGGGACTGCAGCAACTGATCGGAGGGTCAGAGACTTGGGTACTAGGTACAGGTGGGTGAGACACAAGAGTAATCAAATGGTCTGAGGTCGGAGCAGGCAGCACAGGTTCAGAATTCGGAGCCGAGATCAGAATAAACGAAAAGGCTGAGGTGAGACACAACAGGAATATTCCAATACAGGAAGCTAGAGACTGAGTTACTAGGAACCTAAGTTCAGGCGAGGAATGGATGGCGGAGTCACCTGATATATCATCTGCTGGCCGGAGAAGCAGATCTCTGCGGGACAGAATGGATACAAATTTCTGCAGAGTTCAGCACCCCTTATGACTACAAACAGTTGAGCTGGAAGTTAGCACAAGGCAGCTCAGAGAGATGGTCAGGTACTGGGTGGAGCAGAGCGAAACACGCGGTGAGTAGGGCAGCGATTAGAAGATGTGCGAGTGGCCGGCGGCGTAGGAGTATCAGACTGCTTTTCTATGCTGTCACACAGTGCCAATGGTGCTTCAAGCCTCGCTGGTTACTTGGCATGTGCTGCCGGACAGCTACACTTTTTTATACAGAGCTGTCAATTAGAATGTCCTGAACAACCAGGATGTCTCAGGATACACAAATATGAAGCTGAATTGGTACAGTTTAGACAGAGGAAGAACAGTTTGGCATTACAGATGTCATCCGAGTGCAGTCTGATTTTTTTTTACTGACCCATAGACTTGCATTAAGTCCCCTATAAACCTTAGACGGCTGTCAGCTAAACAATGACATTCAGTAGGTATTTATCGCGGCCGTCTCTCATATACAGGAGCACTCTCTCTGCTGAGCGCTCCTGTGTTCACTATGAAAGAGCAGCTGCCAGACATATCTGCCGGTGGCTTATCTCGGGGAGAGCAAAAAAAAATGGCACTGCAAAATCAAACTTGTTGAATCCTTAACTCCCTCGACAATCATCTGTCAGGGGTCACCATACATATTAGACTGTCGGCCAAACCTGCTGATATTGACTAAATTAGTCTAATGTGTACGTGGGGAGTTAATGATAGGTCAATATCATGGTACAGCACAACCCATTTCCATTTTTTAGAATGTGATTTCATAATTTTTTTCAGAGTGGCAGGAACTCCCTTTTCTGATAAAAGCAACTTCTTCTTGTGCCATCATGCCTCCCTTGCAGTGTCCCAGACGCTGATCTGTCCTCATTGTCTTGAAGTTCCTTCCTGTATGATGTCACTCAGATATTATCATCTTTCCCCGCAGCTGCTCATTGTCTATGGTATGGCCCACTACTGCACCTAAATACTGGGCAATACCAAATAAATATTGGGCAACACGAAGGCAGGCAAGATACATTGATCAATGCTTCCTTGAGTGTTATAAGGAGTCATTAAGAGAGTGTCTGCAAATTGAGATCCTGATTTGGCCTTTATCCTAAGTCATATTGCAAGGCTCGTTAAAGGGCCGATAATGACTTTTAGGATCGCTGCTTCCAACAGGTGGCACTATAGAGCTCCAGTCCTCTTCCTTTCTGAAGAGGCAATTTGCATATTACATTTCCCAGAGGAGCATTGCATGATGAATAAGCCTCCTTACCTTGGCATGCCAGAGCCAGAATGTCACTTTCCACAAGGCGAAACGTTACCCCTTAGACCTCTATGCAGATGAGGACACCATTCCTGAAGCACAAGGATGCTGCTCTGGTCACTAACGATGGTAGAAATCTGGTCGCTGACCATGTGCTCTGAGGAGGGTGCACGCGGGATCTTGTCAATAGATGCGGAGATCCTACAGATAAAGACATTGTGCACACAGACTGATACATGCACAGACGTGTGAAAACTCAAATACTTGACTGTCATAATCATGGACCTTATATTGTTCTTCTGTTTGTGTCTGCTCCTTAGAGTATGTTCATATCAAGCCTTTTTTTGACCGCATCTATCGAACATCTAAAATTGTCGGGCAAAGCACTAACAAAATCCTCAAAAGAATAATCCTATTCATTTCTATGGAAAAAAAAAACACTTTGCTGTTCATATGTTCAGGCTTTAAATCGTGCATGTGACTTCTTTGAAATGGCTCATGTAGAAAAATGCTTCAAACTAGGCACTAAGGAATCAAAGCCTCTAAAAAGACATACTAATAGGGAATTTTTGATTGTGAGCCTCAATAATGTTATCTGTAAAGTGCTGTGGAAATCAATGGCGCTACATAAGAGAGTAAAATAAATAAATAAAAAACATTTCAGGAAAAAAAACTGCAAAAATGCTTGAAAAAGTCTTCATCAAGAAAATAAAAACTCCTCCAAAAACTCTTCAAAGAAGGAGAGTTTCCTGAAGCGGTTTTCCATTAGAAAACTCAGTTTTTGACAGACTCGACAAAAAAAAAAATCAGTGTGAACACAGCCTTTTCAACAATATCAGAAAAATCACCTTCATTTGTTTACATAGTATAAAAATAGAGGGTTCAGAGATGAGGTCTTCATCCTCTAAAAAAGGCAAAATTACTGGGAAACTTCTCTTTAATAAAGCCACCGCCCATGCAGAACAGATTTTTTGTGTTACAGATTCAATTCCCCTTTTGTGTATAGAAGACCATTTATTTTCACGGTAATCTGAGTTGCTTGTCTCAAAGAGGTTTCACTGTGTTCTAATGTACGAGGAGTCTCGAAAGCATAGAAATGCATAAATAAAAATAAAATGGTTTGGCCATGTCACCAACTTGAGAGCCGCCATGTTGGATTAAACTTCAGTAACTCAGTATGCGTAATTTTACTTATTCTTATCCTAAAACAGTGATATCCCAAACAGAACATGTTGAGATGATCCTCATTTTTCAATGAACAAAGCACAAAGACCATGAAAGAAGATTTCAACCAACAACACCCAACCAGGCCTCTCATCACCAAGTGCTAAACGTCCTGCCAACGCTGGACAGGATAGGGAACAAGAGGATTTATTTGAAGCTGTTGTGTCACCAATTTTGCAAATTCCGTCTGATGGCCTGAGTTGTCTTTGGTCAGATGTTGCAGCTTATGAATTTTGTAAGGGTGTCGTATTGGCCGGTTTCACACAGCAATGCTTCATGGATGAAGTACGAACTGTCCTAGGACATAAGAGGCTGGTGCTTTCAGGTCAAGAGGTTCTTGGCCAGTCTATCCATCGCAGTTACTTCTCAGACCATGAAACACGGATGTGTAACCACCCTTGTTAAAAGAAAAAAAATTGGCTGGCCTTAGGCCCGACTGACAAGTGGACTCTTTCTAAAGGAAGCCTGAACTGCAGTTGCTGTTGCCTCCACTTCATCCGTAAGGGTTTTTGAGTTGTCCAGATTTTGTTTATCGGCAACAGAACCCTTTTCTTATAACGTGGCAAGAAGTTTGGCAAATTAACTTTAGATACTGGGTCACCTGTTTGGGTGGTGTTGGTTGAAATTTTCTACCATGACACATCTTCATCAGAAATGTTGATGATCTCAAAAAATTCTGGTTAGTCTAACACCCTTCACATAATCTGTACAGAAGAAAAACACTCCTTCAACATGAGAAGGAATTGCTGACTTGTCTGGGTTTGTCTGCAGCTGGGTGCGCTCAGCCGTATCCTGGACAGGTTCAGGAAAGTCCTTGTCATTGATTTCCCATCAGGAAGTATTAGAGTATATGCATGGTATATAGGTGGGGAGAAAGCTTGGAAAAAGTGGCTTTAAAGAGTGGACACCATTAAATATCATATTAGCTCTGCAGTATGGCAGGCTGTCTGCATCTTCACCAAGAGATGTCAAGAAAATCGGCAAATTTTCCAGCTGTCAGACCCCCGGTGATCAGGTGATCATTATGGCAAGTCTGCATTTACAGAAAGGATTGCGCTGCAACAATCCGCAATTCAGCTCCAAGCAAGAATTTAAAGGCATGATTTTCCAGAACAATTGCCATATATACAGTTCACATCCTAACATCCGAACACTAGAATTAAAATAATATTAAAACTATTATACTTAGGGGTGTTCACAAACATCAACGGGACCAGCTCAAGAACAGTAAAAGAGGGTCTTGGTGGCTTATGGCTCAAAAGCTCTGTCCCATACATGCAATCTAAAATTACAGGAGTTGATTTTACGGTATCAGTGGACCCCTCTCTTACCGGGCCCTAGTACAGCTGCACGGTTGCAGATATGGTATGGCCGCCCTTGAGTATATCACTATGTCAAGAGCAGCCAGGTCGGGGTCTTAGTATTTCCTGATTTGCTATTAATAAGTTTGAAGACAAGTCTGAAACAATGGGAAAGGAAATGGGTGTGAAATTCTGAGAGCTACGTATGACGAGGAGGAGGTAGAACATATAAACAGCCTTATAAAGCCAACTGCGAAAGTATAGAGGTCATCAGTCTCTTACATCATTTCCATAGGGCGCGGTAGGGACCTACACCGTAAGCTGTAATACATACTTGTAGGACTACCCGCTACTAGCCCATATCGGTCAATTTCTTTATGATTCTTTATAATTTCATTGGTGAATTATTACATGCATTTGTCAGACCACAACATATAAACCCCCAAATATATATTTATTTGATCACGTGAAACAGGTGAAGATATCCAAACCACACACACACGTGTATGTGAGCGCAACTATGTTTATATACACATTAGTCATGAAATAAAATTAATATATACAAAGAGGACCATTGCTCCAATAATACAGTACATAGACCTATATCTATCTTTAGAAAAATCTGATTATTATGGCAGAAAAATCTTCAGGGACATCTGCCTTGATACGATATGAGATAACCTGCAGACTTCTGGGGATTCGACTGTTGGGGTCCCCAGCGATACTGAAAGTGGGACTCTATCTCCTTAGGTTATGTCATAACCTACTGAATGCTGGGTATTCAACCGCTAGGACCCCCAGTGATCCTGACAGCGGGTCTCTATCTCCATTGGATATGAGATAATCTACTGACTGCTGGGGATTTGACTACTAGGACCCCCAGTGATCCTGAGAGTGGGACGTTGTCTCCATAGGATAACCTACTGACTTCTGGGGATTCAACCGCTGGGACCCTCATTGATCCTAAGAGAAGGTTTCTATCTCCATAGGATAACCTACTGACTGCTGGGGATTTGACCGGTGGGATCCTCTGCGATCTTCAGAGCGAGAATCTGGAACACAAAATTGTATTTGCAGATTCTAATCTGGAATGAAGCAACCTCTGCTCCATTCATTGTCTATGAGACTGCCGGAGAAAGCCTAGTGCAGTGGTCGGTCCACCAGCGATCAGTAAGTTATCCCCTAGCCTATTGTTAGGGGATACCTTACAATTTGGGTTAATAGAGGGAATAATTAGATTTTTCTAAAAATAAATGTAAGAGGAGAATCTATAGCAATATAAAAACTATACATTCCAACACTATCCAAGCACTTTCATTTATTTGGCAACATTTTATATGTGAAATGACGTATTTTCGACTAAGAAGACCGGCGGCAGGTAAGAGTAGAGCTGCGATATGTTTCTACAACTGCATCAATATAAATCCCAAGCAGTCACCAGCTATCTCTTCATGCTAGAAACCTCCCGGAATGAATATCCAACATGGATTCACATTTTATGACCATGGCAAACCATACACTGATAAAGTCATGGACCACTTTTAACACTACTCTGGAAGGAACAGAATAGGGCATACCCTGTCCTTCCTCTGTATATATAGAAAAACTTGGAAATGAGATCTCCAACGTCATTTTATTCTTTGGTTCATATATTGTGCTTCCCTGGTTGCCAGAGAACGTTCCACTTAGACTAGATGTAGAAGCATTATGTCTGAGCTAATAGAAGAAGAAAGTTAGCTCTATAGTGAATCCTATTGGAGGTACAGTGGCCCCTACACCTTCATTATAGGCCTTTCAGAGAAACAGTACCCTGTAATAGCTGTCTACATTTGGCTAATTGTCTTAGGTCAAGAGATAAGGGTTAACAATTGACCTATAGTGCTTCTACCTCCAACTGGTGGTACTAGAAAGCCAGCTTTCTACCCCTTGGAGGAGAGGATTTTTTTTTTTGCATACCTCTTTCCCAGGGTTTCCAACACTAGTTGGCGGTCCAGCCAACCGGTACCTAGTACCCTACTCTACACTGATGAGGGGCAAGAACCCTGAAACAGCTGTCTGTAGATAGAGGTCTTTTCTTTTGGGAGAATACTCTGGTTTGGCCAAATAACCTATGTCATGTGTTAAGTTTATTAATGAGTTAGATACTGATGTAAAGACTGGATATCTCCAATAGGTGGCACAACAAAAACTCTCCTCCAAGGGGAAGAAAGATGGTTATTTGAACATCTTTTAACAAGGGAACATTGCCTGATCTATGAGCCTCCAGAGTCTAGCTAGCGTTATCCACGAGGAGAAACATTACCACCTAAATTTTCATCAAAAGCCACTCATCTAGCCAACAAGTGCCGTACTCTGCACCAATGAGGGGCAAGAACGCTGAAACAGCTGTCACAGATAGCGGTCTTTTCTTTATGAAGAAGACTCTGGTTTGGCCAAATATCGTACATCATATGGTAAGGTTACCATCCCTGTGTGACCCATTAAAAAAAAAAAAAAAACATAATCAGGTTCCTCTCATCATGTTCTCATACACTTTATGCAGTTAATAGCACTCTGTGTCTGTACTGCTACATACTTAGGCAGTTAACTGGTTCATGCAGCTTTACATGAACACCCGAGCCTTACACTATGGCTGGTCCGAATAACTAAAGCAATTGTTACCATCCACCTCTCGTGTCTCCCCTCTTCCTCATAGATTGTAAGCTTGCGAGCAGGGCCCTCATTCCTCCTGGTATCTGTTTTGAACTGTGATTTCTGTTATGCTGTAATGTCTATTGTCTGTACAAGTCCCCTCTATAATTTGTAAAGCGCTGCGGAATATGTTGGCGCTATATAAATAAAAATTATTATTATTATTAAGGTTTATTAATGCTTTGGACATTGACATAAAGGGTGGGGGTGGGTGGATAGCTTCAACAGGTGGCACCATAAAGCCAGCTTTCTTCTTCTTGGAGGAAAGTTTATAATGCATACCTTTTCTCCCAGGATGCATTGCCAGGCCTTCAAGTCTCCTTACATTAAATGGCAGTCTCCATAACGAGAAACAATACCACCTAGACCTTCACCAAAGGCCACTGATCCAGCCAACCAGTACATTACTCTGTACTGATGAGGGGCAACAGCCCTGACACAGTTGTCTATAGATGATGTATTTCGATTTTAAAGAAGACTTTGATTTGCTAACTATCATTCATAAGTCATGTGGGTGGGACATTGACTTATAGAGTGGTTATCTCCATTAGGTGTCATTTAAGAGCCAACTTTCTTACTTTTTAAGGAGAGCTAATACTTTTTCCCTAGGTTACGTTGTCTGGCGTATATGTTTTTTTATGCCAGCTTGATGGTCTCCCCAAGGAGAAACAGAACTGCCTTTACGGAATAGAGAAATCCCAGGAATTTTAATCCGGTTAGTATAGTGCACGGGATTGTCTGGACAACGAAACTGTTAACCAGCGGAAACTACACAGAACTTGTATTTTACATTTGAACTATTTTGCAAACTTTCGCAATAATGCAGGGGTGGACATAGACAGAAGAGGGCCCATGGGCAAGAACAGCATATGGGGCCCTTTGCAGTCCAATAACGTGTCTGTGACAAAAGCTGCTTGCTGCTTTGGAGGTGGAAGATGACCCCCTCAGATCTTGGGCCCCTGTGCAGCTGCACAGGTTGCACTACTCGTATGTCCGCCCCTGCATTAATGAAAGAATGTCTATTTACACGCATTATTAAAATGCATCAGGACCAGGATGACAATAAAACGGCAGCGGAAATCTCATTTAGCCATCTGACTTGTATTCACACAAAGATAAGTGACTGTGCCCTCCCCCTCTCTCCTGTATACATATATACACACATCGATCAGTGACTGCGGTGTCCCATTTGTATATACAGAGAGCCATGATTGAGAGCAGACCCCCAAGTGCTCTACCACATGCATATACTGTAACCGGGGCAGCAGGGATCAAGTCTTCCTCCTACTGCTATATTTGCTGACGGGTCATGGTATCTGCCCAATTAGGTAACAGGCTCCATACTAGGCTTTATATACAGTGATTAGTAAATGGAAATTGATGTTTGTAATGCATGAGCCCTCTCACACCTGTCTATATAAAGAGGTTGATGACTGGGGGCAGAAACTAAGCTGTTGCTGGTCTGTACATATACAGAACCTAGTGTCTCCATTGCATCGTGTGCTGTCTTCTTTTCTCATATTTACAGAGACCAAATGGCTTAAAGTTTGCGTGTTTACAATATATACAGAGAGCGTGGTAGATCGGGAAAAAAAGATCAGACTATTTACCCCAAATTCACCCCCCTTTCAGTTGACCCTAGATTCTCAATCTAATGGCCAACAGTTTTGTCATTCATAGCCATATACATTCACAAGTAATTGGTCTAGACGCCCATTCTCAGTCATCGGGTGAACAAACCACGTGGAGTTGATCTGGACTCCCTACACTCCCAGTACTGGAGCTCCCATCTCCCAAGTCTCGTGGTCCACAAGGTAAAAGGCTTAGCTCCGATGAAGCCACAGGGCTAGCATGATGCCTTATGGAAGCCCCATCTTCCTCCAGAGCCAAAAACACTTCCGAAAGGCATGAGTTTTCCCGAACGAGCTCATCCTGACGTCTCTCAAGCTCTGAAAGTTTTTTCAGATACCCACCCAAGTCTTCTCGTAACACTTTAGCTGCATGGTAACCAAAGAGTTGCCATTCGCTAGCCAGCTTCTTGCTTTTCAATCTGTCGTCATCCAAAAAGCAGCAAAGGTCCTTCAACTCTCTGTTCTCTTCTTGAAGACGATGATTGACTTGTTTTAGCTCTCGAATCTCAGTTAAGTGGCCTTGTAGCTGGCGGTTGACCTCCTTGATAAGACGACCTCTTTGGATAAGGGCAGCCATTTTTTCGGCTTCCTCTTCCCTCAGTTTCCGCACCAGTTCCTCTTTGCTGTGAGATAGCATTTCTTCATCTGTCACCTTAGAAATGTCCCGTCCCAGTAGACCACATTCCTCATTCATCCTGTATATCCTCTTTTGTAGCCACAATAATGTATAATCTGATGGATTTTTGGGACTCAAATCTGGTCACGGATATCGTGACAAAGTGAGGCGAGGAAGAAAAAGAAAAAATGCAGAAATATGGAATACAAAATAGGACTAGTGAAGGAGAGCCCGGAGGCTCCTTTTACTGTCTGACAGGATGATGAGCTGAAATGCTGATTATACCCCTTCACGACCCAGGATTGCCCCAGCTTGCTTTGATCTTGCCAGCCGACTGCTTTTAACTGATCCTTTTTTCCACATTCCTCATTTTACTGAACAGATGGGAAAGGTTGAACGTGCCTAAGCAAAAGAATGAGATACATTAACAAAAAATAAAAAAATAAATCATATTTTTATTTCTCTTTGAATTTATGAAATTACAATAAATGTGAAATTTGACTAGATGCCGTAGAATTGTGTGCCCCAAACTAAAAATGCTCTTTTATTTATCAATAAAAAATCTTTTTTTTTTGGGTGGCTGCAACTATAGAATGCGTTTTGTGCTTTTAGCACAGCTCCTATGGGCCTGGTGTGAATACTTAAGTTGATATACATAGTGGGGCCTAGTTTCCTAAACTGCAGAAAGAAAACCTTTCTTAGTCACCCATAGCAACCAATCACAGCTTAGCTTTCATTTCTTCAACTGCTCGGGTAAAATGATAGTTGTGTTGTGATTGGTTGCCAGGGGTAGTTTCTTTTTTAGACAGTTTTCATGAGTCTGACCTAGTATATCCAAAAAAGTTGATGTATGAGCAAGCAAAGCCAAAACGTAATGCCATAAAGATGCAGTTCCCAAAATTTTCACTTGTGTGAAAATGTGTATTGAGGCTCCAGATTCTCCTGGTTGTAGTGCAAAATGTGTAATTATTCACAGCAACCAATCAGCAATCCTCTACGTTTGGTACACTAGTGTAAACATACAGGACAGGGACAAAATGTTGAACCCCATAGTGACCGAGCTAATTTTGACCCTAATGACCAAGCCAATTTTTACAATTCTGACCACTGTCACGTTATGAGGTAATAACTCTGGAACTATTCAACGGATCCTTATGATTCTGATATTGTTTTTTCGTCACACATTGTACCTCATGATAGTGCTAACATTTCTTTGATATGACTTGCGTTTATTTGTGAAAAAAAACAGAAATTTGGCAAAAATGTTGCAATTTTCAAACTTTTAATTTTTGTGCCCTTAAATCAAGAGAGTTTAAAAAAAAAAAAAACAATTCTAACTACAACCCTAACATAACCCTAACCCAAACCATATCTGGTTAGTATGGAAAAACTGACTGTGAGTGCCGGCCGTAAAGTAAAAGCAGAGCGCAGTGGTGACGTCACCGCTGTGCTGTGCTTTACGGCCGGCACTCACTCAATGTGAGTATGTACTGGTTTTTTTTTTTTACATTTACGATGGTAACCAGGGTAAACATCGGGTTACTAAGCGCGGCCCTGCGCTTAGTAACCCGATGTTTACCCTGGTTACAAGCGAACACATCGCTGGATCGGTGTCACACACACCGATCCAGCGATGACAGCGGGAGATCCAGCGACGAAATAAAGTTCCAAACGATCTGCTACGACGTACGATTCTCAGTGGGGTCCCTGATCGCCGCTGCGTGTCAGACACAGCGATATCGTATGGATATCGCTGGAACGTCACGGATCGTACCGTCGTAGCGACCAAAGTGCCACTGTGAGACGGTACCCTATGTAACACACTACGCCATCATGGATTAAAACACAAGGTCCCCCTGCTCACACCACCACATGTCCAGGCCCGTCTGAAGTTTGCCAATTACCTTCTGGATGATCCAGAGAAGGCATGGGAGAAGGTCATGTGGTCAGATGAGACCAAAATAGAACTTTTTGGTATCAACTCCACTCGCCGTTTTTGGAGGAAGAAGAAGGATGAGTACAAACCCAAGAACAACCTGTCCCAACTGTGAAGCATGGTGGGGGAAAACATACTTTGGGGGTGCTTTTCTGTAAATGGAACAGGACGATTGCATCGTATTGAAGGGATTACGGATGGGGTCATGTATCATGAGATTTTGGCCAACAACCTCCTTCCTTCAGTAACAGCATTGAAGATGGGTCTTCCAGCATGACAATGACCCGAACACACAGCCAAGACAATTAAGGAGTGGCTCTATAAGAAGCATTTCAAGGTCCTGGAGTGGCCTAGCTATTCTTCAGAACTGAACCCAACAGAAAATCTTTGGAGGGAGCTGAAATTCAATGATGTCCAGCGGCAACCCTGAAACCTGAAAGATCTGGAGAAGATGTGTATGGAGGAGGGGGCCAAAATCCCTGCTGCAGTGTGTGCAAACTTGGTCAAGAACTACAGGAAACGTCTGACCTCTGTATTTGCAAACAAAGGTTTCTGCACCAAATATTAAGTTCTGTTTCTCTATTGTATCAAATACTTATTTCATGCAATAAAATGCAAATTCATTATGTAAAAATCATAAAATGTGATTTTCAGGAATTTTTTTAAGATTCTGTCTCTCACACTTGAAGTGTACCTACGATAAAAATTACAGATCTCTCCATTCTTTGTAGGTGGGAAAACTTGCAAAATCTGCAGTGGGTCAAATACTTATTTTCCCCACTGTATGAAACACAAAAAAAAAAGAAAAGAAAACTGTCAACTTTTTCAATCTAGAAACACAAATTTAATTAACAATATTGTATGGCTGATTGCTACCTGTAAACTGACCTCAAGAACAATATTAAAAATTATAAAGAGAACTTTAAGGTCCCTTCTACACGGACAGATAATCTGACTGTAATTATTGATCAACAACATAGCAAGTCGATTGGCGCGGCTAACACGTTGGCACTGCAGTGATCGGGGACTAAATAGACTTGTATTGCCGACGGATCGCGACGTATGGCCATATGTTGCGTCCGTCGTGCACTGGATGCGTTGTGTTTTGGTGGACCGTCGGCATGAAAAAACGTTCAACGGAACGTTTTTTCGTACGTCGCGTCCGCCATTTCCTACCGCGCATGCGTGGCCGGAACTCCGCCCCCTCCTCTCCGGACTTTTGAATGGGCAGCGGACGCGTTGAAAAACTGCATCCGCTGCCCACGTTGTGCCACATTTTCACAACGTGCGTCGGTACGTTGCGCTGACGCTTAGCGACGGACCCGTACCAACGCAAGTGTGAAAGAAGCCTAAACAGTGTGTGGTGCTGTGGCCAATAAACAGTGTGTGGTGCTGCTCTGCTCAATGCACTGTTTATATACAACCAGTGGAGATAACAGCTGATCATTGAGAATGTCAGTTGTTGGACCTCTATCAATCTGAAACTGATCACCTGACCTAAGAATAAATCAACAAAATAAAAGTAATAGACAATCACTTTAAATCATGATATCTATAGGCTACTGTAAAATGTAGGCCAAACTAGTAAAGTAGATATCACAAAAAGAAAGGCAACATAGCTTTCGACTTTTAAAAACAAGAAAAAGAGACACAGAGAGCACAGGACATACAGTACATTACTCCCGACATATTTTGATATACCTTGGTGTACACACACAGCTCTGCTACATCAATACATGTAGGTTTGCTACATCAATACATGCAGGTTTGCTACATCATTACACAGCTCTGTTACATCTATAAACACACAGCTCTGCTACATCCACGCACACAGTTTTGCTACATAAATACACACAGTTTTGCTACATAAATACACACATCTCTGCTACATAAATACATACACAGCTTTGCTACATTAATACAAACACAGCTTTGCTACATAAATACACACATCTCCACTATACAACTACATACACAGCTTTGCTACATTAATACAAACACAGCTTTGCTACAGCAATACAGACAACTCTGCTACACAACTACATACACAGCTTTGCTACATTAATACAAACACAGCTTTGCTACAGCAATACACACAGCTCTGCTATATAAATACACACATGCACAGCTCTGTAACATCAATACACATACATACACAAACAGATCTGCTGCATCAATACACATACACACAGCTCTGCTACATAAATAAATATACACACACATCACATGTGCTCTGCAGTCCTACAAGGACTGATCTTAGGATACAAACATATCTGATATCGGAACATACCCCCGACCACCTGGGCCAGAACCACAAATTAGGGACAGTCCCACTGCATCTGGAATTGGTTGGGAAGTATGCTTGCAATATAGATGCCAAATATGTCCATAGCCAATAATGGGCTAAGGCTACAAGGAGACATATGTCGCACAACAGCTATTTTGAGAAAAGCAAAAAACATCTGTGCAAATTGTCTCCTACTTACTTATTTTACAGCTGTGATTTTGCTAAAAATAAAACAGCTAGTCTCATGTCGTTTGCAACTGGCATCGAAGCCTATGGCAAACGAGTCGTTTATAACTTGCAACCAGCGTCAGAAAATCCAACACATTTGGAAACATTTGCAGTATGTCGCAGGCGGCTTCTTGACACCATAGGAAATCACTGCATCCAGTGCAGCAATGTCTTGCTGTGATTTCAGTGTCACGCAACACAGGTCACCGTGTAGCCCTTGCCTAAACATATGCCAAAAGCTTGTACTTTAATCATTGAAACATATCTATCTTTTTACCCTTTATTTATCAATTTCATTAAAAAGTGTAGGGGGCAACACTTTTCACCACTTGGATGTCTGGAATGTTGACTTTTTTTCATGCCTCCATTCTCTGTGCAAACATACAACATTCGTAACAGCGTACCCAGGGTGTCCTTGTCCTTTATGTCCTTGTTAGATATAAAGTTTACAGATTTGTGTAAGTAAAACAAAGAGTTGTTCATTGTAACTAGACAAAAACACATCGCACACATTATACCAGGACTCGAGAAATCTGGAGTCAAGTAAAAATTGCAACTCCGATCCAGGAAAAAGTCGAATGTTCTAGTGATTCAACTGGGTCCAAAGCCTCCAAACGTTTTTTTGCTCATTTTGTAAATTTTTTTTACATATACTAGCCAATTGGTGGATTCTTATTATTAACCGGAAGTAGGACATGAGGTCTAGTAATTGTAAGACTTACGTGTGTGCATTATACCTGCCCTAATGGTTATTTAGGCCTCCCCTCGAGGTATAAATACTTCTCAGGGACAATGCAGATAGAGGGAAGGTTACATGGATGAGGAATGTGATGGATAAAGTTTCAGATCCCAGGTAATTCACACCCAAGGTCAGTTTTCTAATCTGATCTACAGCAGAAAGCGGACAGTATATACTCAGTGTTCATAGGTAGGAATGACCGAACCCAAAAAATGGCATTTTCAAATAAAATGAGAAAATTGGAAATCACTCAAAGTCAAAGATATCTATGATGGAAGGAGAGGAACAAGCACATGGAATAAAAAAAGAGAGGGTAGACAGCAGGCTAATAGACAGGGATGGAGGAAGAATGACAGAGGGAATGGGAGGAAGAGACATGGTAGATAGAAGGATGGAAAAAGGAATTTTGGAAATGCTAAGAACAAGCAATTGCGGAAAGACCCGAGAAAGGCTTAATCATGCAAGGAACAAGCCACGGAGCAAATGGCAAGTGAGGCATGAAAGTAATCCGATAAAATGGAAGATGCCGAGCGGAATAAAAAAGAGAAGGAATCCGACACATAGACGCAGAGCCAGCGTTGTGATTGCAGGGCCACAGGATTGCTAAAAACCTGCCAATGACACAAACAGACTGCATGCAGAGGATATATATATATATATATATATATATATATATATATATACACCATACAGACGCAAGGTGGAGGAAATGGAGAAATACAAAGAGAAAGACAGATGCAGATATAGGAGGAGGAGGAGGGAGGTACAGAGATGAGAAGGAAAAGCGGAGGAAAGCCGAAGGATTCACACCTAGAAAACCAGACATGATATCGAAATGATGGCTTCATGGCAAAACGGAGGATACGAAGGAAGGAGGATCAATATAAAGACACGACTAACCTGCTCCTGCAGCTGATGGGGAGAGAGTGGGAGAGAGAGAGCTGGGGGAGGGGAGAGAAGGGAGATAATGGGAGGTGTGCTACGTCACAGGCTCCAGGAGCTCAGGAAATCCTGTGTACAAGACCCATATAACACACCACACACACCGGGCATGGATTAGGGAAAGTCTAGGGATGCGGATGGGACACACAGAAATGGCGCCCTATTAATAAAGGCTCATTATAAGATGGGAAAAAATGTTTAGTGACCATATCATGATGGGAAAGGTTTTTCTGATAGAGTATTTTGTGTAATGTCTGCATCACGTAAAGAAATTGATACCAAGCGCCACCCTAAAAACCACATAAATCCATCAACTGTCCAATATGCTTCCCAAATAATAGCTGGGGTATACATCAGATGGATTAACATTAATCTTCCAGTCTGACGTATTTGTGTAAGTGCGCATGGCGTTATTTCCCTGCCCAGTGTTTCAAGAACAAGATTTTTGGGTTTTAATTTTTTTAGGATTTTTTGGGGGGTAATTTCCTAAGCTCTTTTCGACATTTTTATTTATTTTGGACCATCAACATTTCTCTTTAGCATTTTTACAAGGTTTTTGAATTGTCTTTTGTACTGGTGTTTTCCAGGTGTTTTTTTTTTAGGGGGGGGGGGGGGGGGGGGCAAATAGCTCAAAAAGAAGCCCGGCCGCTTTTGAGCTTTCCGTTTGACTTCTATTATAAAATATTGAGCAGATACCGTCAGAAGAATGGTCAGCTCATTTCTTTTAACCACTCGGCATCTTTGGAAAACTGAAGAATGTAAATAATCGAATTGAAAGATTGAACATATAAATAGCAAGTTTATAAGTTTATTCAATAATGTTACATATACAGAGCAGCACGTGACACAAATTATTTCTGTTCTTTATGCAATTTTAACACTAATACTTATGAGAAATAAAAAAGTTCTTCGCATCAGCAAACTCTCCCCCTCCAACCTATCCTGAATGCAGCATTCAGGCTCATATTTCTGTCCAGCCACTACACCAACACCTCCAACCTGTCCAGTCATTGCACTGGTTACCCACTGCAAGATAAACTTATCACACAAAGCTCTCCAGTGTTGTAACTACATACATCTCCTCCCTCTTCTCTCTTTACCACCCTTCTTGTGTTCTCCATTCAACGAATGATCTATGACTAACATCCAAGACTTTTCTTGTGCTGCACCGGTCCTCTGGAATGCACTACCTCAGATCATTTGGTTACATTCCCACAGCCACAGTTTTAAAAAAGTGCCCTAAATAGACATCTTTTTAGGCCTCGACCTATCTCTTTTCCATTTCCACCTTTTTTTCTCAGCATCTGGTCCCTTTTTTGAAGTTTCCTACACCTTCCATGCATTCAGTAGCACTACTATCTCTATATCCACAGATACCAGCTCATGCAGTTTTATAAAATATCACCAGACCATTGTATGGAACTTCTTGCCTTTTTTATCTCTCCTTATATGTTCATGTATATGTTTCCTATGCATTGTACAGTGCTGCGGAATAAGTTGGCGCTATATAAATAAAAAAAAAATAACTATTTATATGGACACATACACGACTGATAAGCCCAAAGCTTATGGCGGGTTGTCTCAGTCATCAGGGACCCAACAGCAGCTGTTCAATTTGCCTGCAGCGCCACCACAGGGAAAATTAAGTACTGCATGCTGCTTATTGGAACCTGTCTATTGACGTGTCCACCTTCCCCCAAACTGGAAGGTGTATTTGCAATCTGCTTTAGCCAGTTTAGGTACACTGATCTACATAGCTAGAATATCGTATAGGAGAATGTAAAACTTGATTTTCTGAACCACACAACTCCTTTAAAGGGTTAAATTCTTTTCGGCCATTCTTAAGTGAAACAGTTTCTTCCCTCTGTCTTTGCCACAAGTCACAACAAGAAATGGATCAATCATAGGTGAGCTGAGTAGCTGAATGGCAAATTTGCACAGTGTTCCGTGCGGCTCTGCACTACGGAGCCAATCGGGCATGCTGTGATCTGCATGAAATCTGAGGCACCATATGGTTATGTTCTCACAAAACAGACATATTGCATTCAACCTTATTACAGAGAATGTCAGCCAATTCATGGTGATTGGGCTCTGCACCGGTGTATTACAGAGGAGGTTATATAGTGCGCGGTAGTTGGCGAGTTCCCGGCATCACCATGTACCACATCACCAAATACCACAGTGCAATGAATTAATGCACATTGGAAAACAGAGGTACTACAAGTTATAGAATAGCCTAGAAATGAAGAGATGCACTACAAGTAGCAGCACATCCTAGATTAAATACAGCCCAAAGTTGTGCCTTTACACAATGAGGCTGAGCTTTCTGAGCATTCTATTACTAAGGGAACCCTATTGCACCCAAAACGCGTTAGAGACTTACTTTATCAGCCGTAATCATGACTTTTTTTTTACTTTTCTTATTAATTTTGGCACTATAGAATAATGTTTTTCACCGATACAACATGTACCCATTGTAGTCTAAAGAATTGTTCACATGTCCATGTATTTTTGCGGACTGTGTGTCTGCAAAGGAAAATTACGGAGACGTGACCATTTTTCATCCAAGTTACGGATCAAAATCACCCATACAGAAGTCATCCAGGTGCCATCTGCATGCTGTCCGTTTTTAATATCATAATGGCTTCTACTAGCTTTACTTTTTTTCTTGGCATACGAGAAAAAATAAGTGATGATTAAAACCAAAATCTTTCAAAAATAAACAGTTTAAAAAAAACAACAACACAGGGACAAAACACTGATGAGAACCTGATGCAGAACACTGATGAAAATATACATAGCAGGTAAAGAGGTATACCTCCAGTGTTAAAAGGGTTGCACAAGATTAGAAAAACATGTCCATGGCTGAATGGCTGTGTCTAATATTGCATCTCAGCTCCATAACATAGCTACATCAGTCTCCTAGCCAAATACATAGACAGAGAAGGGGGCTGGCTTAGCTACAGAAATAAGCAGTCAGCCAGCCCCTTTTACTCATAGGTCTGGGAACAAGAAAGAACAAATTGGAGATGCTGAACATGGGACCTCAGGGAATATCTGATGATCAGGAGCGGACATATAATTGGGGCAAATGCACAGGGGCCCAAGAGATAAGAGGGCTCACATCCATCTCCAAAACGGGTGGAATTTTGAATTCTGATGAGCTATTGGACTGCAAAGGGCCCATATACTGTTCTTGCACAGGGGCCCCCCACCAGTGCTGACGATCAAGCACCAGACCATAGCTGGAGTATATTATTAAGCTATGCAACTTTCTTGTTAAAACCAATTTATCTTTTTTTTTTTTTTTTTTTTTTTTGCTGGACGGACTTATTAAAGAAAACCCATAGATGAGGGATAATTACCAATCTCTGCTGTGGAAGACAGGAGAACGTGAGAAATTGAATGTGCCGGTACTATACAGTACTGAGATTTCAATAAAGACACAAGCGCATGATGATTATTTATATAGTTCGCTTTATAAATATATTATTATTGCCTGAACTAATTTGCTGCTAATGATGCTAATAAAGGGAATTTGAGAGCAGGTTTTTTTTTGCTATGTAATCTGAGCGCAGCATGATATAGGGGCAGAGATCCTGATTCCAGTGATGTATCGCTTACTGGACTGCTTGCTGTAGATTTGATGGAATCCCCGTTTTGTCTGCTATAGATGTAGCAGTTATCAGAATGCTGAGCTCTGTAAAACCCCGCCCACACCCCTGATTGGCTGCTCCTTCCAAACTGCCAATGAGTGGTGTGGGCGTGGTTACACAGATAAGCCTGACTGGCCTTCATGTGAGACCTGGTCAGGCAGTGATAATATCCTGCTGATAAAACACTAATAAGTGACACATCCCTGGAATCAGGATATCTTGCTCTATATTATGCTACTCTTAGATTAAATATAAAAAAGTACTGACACATTCCCTTAACAGAGTGTGGCCCTTTGGATATGAAAGTCTTAGGTCCTTTTTAACATTATGGCTCTTGAACTTGACTCTGAGAGGGCAAATAAAGGGATTTTGAGCAGAAAAATGACATTTTGTATTAATATCTCCTTCATTGTAACTGTCACAAAAATATATTAATACAGAAACAAGCCCGCCTGCTTGGACGGGGGCATTATGTTTGCATGGCTTTTGTTTGCTTTTCTCATACGCTGTGCATGGCAGACAATTCCCCGCCTGTGGCATGCCGTGGCATAAATTGTAGAAAGGTAAGCCTGGTAAAGCTTTATCCGCCGACTGTATGCAATTAATCAAAGCCCTTTGTGCGGTTACTATAGTAACAGAGTGCGAATTCTGATGAATTGTGGCGAAATTAAGGCAGCGATGTCGGCTGACTTTTTTTTTTTAAATGAAGGCTATACATTAGAAGTTTTCCCTATGTGTAAGAAGAAAGTTGACCTTTCTACTTGGAACCAGAAAATCAAGGTGCGAGCTGAAGAAATCAGACTGAAAAAGTAAAATATAATGATATTCTCCAAGGCCAGGAGGGCGAAGTGAAGAAATCAGGCTCCAAAAGGTAAAATATAATGGTATTCTACGAGGCCAGGAAGGTGAACAGAAAAAGCACACACATTTTAGTTCGGGAAGTACATGAAAGGCATTCCCTACCGCCCAAACTTACATTTTCGGAAGTTATGAAGACATATTTGCTCTCGGGTTAAAACCTATATGCTATTCTGAAAGTACGGTACACCAGAAAAGAGAGTATAATAACACATTAGCTCTGGGGGCCACGTGCGGTCCCAGATGCCATTTTGTGATATCCTCAACCCAGGGCCGGGACAAGGTATTTTGGTGCCCGAGGCAGATGAAGCCGATGGCACCCCCCATATGAACCCTCAGCACCTATGTAAAGGAATGGGTCAGAGACTAAGGTAACAGGGACCCCCAACGCACCCCCACCCCCC
Organism: Ranitomeya variabilis; assembly: GCF_051348905.1. Lineage (NCBI taxonomy): Eukaryota > Metazoa > Chordata > Amphibia > Anura > Dendrobatidae > Ranitomeya > Ranitomeya variabilis. The sequence goes on from NC_135233.1 coordinate 458,973,721, forward strand.
GATGGGTTAGGTAACAAGCGCTGACGACTACGTCCACTAGAATCGTTACCTGTTTCACCAAAAAATACCAGCGTGGTGCACTTTAGAGGTGAGGTCCAACAGTGTGTTTTCATAGTTAGATATGGAATAATTCACAGCTCACAGACCATTTACATGATACCTGGGAAAAATAGAGATATTAATCCCTGACATCCTATATTTTAAATCTTACACCGAAGGACAGTCATGGAAACTAATATTACTTAACTATAATGGGAGCTATTTGGTTTCAGTTAAGGTGTGCAGCATTTAGCGGAAACCCCAATGGAAGCTAAACAGACATTATAAAGAGATAAGTATGATAGTTTTTATATCTGTCATGCAACAAATACAGTTTGTGACAACACTGATGGTGGTTCTGGTGCATATTCCTGTATGGATAGTGGTTCTGGTAATGTATTCATGTACTGATTGTTGTTCTGGTCTCATGTTCCTGTACTGATGGTGGCTGTGGTAACATCCTCATGTAGTGATCGATGTTCTGGTGCTGAACTCATGTATTATTGATGGCTCTGGTGATTTATTCACTTAGTGATGATGGCTACGGTGCTGTATTCATCACCAGAACCATCATTAGTACATGGATATGAAACAAAATAATAATCATTACATTAATACATCACCAGAGCCATCAACAGTACATAAAAACAGCACCAGAATCATCATCATCTGTAAATTAATAAGTCACTAGAACCACCATAAGTACATGAGTACATCACCAGAATCACCATCAGTAGGTAAATGCATCACCAGAACCATGATCGGTATATTAATGCATCATCAGAACCTCCATCAGTACATGAATACATCACAAGAACCACTGTTATGATCCTTAGTGGTTGAGGATCACAAATTACTCCAGCTAAGTAACAAACATAGGACAAGCTCTAGGGAGGTGGCAAACTGGACTGACCGCAAATCTGAACTTATCCAAACACACTAGAAGTAGCCGGTGAACGTGCCTAAAAATCCTAGACCATAATCAAAAAGAACCTAGCACTCAACTTGATGCCTTTAGAGTGAGTTTTATTGTAGTGGTACACAATAAACGTTTCGGTCCTACACCTGGACCTTCGTCAGTAACGTACTGCAGAGTAGAAGGGGACAAAAAGGTCAAACGACACACAGAAGCGGCGTCTTATAGCTGAACCACACAGGAGCGGTGCTGTGGAGACTGTGGCTGGTTGTGGCGGGAGCAGACGCGGATTCCACCGCCGGACCAGCGGTGGAATCCGCGTCTGCTCCCGCCACAACCAGCCACAGTCTCCACAGCACCGCTCCTGTGTGGTTCAGCTATAAGACGCCGCTTCTGTGTGTCGTTTGACCTTTTTGTCCCCTTCTACTCTGCAGTACGTTACTGACGAAGGTCCAGGTGTAGGACCGAAACGTTTATTGTGTACCACTACAATAAAACTCACTCTAAAGGCATCAAGTTGAGTGCTAGGTTCTTTTTGATTATGGTTTAAGAAGGTGTGGGAACCTAACCTTAGCACCACTCCTTCCAGTAGTGCACACGGCAATTTTGTATAAAAATCCTAGACGTCTCGAGCCAGCCTGAGGAACTAACTACCCCTAGAGAGAAAGAAAGACCTCTCTTGCCTCCAGAGAAATAATCCCCAAAGATATAGAAGCCCCCAACAAATAATAACGGTGAGGTAAGAGGAAGGCACATACACAGGGGTGAAAGCAGATTCAGCAAATGAGGCCCACTAATACTAGATAGCAGAAAATAGAAAAGGGAATCTATGCGGTCAGTAAAAAACCCTTACAAAATATCCACTCTGAAATTTCAAGAACCCCCACGCCAACTAACGGTGTGGGGGGAGAAACTCAGTCCCCTAGAGCAACCAGCAAGCAAGGAAATCACATTTTAGCGAGCTGGACTAAAAACATAACGCTGATAATCAAAAAATGATCAAACAAAAACTTAGCTTGTCTTGGAGAGACTGGGAGCAAGGTAGACACAAGGAATCTGAAGAGCACTGAATACATTGATAGCAGGCAAGGAACTGAGTATCCAGGTGGGCTAAATAGGAAACCAACCAAGGATAACGAACCAGCTGATGCTGCAACCTGCAGAAAGACAACACTACACAGTACCGCTTGTGACCACTAGAGGGAGCCCAAAAATAGAGTTCACAACAGTACCCCCCCCCCTTGAGGAGGGGTCACCGAACCCTCATCAAGACCCCCAGGGCGATCAGGATGAGCCGCGTGGAAGGCACGAACCAAATCGGCCGCATGAACATCAGAGGCGACAACCCAGGAATTATCCTCCTGACCATAGCCCTTCCACTTAACCAAATACTGCAGCCTCCGTCTAGAGATACGAGAATCCAAAATCTGCTCCACCGCGTACTCCAATTCGCCCTCGACCAGCACCGGAGCAGGAGGCTCAACAGAAGGAACCACAGGTACCACATACCTCCGCAACAAAGACCTATGGAACACATTATGAATGGCAAACGATGCTGGGCGATCCAAACGAAAAGACACCGGGTTAAGGATTTCCAAGATCTTATAAGGACCGATGAAGCGAGGCTTGAATTTAGGAGAGGAGACCTTCATAGGAACATACTGAGAAGACAGCCACACCAAATCCCCAACACGAAGTCGGGGACCCACACCGCGGCGGCGGTTGGCAAAGCGCTGAGCCTTCTCCTGTGACAACCTCAAATTGTCCACCACATGGTTCCAAATCTGCTGCAACCTATCCACCACAGAATCCACCCCAGGACAGTCAGAAGGCTCAACCTGACCCGAGGAAAAACGAGGATGGAAACCAGAATTGCAGAAAAAAGGCGAAACCAAAGTAGCAGAACTAGCCCGATTATTAAGGGCAAACTCGGCCAAAGGCAAAAAAGTCACCCAATCATCCTGATCAGCAGAAACAAAACATCTCAAATAAGTTTCCAACGTCTGATTAATTCGCTCGGTTTGGCCATTAGTCTGAGGATGGAAGGCTGACGAAAAAGACAAATCAATGCCCATCTTAGCACAAAAAGTCCGCCAAAACCTGGACACAAACTGGGATCCTCTATCATACACAATATTTTCAGGAATGCCGTGCAAGCGAACCACATTCTGAAAAAATAGAGGAACCAAATCGGAGGAAGAAGGCAACTTAGGCAAGGGCACCAAATGGACCATCTTGGAAAAACGATCACACACCACCCAGATGACAGACATTTTCTGAGATACTGGAAGATCCGAAATAAAATCCATGGAAATGTGCGTCCAAGGCCTTTTCGGAACAGGCAAAGGCAAAAGCAAACCGCTGGCACGAGAACAGCAAGGCTTAGCCCGAGCACAAATCCCACAAGACTGCACAAAGGAACGCACATCCCGCGACAAGGAAGGCCACCAGAAGGACCTAGCCACCAAATCTCTGGTACCAAAAATCCCAGGATGACCCGCCAACACCGAAGAATGAACCTCGGAAATAACTCTGCTGGTCCATCTATCCGGGACAAACAGTCTCTCTGGTGGACAACGGTCAGGTCTATCCGCCTGAAATTTCTGCAGCACTCGTCGCAAATCTGGGGAAATGGCAGACAAAATCACTCCCTCTCCAAGAATACCAGCCGGCTCAGAAACTCCCGGAGAGTCAGGCACAAAACTCCTAGAAAGTGCATCAGCTTTCACGTTCTTCGAACCAGGCAGGTATGAGACCACGAAGTTGAAACGGGAGAAAAACAACGACCAACGAGCCTGTCTAGGATTCAGGCGCTTGGCAGATTCAAGGTAAATCAGATTTTTGTGATCCGTCAAGACCACCACACGATGTTTAGCTCCTTCGAGCCAATGTCGCCACTCCTCAAATGCCCACTTCATAGCCAACAACTCCCGATTACCAACATCATAATTCCGCTCGGCAGGCGAAAACTTTCTTGAAAAGAAAGCACATGGCTTCATCACAGAGCCATCAGAGCTTCTCTGCGACAAAACAGCCCCTGCTCCAATCTCAGAAGCATCAACCTCGACTTGGAAGGGGAGAGAGACATCTGGCTGACATAAGACTGGAGCTGAAGAAAACCGGTGCTTCAGCTCCCGAAAGGCCTCCACGGCCGCAGGAGACCAATTAGTCACATCAGAACCCTTCTTGGTCAAATCCGTCAAAGGTTTAACCACGCTAGAAAAATTAGCGATGAAACGACGGTAAAAATTAGCAAAACCCAAGAACTTCTGAAGACTCTTAACAGTCGTGGGCTGAGTCCAGTCATGAATAGCCTGGACCTTGACTGGGTCCATCTCCACAGTAGAAGGAGAAAAAATAAAACCCAAAAAGGAGACCTTCTGTACTCCGAAGAGGCATTTTGAGCCCTTCACAAATAAAGCATTAGCACGCAGGACCTGAAACACCATCCTGACCTGCTTCACATGGGACTCCCAATCATCAGAAAAGACCAAAATGTCATCCAGATAAACAATCATAAATTTATCCAGATATTCTCGGAAGATGTCATGCATGAAGGACTGAAACACAGAAGGAGCATTAGAGAGTCCAAAAGGCATCACTAAGTACTCAAAATGGCCTTCGGGCGTATTAAATGCTGTTTTCCATTCATCTCCCTGCTTAATGCGCACAAGGTTATTCGCACCACGGAGATCTATCTTGGTGAACCAACTGGCACCCTTAATCCGAGCAAACAAATCAGACAATAGTGGCAAAGGATACTGAAATTTGACCGTAATTTTATTCAGAAGACGATAATCTATACAAGGTCTCAAAGAACCGTCCTTCTCGGGCCACAAAAAAAAATCCTGCACCAAGAGGGGAAGAGGATGGGCGAATATGTCCCTTCTCCAACGACTCCTTTATATAACTCCGCATCGCGGCATGCTCTGGTATAGACAAATTAAAAAGTCGTCCCTTAGGGAATTTACTACCAGGAATTAAATTTATAGCACAGTCACAATCCCTATGAGGGGGCAGGGCACTGGACCTGGGCTCATCAAATACATCCTGGAAGTCAGACAAAAACTCAGGGACCTCAGAAGGAGTGGAAGAAGCAATAGACACCAACGGAGTATCGCCATGAATTCCCTGACAACCCCAACTCGACACAGACATAGCTTTCCAATCTAAAACTGGATTATGAGCTTGCAGCCATGGCAGACCCAAAACGACAACATCATGCAAATTATGCAGAACAAGAAAGCGAATCACCTCCTGATGTACGGGAGTCATGCACATGGTCATTTGCGTCCAATACTGAGGCTTATTCTCAGCCAATGGCGTAGCATCAATTCCCCTCAGAGGAATAGGAAATTCCAAAGGCTCCAGAACAAAACCACAGCGCCTGGCAAACGACAAATCCATCAGATTCAGGGCAGCACCCGAATCCACAAAAGCCATAACCGGGTAGGACGACAAAGAACAAGTCAAAGTAACAGACAAAATAAATTTAGGCTGTATAGTACCAATGGTGACAGGTTTAGCGATTTTTTTAAAGCGTTTAGAGCATGCTGAGATAACATGAGTAGAATCACCACAGTAAAAGCACAACAGAAGTTGCTCACATAGTGCGGCTCATCCAGGATGGCACATCAATGCGAGCTGTGACAAGAAAGGTAGCTGTGTCTGTCAGCACAGTGTCCAGAACATGGAGCAGATACCAGGAGACAGGCCAGTACACCAGGAGATGGGGAGGGGCCTGTAGGAGGGAAACAACCCAGCAGAAGGACCACTACCTCCTCCTTTGTGCAAAGAGAAACAGAAGGAGCACTGCCAGAGCCCTGCAAAATGGCCTCCAGCAGGTCACTAACATCCATGTGTCCGCTCAAACTGTCAGTAACAGACTGCATGAGGGTGGTATGCGTGCCCGATGTCCACAAGTGGGTTTGTGCTTACAGCCCAACATCGTACAGGGCAATTGGTATTTGCCAGAGAACACCAAAATTGGCAGATTCGATATTGTCTGTCACGGCGCCGCCGCTCCTGCTGCCCCGCCTGCCTCTGCCATTGCAGATTTGCAACTGGAATATTTCATTCAGTGATATCCAGGATGTGGTATTTTAGTGTTCCATTTACTTTATTGAGCAGTGCATATATATATATAGATTTATTTATAATAACGATAGCCCTTCGAGGGAAAAAAAATTGCCTGCAGCCACCACTAGGGGGAACCTACTGCATACAGATTTATTTGCCTCCCATTTTTTGACCAGTGTATATATGCAGTTTATCTATCTCCTAATTAAGTACTTATATGCCTATTTGTCTTTTTGATATGAATCTGCTGTGTCCCATTTTATATATTATTATTTGATTGAGAATATAACAGTTTGACCAACTCCCTCCCCACATACTACGTTTGTCGCAATTTTTAAGTGTATCACTCCCCACAATTTTAATATACAGTATATATATATATATATATATATATATATATATATATATATATATATATATATATATATATATATATATATACACTCACCGGCCACTTTATTAGGTACACCTGTCCAACTTCTTGTTAACACTTAATTTCTAATCAGCCAATCACATGGCGGCAACTCAGTGCATTTAGGCATGTAGACATGGTCAAGACAATCTCCTGCAGTTCAAACCGAGCATCAGTATGGGGAAGAAAGGTGATTTGAGTGCCTTTGAACGTGGCATGGTTGTTGGTGCCAGAAGGGCTGGTCTGAGTATTTCAGAAACTGCTGATCTACTGGGATTTTCACGCACAACCATCTCTAGGGTTTACAGAGAATGGTCCGAAAAAGAAAAAAAATCCAGTGAGCGGCAGTTCTGTGGGCGGAAATGCCTTGTTGATGCCAGAGGTCAGAGGAGAATGGGCAGACTGATTCGAGCTGATAGAAAGGCAACAGTGACTCAAATCGCCACCCGTTACAACCAAGGTAGGCCTAAGAGCATCTCTGAACGCACAGTGCGTCGAACTTTGAGGCAGATGGGCTACAGCAGCAGAAGACCACACCGGGTACCACTCCTTTCAGCTAAGAACAGGAAACTGAGGCTACAATTTGTACAAGCTAATCGAAATTGGACAGTAGAAGATTGGAAAAACGTTGCTTGGTCTGATGAGTCTCGATTTCTGCTGCGACATTCGGATGGTAGGGTCAGAATTTGGCGTAAACAACATGAAAGCATGGATCCATCCTGCCTTGTATGGAGCATCTTTGGGATGTGCAGCCGACAAATCTGCGGCAACTGTGTGATGCCATCATGTCAATATGGACCAAAATCTCTGAGGAATGCTTCCAGCACCTTGTTGAATCTATGCCACGAAGAATTGAGGCAGTTCTGAAGGCAAAAGGGGGTCCAACCCGTTACTAGCATGGTGTACCTAATAAAGTGGCCGGTGAGTGTATATATATATATATATATATATATATATATATATATATATATATATATATATATCCCCACAATTTTAATATACAGTATATATATATATATATATATATATATATATACACTCACCGGCCACTTTATTAGGTACACCATGCTAGTAACGGGTTGGACCCCCTTTTGCCTTCAGAACTGCCTCAATTCTTCGTGGCATAGATTCAACAAGGTGCTGGAAGCATTCCTCAGAGATTTTGGTCCATATTGACATGATGGCATCACACAGTTGCCGCAGATTTGTCGGCTGCACATCCCAAAGATGCTCCATACAAGGCAGGATGGATCCATGCTTTCATGTTGTTTACGCCAAATTCTGACCCTACCATCCGAATGTCGCAGCAGAAATCGAGACTCATCAGACCAAGCAACGTTTTTCCAATCTTCTACTGTCCAATTTCGATGAGCTTGTGCAAATTGTAGCCTCAGTTTCCTGTTCTTAGCTGAAAGGAGTGGTACCCGGTGTGGTCTTCTGCTGCTGTAGCCCATCTGCCTCAAAGTTCGACGCACTGTGCGTTCAGAGATGCTCTTAGGCCTACCTTGGCTGTAACGGGTGGCGATTTGAGTCACTGTTGCCTTTCTATCAGCTCGAACCAGTCTGCCCATTCTCCTCTGACCTCTGGCATCAACAAGGCATTTCCGCCCACAGAACTGCCGCTCACTGGATTTTTTTTCTTTTTCGGACCATTCTCTGTAAACCCTAGAGATGGTTGTGCGTGAAAATCCCAGTAGATCAGCAGTTTCTGAAATACTCAGACCAGCCCTTCTGGCACCAACAACCATGCCACGTTCAAAGGCACTCAAATCACCTTTCTTCCCCATACTGATGCTCGGTTTGAACTGCAGGAGATTGTCTTGACCATGTCTACATGCCTAAATGCACTGAGTTGCCGCCATGTGATTGGCTGATTAGAAATTAAGTGTTAACAAGAAGTTGGACAGGTGTACCTAATAAAGTGGCCGGTGAGTGTATATATATATATATGCCTCCAATGTGGTCATTCACTTCTGAATTCTATCTTTTACAATTCATAGGCTTCAACTTCTATGAGCCTTAAAGAAGCTTTGTGAAAGAAGTTTCAGATGGATGGTGGGATGTCAATATCAAAAAGAAAAGGTGGCCGTATATTGATAATGGTATAAGGACCTATGTATGTATTAAGATCTAGTATTAAATACTGTAAAAAAAGTTTGAATACATACTTGGACCTATCTGCCCTCTCGCAGGCTCAGGAGCGGATGAGTGACGAGAAGGGAGAGGAAACTATGGACATTTCCTTGGACTCATATACTGTGTGGAGGATACATACCTTTCTCGATTCACCTGGAACAGTATTCTGCAGGACTTTCATTAGCGTCTGGGGTTAAGGTGGGTTTCAGGGATTGTAAATATGTTAAGATCTTTGTACTATGGTGAAAAATGTTCAATAAAAATTATCTGATTTAAAAAAGAAAGGAGCGACATGTAGGCAGGAGAAGGAACAGGTAAATATTAATTGTGCTACGAGCAGCCATTTCTATCATGGGGAGACTTATAGGCCATGCAATGCTGCTCTTCGTATTTAAATATGCAAATAGACCTCATAAAAGACGTAGAGGACAGGAACTTGGAGAGTAACAAGTTGGTGAGGGGAGGGGCATGACCATTACATGGCCTAAAAGTCTCCCTACACCAATTTGGCACTCTTCACAAAGAGAAACTTTACCTCTTAAATCTCCTATCATAGGCCTCTCACCGGCTAAATGCAATCTCCTGCTTTGTGCCGATGAGGGGCAAACACCTCAAAACACATCTGAAAATTGAGTTTTCTAGTAGACTTTTTATCCAAAGTCACATGGGAAGACCCTTTAAAGGGTCGATATTGACTTTTGGTATTACTACTTGCAATAAGTGACACTAGGGTCCCTGTCCTCTTTGTGTTTGATGAGACAACTTACTTATGGCAGTAGGAAAACACATTCTTTTCAGCATCCCCATAAGCTACAATAGACAGAGCTACACATGATGGATTCCTTTCTGGGGTGCCAAAGGGGAAAAAGGGGACTTTCACCTTCCTGAAAGTGAAAGAAGCAGCCATCATATTCTTTCAGCATCACATACATTTCTCGGATGATTATTAAGTTTATTTATGGCTAGTGGGATTGGTTCAATCTCACAATGTGGCCACACAAAAGGATGTGCATAACTGATTTAGAGGGGTGTAAGCAACTCATTAATTAGCGATCCAAAAATATATTCCTACCTCCTGGACCAGCACCACTCCTCAGCTTTCAGCCCTGTTCCTCCGCCATGATAAAAATGGGAAAGGTATACCGTTTGTGTCCCAGGTGATGCCCATGTTGTTTAATTCTTCACTCATCTCTTTAAGTGATAATGTACATAAGAAGCTTGGAAAAGACCAACACCAAAAGACCAAGCACTAAAGGCCAAGCTTTAAACCCTTTTGTACAATTACTGAGGGTCTGACTTGTGGTACCCCCTGACCAGCAGAAGAATGAAGCCAAGGTGCTCCGTTACTGACGTAACTGATCAAGGCATCGACTTCCATTCCTGCTATACTTTGTCACTTTACCCAGCCAAGAAGTAGGACCGAGATCAGGTTTCTGTGTGTCATGAAGGTTGAGTAGTTACTTCATGGATTTGTCTTACCCATTTCTAGGATTAGCAATAATAGGATCAGTCAACAAAACAATCTTTTTTTTTTCTAATTAGTAGGTCCGTACCTGCTTCATTTTTGAGTACTGGTGGTGTTAACTTTCTCAATACTTACCATAAGCACACTGGGACCAGTTCACCATGTTATGTGTCTGGTGGCCTCTTGAATCTCTTCGAAAGATGATGTCAGACTATTGAAAACACTCAACACTACACGTGAAGGTGATGCTTCATATGAATTGATCATACCTCAGATATCTAAGATGTATGCACTAAAAGGTCTTTCCACCAACCCATCATAGCCATAAATAATTGCATTGTGATGCATTTGTCTTCATGCACAAAAAGGAGAAATGGTCATTACTGGAAGCTTACCCAGTAACTCATCGGAGACAGATAAACTAAGTATTTAGTGAATATGATTATGAAAAAAGGCTGACTTCATATAGAAAGCACTCCATCATGTAAAAAACTCTTCAGCAGAGTTATGTTTCTCATGGATCCTTGAAGCCCTTTGCCCGACTGAGCAGTTGCAGTAAAGTACAGATGACCTTGCTGCTGAAGCAGGGTGGTCCAGATGAAACCACGCAGGAAGAAGAGACTGGATGGCAACTGGAGGAATGTAGAAGTATTCCAGTAGGAAGCCAGAGATTTAGCCAAGGCAGACTGAAGAGGCCGAGTCAGGATAGCAGCAGGGCAGAGTAGACTAGCAATGTAGCAGATGGGCACGAGACCAGAGGTGGAATGGAGACAAGATGAGCAAAGTAGAGCAATGCCGCACAGCCCAGCGTTACAGCAGGACCGAGTTGATCAGAGGACTCACATTATTGATATAGCAGAGCCTGGCAGATGGAGCAGAGCTGAGTTAAATAAGAGACTCACAATACTGATGTAGCAGAGTTCGGCAGGTGGAACAGACCCCAACGTCTGAGTTTGTCAGGAGGCTCAGTATCTGGGCTATGAAAGAGCCAGACTGAGAAGTAGTGATGTATATGCCAACTACCTGAATACTCAGGCAACATCCAACCACTTGAGGTAGCCTATAAGGCTAGGTAGCAAGAATCACTGAAGCGCACCTGGTAACTATAATAACCCAACGTGCAGAAAAACAGACGGAGACAGCCGTGGCAGAAGAAAGACAGGGACCATAGCACTAAAATCAGGAGGAAATATAACGGCGTAGATGCCAACTACCTGAATACTCAGTCAGCATTCAGCCGCCTGAGCTGCCCTATAAGGCCAGGTAGTGAGACATCACTCGAGTGTGCTTATTTACTATAGCAACCTAACATGAAGATGAATGGATGGAGCCAGCAATGGCAGGAGAAAGCCAGAAAGCCAGAAGAGGTGAGTAACAAGAAACACCACTACTCTAGATTTACAAACTAATCACCTTATTAGAATATCACATTCCATTCCCAAACATGTAATAGACACAGACATAAGATTACAAAATCAGTAAGAAAGTTTATGAATACATAGGAACCAGCAGAGGCTGGCCATACACATTAGCTGGTACTGAAGTGTAACCACCAAGCACTATACCAACGCTCTTCTGTAACCATCACATTCTGTGCTTCAATACTGAAGTGTAACCACCAAGCACTATACCAACGTTGTTGTGTAACCATATTATTATTATTTATTATTATAGCGCCATTTATTCCATAGCGCTTTACATGTGTGGAGGGGTATACATAATTATAAACAAGTACAATAATCTTAATCCATACAAGTCATGACTGGTACAGGAGGAGAGAGGACCCTGCCTGCGAGGGCTCACAAGCTATCACATTCTGTGCCTCAGTACTGATGTGTAACCAACAAGCACTATACCAACGCTTGTGTAACCATCACATTTTGTGCCTCAGTACTGAAGTTTAACCACCATGCACTATACCAATGTTGTTCTGTAACCATCACATTCTGTGCCTCAGTACTGATGTATAACCACCAAGCACTATACTAGCACTCTTCTATAACCATCACATTCTGTGCCCCAGTACTGAAGTGTAACCACTAAGCACTATACCAACGCTCTTCTAAAACCATCACATTCTGTGCCCCAGTACTGAAGTGGAACCACCAAGCACTATACCAGCGCTCTTCTATAACCATCACATTCTGTGCCCCAGTACTGAAGTGTAACCACTAAGCACTATACGAACGCTCTTCTATAACCATCACATTCTGTGCCTCAGTACTGAAGTGGAACCACCAAGCACTATACCAGTGCTCTTCTATAACCATCACATTCTGTGCCTCAGTACTGATGTGTAACCACCAAGCACTATACCAACGCTCTTCTATAACCATCACATTCTGTGCCTCAGTACTGAAGTGGAACCACCAAGCACTATACCAACGCTCTTCTATAACCATCACATTCTGTGCCTCAGTACTGAAGTGGAACAACCAAGCACTATACCAACGCTCTTCTATAACCATCACATTCTGTGCCTCAGTACTGAAGTGGAACCACCAAGCACTATACAAGCACTCTTCTATAACCATCACATTCTGTGCCTCAGTACTGAAGTGGAACCACCAAGCACTATACCAATGCTCTTCTATAATCATCACATTCTGTGCCTCAGTACTGATGTGTAACCACCAAGCACTATACCAGCGCTCTTCTATAACCATCACATTCTGTGCCTCAGTACTGAAGTGGAACCACCAAGCACTATACCAACACTCTTCTATAACCATCACATTCTGTGCCTCAGTACTGAAGTGGAACCACCAAGTACTATACCAACGCTCTTCTATAACCATCACATTCTGTGCCTCAGTACTGAAGTGGAACCACCAAGCACTATACCAACGCTCTTCTATAGCAATCACATTCTGTGGCTCAGTACTGAAGTGGAACCACCAAGCACTATACCAACGCTCTTCTATAACCATCACTGTCATGATTCTCAATGGCGAGAGAACATAGCCCAGCATATATGAAACTAGCTCTTGGAAGATGGAAACTATACTGACCATGAACTAAACCTGCCGCACAACTAGAAGTGGCCGGGTAGCATGCCTACGTTTTTTATCCCTAGATGCCCAGCGCCAGCCGGAGAACTACCTAATCCTAGCAGAGGAAAAGACAGTCCTGGCTCACCTCTAGAGAAATTTTCCCAAAAGGCAGACAGAGGCCCCCACATATATTGGCGGTGATTTCAGATGAAATGACAAACGTAGTATGAAAATAGGTTTAGCAAAATCGAGGTCCGCTTACTAGATAGCATGAAGACAGAAAGGGCACTTTCATGGTCAGCAGAAAACCCTATCAAAACACCATCCAGAAATTACTTTAAGACTCTAGCATTAACTCATAACACCAGAGTGGCAATTTCCGCTCACAAGAGCTTTCCAGACACAGTAACGAAACAGCAGCTGTGAACAGGAACAAAATGCAAAAACACACAAGGACAAAAGTCCAACTTAGCTAGGAGTTGTCTAGTAGCAGGAACATGCACAGAAGGCTTCTGATTACATAGATGACCGGCATGAAACTGACAGAGGAGCAAGGTTATATAGCGACTCCCACATCCTGATAGGAGCAGGTGAACAGAGGGGATGATGCACACAAGTACAATTCCACAAGTGGCCACCGGGGGAGCCCAGAATCCAATTTCACAACAGTACCCCCCCTCAAGGAGGGGGCACCGAACCCTCACCAGAACCACCAGGGCGATCAGGATGAGCCCTATGAAAGGCACGGACAAGATCGGAGGCATGAACATCAGAGGCAGTGACCCAAGAATTATCCTCCTGACCGTATCCCTTCCATTTGACCAGATACTGGAGTTTCCGTCTGGAAACACGAGAGTCTAAGATCTTTTCCACAACGTACTCCAACTCACCCTCAACCAACACCGGAGCAGGAGGCTCAACGGAAGGCACAGCCGGTACCTCATACCTGCGCAACAATGACCGATGAAAAACATTATGAATCGAAAAGGATGCAGGGAGGTCCAAACGGAAGGACACAGGGTTAAGAATCTCCAATATCTTGTACGGGCCGATGAACCGAGGCTTAAACTTAGGAGAAGAAACCCTCATAGGGACAAAACGAGAAGACAACCACACCAAGTCCCCAACACAAAGCCGAGGACCAACACGACGACGGCGGTTGGCAAAAAGCTGAGTCTTCTCTTGGGACAACTTCAAATTGTCCACCACCTGCCCCCAAATCTGATGCAACCTCTCCACCACAGCATCCACTCCAGGACAATCCGAAGATTCCACTTGACCGGAGGAAAATCGAGGATGAAACCCCGAATTACAGAAAAACGGGGACACCAAGGTGGCAGAGCTGGCCCGATTATTGAGGGCGAACTCCGCCAAAGGCAAAAAAGCAACCCAATCATCCTGATCCGCAGACACAAAACACCTCAAATATGTCTCCAAGGTCTGATTAGTCCGCTCGGTCTGGCCATTAGTCTGAGGATGGAAAGCAGACGAAAAAGACAATTCTATGCCCATCCTAGCACAGAATGCCCGCCAAAATCTAGACACGAATTGGGTCCCTCTGTCAGAAACGATATTCTCCGGAATACCATGCAAACGAACAACATTTTGAAAAAACAGAGGAACCAACTCGGAAGAAGAAGGCAACTTAGGCAAGGGAACCAGATGGACCATCTTAGAGAAACGGTCACACACCACCCAGATGACAGACATCTTCTGAGAAACAGGCAGATCCGAAATAAAATCCATCGAGATGTGCGTCCAAGGCCTCTTCGGGATAGGCAAGGGTAACAACAATCCACTAGCCCGAGAACAACAAGGCTTGGCCCGAGCACAAACGTCACAAGACTGCACAAAGCCTCGCACATCTCGTGACAGGGAAGGCCACCAGAAGGACCTTGCCACCAAATCCCTGGTACCAAAGATTCCAGGATGACCTGCCAACGCAGAAGAATGAACCTCAGAGATGACTCTACTGGTCCAATCATCAGGAACAAACAGTCTACCAGGTGGGCAACGATCAGGTCTATCCGCCTGAAACTCCTGCAAGGCCCGCCGCAGGTCTGGAGAAACGGCAGACAATATCACTCCATCTTTAAGGATACCTGTGGGCTCAGAATTACCAGGGGAGTCAGGCTCAAAACTCCTAGAAAGGGCATCCGCCTTAACATTCTTAGAACCCGGTAGGTAAGACACCACAAAATTAAACCGAGAGAAAAACAACGACCAGCGCGCCTGTCTAGGATTCAGGCGCCTGGCAGACTCAAGGTAAATTAAATTTTTGTGGTCAGTCAATACCACCACCTGATGTCTGGCCCCCTCAAGCCAGTGACGCCACTCCTCAAAAGCCCACTTCATGGCCAAAAGCTCCCGATTCCCAATATCATAATTCCGCTCGGCGGGCGAAAATTTACGGGAAAAAAAAGCACAAGGTCTCATCACGGAGCAGTCGGAACTTCTCTGCGACAACACCGCCCCAGCTCCGATTTCAGAAGCGTCGACCTCAACCTGAAAAGGAAGAGCAACATCAGGCTGACGCAACACTGGGGCGGAAGAAAAGCGGCGCTTGAGCTCCCGAAAGGCCTCCACAGCATCAGGGGACCAATCAGCAACATCAGCACCCTTCTTAGTCAAATCAGTCAATGGTTTTACAACATCAGAAAAACCAGCAATAAATCGACGATAAAAGTTAGCAAAGCCCAAAAATTTCTGAAGACTCTTAAGAGAAGAGGGTTGCGTCCAATCACCAATAGCCTGAACCTTGACAGGATCCATCTCGATGGAAGAGGGGGAAAAAATGTATCCCAAGAAGGAAATCTTTTGAACCCCAAAAACACACTTAGAACCCTTCACACACAAGGAATTAGACCGCAAAACCTGAAAAACCCTCCTGACCTGCTGGACATGAGAGTCCCAGTCATCCGAAAAAATCAGAATATCATCCAGATACACAATCATAAATTTATCCAAATAATCGCGGAAAATGTCATGCATAAAGGACTGGAAGACTGAAGGGGCATTTGAAAGACCAAAAGGCATCACCAAATACTCAAAATGGCCCTCGGGCGTATTAAATGCGGTTTTCCACTCATCCCCCTGCTTGATTCGCACCAAATTATACGCCCCACGGAGATCAATCTTAGAGAACCACTTGGCCCCCTTTATACGAGCAAACAAATCAGTAAGCAGTGGTAACGGATATTGATATTTAACCGTGATTTTATTCAAAAGTCGATAATCAATACACGGCCTCAAAGAGCCGTCTTTCTTAGACACAAAGAAAAAACCGGCTCCTAAGGGAGATGACGAAGGACGAATATGTCCCTTTTCCAAGGACTGCCGCTCGCTTCTGGACAGAATTCTATCACATTGCATATTTTCTGGCGTTTTCTCAGTAGACACCGCCAAATGGTGCACAGGTTTGCGCTCCCGCAGACGCCTATCGATCTGAATAGCCATCGTCATGGACTCATTCAGACTCGCAGGCACAGGGAACCCCACCATAACATCCTTAATGGCATCAGAGAGACCTTCTCTGAAAATCGCCGCCAGGGCGCACTCATTCCACTGAGTAAGCACAGACCATTTGCGGAATTTTTGGCAGTATATTTCAGCTTCATCTTGCCCCTGAGACAAGGACATCAAGGCCTTTTCCGCCTGAAGCTCTAAATGAGGTTCCTCATAAAGCAACCCCAAGGCCAGAAAAAACGCATCCACATTGAGCAACGCAGGATCCCCTGGTGCCAATGCAAAAGCCCAGTCCTGAGGGTCGCCCCGGAGCAAGGAAATTACAATCCTGACCTGCTGTGCAGGGTCTCCGGCAGAGCGAGACTTCAGGGACAAAAACAATTTGCAATTATTTTTAAAATTTTGAAAGTGAGATCTATTCCCCGAGAAGAATTCAGGCAAAGGAATTCTAGGCTCAGACATAGGTGCATGAACAACAAAATCTTGCAAATTTTGTACCTTTGTGGCGAGATTATTCAAACCTGTAGCTACACTCTGAAGATCCATTTGAAACAGGTGAACACAGAGCCATTCAAGGATTAGAAGGAGAGAAAGAGAGGAAGGCTGCAGCATAGGCAAACTAGCAAGTGATTCAATTAAGAGCACACTCAGAACTAGAGGGAAAAAAAAAAAAAAAAAAAATTGTAGCAGACTTCTTTTTTCTCTCCTTTCTCAGCCAGTAATTTAACCCTTTTTTTTGGTCCGGTCAAACTGTCATGATTCTCAATGGCGAGAGAACATAGCCCAGCATATATGAAACTAGCTCTTGGAAGATGGAAACTATACTGACCATGAACTAAACCTGCCGCACAACTAGAAGTGGCCGGGTAGCATGCCTACGTTTTTTATCCCTAGATGCCCAGCGCCAGCCGGAGAACTACCTAATCCTAGCAGAGGAAAAGACAGTCCTGGCTCACCTCTAGAGAAATTTTCCCAAAAGGCAGACAGAGGCCCCCACATATATTGGTGGTGATTTCAGATGAAATGACAAACGTAGTATGAAAATAGGTTTAGCAAAATCGAGGTCCGCTTACTAGATAGCATGAAGACAGAAAGGGCACTTTCATGGTCAGCAGAAAACCCTATCAAAACACCATCCAGAAATTACTTTAAGACTCTAGCATTAACTCATAACACCAGAGTGGCAATTTCCGCTCACAAGAGCTTTCCAGACACAGTAACGAAACAGCAGCTGTGAACAGGAACAAAATGCAAAAACACACAAGGACAAAAGTCCAACTTAGCTAGGAGTTGTCTAGTAGCAGGAACATGCACAGAAGGCTTCTGATTACATAGATGACCGGCATGAAACTGACAGAGGAGCAAGGTTATATAGCGACTCCCACATCCTGATAGGAGCAGGTGAACAGAGGGGATGATGCACACAAGTACAATTCCACAAGTGGCCACCGGGGGAGCCCAGAATCCAATTTCACAACACATCACATTCTGTGCCCCAGTACTGAAGTGTAACCACCAAGCACTATACCAACGCTCTTCTATAACCATCACATTCTGTGCCTCAGTACTGATGTGTAACCACTAAGCACTATACCAGCGCTCTTCTATAACTACCACATTCTGTGCCTCAGTACTGAAGTGGAACCACCAAGCACTATACCAGCGCTCTTCTATAACCATCACATTCTGTGCCTCAGTACTGAAGTGGAACCACCAAGCACTATACCAACGCTCTTCTATAACCATCACATTCTGTGCCTCAGTACTGAAGTGTAACCACCAAGCACTATACCAACGCTTTCCTATAACCATCACATTCTGTGCCTCAGTACTGAAGTGGAACCAGCAAGCACTATACCAGCGCTCTTCTATAACCATCACATTCTGTGCCTCAGTACTGAAGTGGAACCACCACGCACTATAACAACGCTCTTCTATAACCATCACATTCTGTGCCTCAGTACTGAAGTGGAACCACCAAGCACTATACCAGCGCTCTTCTATAACCATCACATTCTGTGCCTCAGTACTGAAGTGTAGCCACCAAGCACTATACCAGCGCTCTTCTATAACCATCACATTCTGTGCCTCAGTACTGATGTGTTACCACCAAGCACTATACCAACGCTCTTCTATAACCACCACATTCTGTGCCTCAGTACTGAAGTGTAACCACCAAGCACTATACCAACGCTCTTCTATAACCATCACATTCTGTGCCTCAGTACTGATGTGTTACCACCAAGCACTATACCAACGCTCTTCTATAACCACCACATTCTGTGCCTCAGTACTGAAGTGTAACCACCAAGCACTATACCAACGCTCTTCTATAACCATCACATTCTGTGCCTCAGTACTAATGTGTAACCACCAAGCACTATACCAATGCTCTTCTATAACCATCACATTCTGTGCCCCAGTACTGAAGTATAACCACCAAGCACTATACCAACGCTCTTCTATAACCATCACATTCTGTGCCTCAGTACTGCAGTGTAACCACCAAGCACTATACCAACGCTCTTCTATAACCATCACATTCTGTGCCCCAGTACTGAAGTGTAACCACCAAGCACTATACCAATGCTCTTCTATAACCATCACATTCTGTGCCTCAGTACTGCAGTGTAAACACCAAGCACTATACCAACGCTCTTCTATAACCATCACATTCTGTGCCTCAGTACTGCAGTGCAACCTCCAAGCACTATACCAACGCTCTTCTATAGCCATCACATTCTGTGCCTCAGTACTGAAGTGTAACCACCAAGCACTATACCAACGCTCTTCTATAACCATCACATTCTGTGCCTCAGTACTGAAGTGGAACCACCAAGCACTATACCAACGCTCTTCTATAACCATCACATTCTGTGCCTCAGTACTGCAGTGTAACTACCAAGCACTATACCAACGCTCTTCTATAGCCATCACATTCTGTGCCTCAGTACTGAAGTGTAACCACCAAGCACTATACCAACGCTCTTCTATAACCATCACATTCTGTGCCTCAGTACTGAAGTGTAACCACCAAGCACTATACCAACGCTCTTCTATAACCACCACATTCTGTGCCTCAGTACTGAAGTGTAACCACCAAGCACTATACCAACGCTCTTCTATAACCATCACATTCTGTGCCTCAGTACTGATGTGTAACCACCAAGCACTATACCAACGCTCTTCTATAGCCATCACATTCTGTGCCTCAGTACTGAAGTGTAACCACCAAGCACTATACCAACGCTCTTCTATAACCATCACATTCTGTGCCTCAGTACTGAAGTGTAACCACCAAGCACTATACCAACGCTCTTCTATAACCACCACATTCTGTGCCTCAGTACTGATGTGTAACCACCAAGCACTAAACCAACGCTCTTCTATAACCATCACAGTTCTGAGTCAATTTTTTTTTCTTTGCAGCCTGTTTTTTCTTTCTTTTCCCCTTAACCTCTGGGTGGTTCAGGACTCAGGTGTAGATATGGATATTCAAGGTTTGTCCTCTTGTGTGGATCAACTCACTGCTAGGGTACAGAGTATTCAAGATTATGTAGTTCAGAATCCGATGTTAGAGCCTAGAATTCCAATTCCTGATTTGTTTTCTGGGGATAGATCTAAATTTTTGAATTTCAAAAATAATTGCAGACTGTTTCTTGCTCTGAAACCCCGCTCCTCTGGTGATCCCATTCAGCCAATAAAGATTATTATTTCTTTGTTGCGTGGTGACCCGCAAGACTGGGCATTCTCCCTTGAGCCAGGAAATCCTGCATTGCTTAATGTGGATGCATTTTTTCTAGCGCTTGGATTGCTTTATGACGAACCTAATTCTGTGGATCAGGCAGAAAAGATCTTGCTGACTCTATGTCAGGGTCAGGATGAGGCAGAAGTATATTGCCAGAAGTTTAGAAAGTGGTCTGTGCTTACTCAATGGAATGAGTGTGCCCTGGCAGCAATTTTCAGAAAGGGTCTTTCTGAAGCCCTTAAGGATGTTATGCTGGTCTGAATGAGTCAATGTCTTTGGCCATTCAGGTTGATCGGCGTTTGCGCGAGCGCAAAGTTGTGCACCATTTGGCGGTGTCCTCTGAGCGGAGGCCTGAGCCTATGCAATGTGATAGGACTTTGACCAGAGCTGAACGGCAAGAACACAGACGTCAGAATGGGCTGTGTTTTTACTGTGGTGACTCCTCTCATGCCATCTCTGATTGTCCTAAGAGGTTCGCTAGGTCTGTCACCATTAGTACTTTGCAGCCTAAATTTCTCTTATCTGTTACCCTGATTTGCTCACTGTCGTCCTACTCTGTTATGGCATTTGTGGATTCAGGCGCTGCCCTGAACTTGATGGACTTGGAGTTTGCCAGGCGCTGTGGTTTTTCCTTGGAGCCTTTGCAGAGTCCTATTCCCTTAAGGGGGATTGATGCTAAGCCATTGGCCAAGAATAAACCTCAGTACTGGACTCAGCTGACCATGTACATGGCTCCCGCACATCAGGAAAATATCCACTTTTTGGTGTTGCATAATTTGCATGATGTTGTCGTGTTGGGTTTGCCATGGTTACAGGTTCATAATCCAGTACTGGATTGGAAATCAATGTCTGTGTCTAGTTGGGGTTGTCAAGGGATACATGGTGATGTTCCTTTGATGTCAATTTCTTCTTCCACTCCTTCTGAAGTCCCTGAGTTTTTGTCGGATTACCAGGATGTATTTGATGAGCCCAAGTCCAGTGCCCTACCTCCTCATAGGGACTGTGATTGCGCTATTAATTTGATTCCTGGTAGTAAGTTCCCTAAGGGCCGACTGTTCAATTTATCTGTGCCAGAACATGCCGCTATGCGGAGTTATGTAAAGGAGTCCTTGGAGAAAGGGCATATTCGCCCGTCTTCGTCGCCGTTGGGAGCAGGGTTCTTTTTTGTGGCCAAGAAGGATGGCTCTCTGAGACCCTGTATAGATTACCGCCTTCTCAATAAAATCACGGTCAAATTTCAGTACCCTTTGCCTCTGTTGTCTGATTAGTTTGCTCGGATTAAGGGGGCTAGTTGGTTTATCAAGATTGACCTTTGAGGGGCGTATAATCTTGTGCGTATTAAACAGGGCGATGAATGGAAAACAGCATTTAATACGCCCGAGGGCCATTTTGAGTACCTGGTGATGCCATTCGGGCTTTCTAATGCTCCATCTGTGTTTCAGTCCTTTATGCATGACATCTTCCGGAAGTATCTGGATAGGTTCATGATCGTATATTTGGATGATATTTTGGTCTTTTCGGATGATTGGGAGTCTCATGTAAGGCAGGTCAGGATGGTGTTCCAGGTCCTTTGTGCTAATGCGTTGTTTGTGAAGGGCTCTAAATGCCTCTTTGGAGTTCAGAAGGTTTCCTTTTTGGGCTTCATTTTTTCCCCTTCTACTATCGAGATGGATCCTGTCAAAGTTCAGGCCATTTATGATTGGACTCAACCTACATCTGTGAAGAGTCTTCAGAAGTTCCTGGGCTTTGCTAATTTTTACCGTCGCTTCATCGCTAATTTTTCTAGTGTGGTTAAGCCTTTGACTGATTTGACAAAGGAAGGCGCTGATGTGGTGAATTGGTCCCCTGCGGCCGTTGAGGCCTTTCAGGAGCTTAAACGTCGTTTCACTTCGGCCCCTGTGTTGCGTCAGCCAGATGTTTTGCTCCCTTTTCAGGTCGAGGTTGATGCTTCTGAGATTGGGGCAGGGGCTGTTTTGTTTCAGAGAAGTTCTGGTGGCTCCTTGATGAAGCCGTGTGCTTTCTTTTCTAGAAAGTTTTCGCCTGCCGAGCGTAATTATGATGTCGGCAATCGGGAGTTGTTGGCTATGAAGTGGGCATTTGAGGAGTGGCGACATTGGCTTGAGGGAGCCAAACATCGCGTGGTGGTCCTGACTGATCACAAGAATCTGACTTACCTCGAGTCCGCCAAGCGGTTGAACCCTAGACAGGCTCGATGGTCACTGTTTTTCTCCCGATTCGATTTTGTGGTCTCATACCTTCCGGGATCTAAGAATGTGAAGGCTGATGCCCTTTCTAGGAGTTTTTTACCTGATTCTCCGGGAGTCCCTGAGCCGGCTGGTATTCTTAAAGAGGGGGTGATTCTGTCTGCCATCTCCCCTGATTTGCAGCGGGTGCTGCAGGAGTTTCAGGCTGATAGACCTGACCGCTGCCCAGTGGAGAAACTGTTTGTCCCTGATAGATGGACTAGTAGGGTTATTTCTGAGGTTCATTGTTCAGTGTTGGCTGGTCATCCTGGGATTTTTGGTACCAGAGATTTGGTTGCCAGGTCCTTTTGGTGGCCTTCCTTGTCACGGGATGTGCGTTCTTTTGTGCAGTCCTGTGGGACTTGTGCTCGGGCCAAACCTTGCTGTTCTCGTGCCAGTGGGTTGCTTTTGCCTTTGCCTGTCCCGAAGAGGCCCTGGACACATATTTCCATGGATTTTATTTCTGATCTTCCTGTCTCTCAAAGGATGTCTGTCATCTGGGTGGTTTGTGATCGGTTTTCTAAGATGGTCCATTTGGTACCCTTGCCTAAATTTCCTTCCTCCTCTGATTTGGTTCCATTATTTTTTCAGCATGTGGTTCGTTTGCATGGCATTCCGGAGAACATTGTGTCGGACAGAGGTTCCCAATTTGTTTCTAGGTTTTGGCGGTCCTTTTGTGCTAAGATGGGCATTGATTTGTCTTTTTCTTCAGCGTTCCATCCTCAGACAAATGGCCAAACCGAACGAACCAATCAGACCTTGGAAACCTATCTGAGATGCTTTGTTTCTGCTGATCAGGATGATTGGGTGACCTTCTTGCCATTGGCCGAGTTCGCCCTTAATAATCGGGCTAGTTCTGCTACTTTGGTTTCACCTTTTTTTTGTAATTCTGGTTTTCATCCTCGTTTTTCTTCAGGGCAGGTTGAGTCTTCTGACTGTCCTGGTGTGGATTCTGTGGTGGACAGGTTGCAACAAATTTGGACTCACGTGGTGGACAATTTGACGTTGTCTCAGGAGAAGGCGCAACGTTTTGCTAACCGCCGTCGCTGTGTTGGTCCCCGACTTCGTGTTGGGGATTTGGTTTGGTTGTCTTCTCGTTATGTTCCTATGAAGGTTTCTTCTCCTAAGTTCAAGCCTCGTTTCATTGGTCCTTATATGATTTCTGAAATTATCAATCCTGTGTCGTTTCGTTTGGCCCTTCCAACTTCTTTTGCCATCCATAATGTGTTCCATAGGTCGTTGTTGCGGAGATATGTGGCGCCTATGGTTCCTTCTGTTGATCCTCCTGCTCCGGTGTTGGTTGAGGGGGAGTTGGAGTATGTGGTGGAGAAGATTTTAGATTCTCGTATTTCGAGACGGAAGCTGCAGTACCTGGTTAAATGGAAGGGCTATGGTCAGGAGGATAATTCCTGGGTTGTTGCCTCCGATGTCCATGCTGCCGATTTGGTTCGTGCCTTTCATTTGGCTCGTCCTGATCGGCCTGGGGGCTCTGGTGAGGGTTCGGTGACCCCTCCTCAAGGGGGGGGTACTGTTGTGAATTCCGTTCTCGGGTTCCCTCCTGTGGTCGTGAATGGTACTTTGGTGAGTTCTGTCCTTGGACACCCTCTGGTGGCTTTGAGTGGAACTGCTGATCTTTGAGGTTGGCTTTCTCAGCTGCCCTCGTTTATTGCTTCTGCTCGCTTCCCTATTTAACTCTGCCCAGGTCGTTAGTCCATGCCAGCTGTCAATGTCTCAGTACTGGTTCAGATCTCTCTTGGAATTCTCAGATGACCTGACTACTCCAGCAGAAGCTAAGTCTTTGCTAATCATTTGCTGTTCATTGGTTTTTTTGAATATATTTTTCAGTACATGTTATGTTTCAGTCCAGCCTGCTATTACGATATTTCCTTGCTAGCTGGAAGCTCTGGGGGTGCAGAGCTGCACCTCCACACCGTGAGTCAGTGTGGAGGTCTTTTTGCACACTCTGCGTGGTTTTTGTAGTTTTTTATACTAACCGCATAGTTCCCTTTCCTATCCTCTGTCTTTCTAGAGAAGATTCGGCCTCCTTTGCTAAAATCTGTTTCATTCCTGTGTTTGTCACTTCCCTCTTAACTCACAGTTAATATTTGTGGGGGGCTACCTTTACTTTGGGGAATTTCTCTGAGGCAAGGTAGGCTATTATTTCTATCTTTAGGGGTAGTTAGCTCTTAGGCTGTGAAGAGGCGTCTAGGGAGAGTTAGGTACGCTCCACGGCTATTTCTAGTGTGTGTGATAGGATTAGGAATTGCGGTCAGTAGAGTTACCACTCCCTCAGAGCTTGTCCCAGGTTTTCTGTTTTAACCATCAGGTCACTTCGGGTGCTCCTAACCACCAGGTCATAACACTCAGTACTGCAGTGCAACCACCAAGCACTACACCAACGCTCTTCTATAGCCAACACATTCTGTGCCTCAGTACTGAAGTGTAACCACCAAGCACTATACCAACGCTCTTCTATAACCATCACATTCTGTGCCTCAGTACTGAAGTGGAACCACCAAGCACTATACCAACGCTCTTCTATAGCCATCACATTCTGTGCCTCAGTACTGAAGTGTAACCACCAAGCACTATACCAACGCTCTTCTATAACCATCACATTCTGTGCCTCAGTACTGATGTGTAACCACCAAGCACTATACCAACGCTCTTCTATAACCATCACATTCTGTGCCTCAGTACTGAAGTGTAACCACCAAGCACTATACCAACGTTCTTCTATAGCCATCACATTCTGTGCCTCAGTACTGAAGTGGAACCACCAAGCACTATACCAACGCTCTTCTATAACCATCACATTCTGTGCCTCAGTACTGATGTGTAACCACCAAGCACTAAACCAACGCTCTTCTATAACCATCACATTCTGTGCCCCAGTACTGCAGTGTAACCACCAAACACTATACCAACGCTCTTCTATAGCCATCACATTCTGTGCCTCAGTACTGAAGTGTAATCACCAAGCACTATACCAACGCTCTTCTATAACCATCACATTCTGTGCCTCAGTACTGATGTGTAACCACCAAGCACTATACCAACGCTCTTCTATAACCATCACATTCTGTGCCCCAGTACTGCAGTGTAACCACCAAGCACTATACCAACGCTCTTCTATAACCATCACATTCTGTGCCTCAGTACTGAAGTGTAACCACCAAGCACTATACCAATGCTCTTCTATAGCCATCACATTCTGTGCCTCAGTACTGAAGTGTAACCACCAAGCACTAAACCAACGCTCTTCTATAACCATCACATTCTGTGCCCCAGTACTGAAGTGGAACCACCAAGCACTATACCAACGCTCTTCTATAACCATCACATTCTGTGCCTCAGTACTGATGTGTAACCACCAAGCACTATACCAACGCTCTACTATAACCATCACATTCTGTGCCTCAGTACTGAAGTGTAACCACCAAGCACTATACCAACGCTCTTCTATAACCATCACATTCTGTGCCCCAGTACTGAAGTGGAACCACCAAGCACTATACCAACGCTCTTCTATAACCATCACATTCTGTGCCTCAGTACTGATGTGGAACCACCAATCACTATACCAACGCTCTTCTATAACCATCACATTCTCTGCCTCAGTACTGAAGTGTAACCACCAAGCACTAAACCAACGCTCTTCTAAAACCATCACATTCTGTGCCCCAGTACTGAAGTGGAACCACCAAGCACTATACCAACGCTCTTCTATAACCATCACATTCTGTGCCTCAGTACTGATGTGTAACCACCAAGCAGTATACCAACGCTCTACTATAACCATCACATTCTGTGCCTCAGTACTGAAGTGTAACCACCAAGCACTATACCAACGCTCTTCTATAACCATCACATTCTGTGCCCCGGTACTGAAGTGGAACCACCAAGCACTATACCAACGCTCTTCTATAACCATCACATTCTGTGCCTCAGTACTGAAGTGTAACCACCAAGCACTATACCAACGCTCTTCTATAACCACCACATTCTGTGCCTCAGTACTGAAGTGTAACCACCAAGCACTATACCAACGCTCTTCTATAACCATCACATTCTGTGCCTCAGTACTGATGTGTAACCACCAAGCACTATACCAACGCTCTTCTATAGCCATCACATTCTGTGCCTCAGTACTGAAGTGTAACCACCAAGCACTATACCAACGCTCTTCTATAACCATCACATTCTGTGCCTCAGTACTGAAGTGTAACCACCAAGCACTATACCAACGCTCTTCTATAACCACCACATTCTGTGCCTCAGTACTGAAGTGTAACCACCAAGCACTATACCAACGCTCTTCTATAACCATCACATTCTGTGCCTCAGTACTGATGTGTAACCACCAAGCACTAAACCAACGCTCTTCTATAACCATCACAGTTCTGAGTCAATTTTTTTTTCTTTGCAGCCTGTTTTGTCTTTCTTTTCCCCTTAACCTCTGGGTGGTTCAGGACTCAGGTGTAGATATGGATATTCAAGGTTTGTCCTCTTGTGTGGATCAACTCACTGCTAGGGTACAGAGTATTCAAGATTATGTAGTTCAGAATCCGATGTTAGAGCCTAGAATTCCAATTCCTGATTTGTTTTCTGGGGATAGATCTAAATTTTTGAATTTCAAAAATAATTGCAGACTGTTTCTTGCTCTGAAACCCCGCTCCTCTGGTGATCCCATTCAGCAAGTAAAGATTATTATTTCTTTGTTGCGTGGTGACCCGCAAGACTGGGCATTCTCCCTTGAGCCAGGAAATCCTGCATTGCTTAATGTGGATGCATTTTTTCTAGCGCTTGGATTGCTTTATGACGAACCTAATTCTGTGGATCAGGCAGAAAAGATCTTGCTGACTCTATGTCAGGGTCAAGATGAGGCAGAAGTATATTGCCAGAAGTTTAGAAAGTGGTCTGTGCTTACTCAATGGAATGAGTGTGCCCTGGCAGCAATTTTCAGAAAGGGTCTTTCTGAAGCCCTTAAGGATGTTATGCTGGTCTGAATGAGTCAATGTCTTTGGCCATTCAGGTTGATCGGCGTTTGCGCGAGCGCAAAGTTGTGCACCATTTGGCGGTGTCCTCTGAGCGGAGGCCTGAGCCTATGCAATGTGATAGGACTTTGACCAGAGCTGAACGGCAAGAACACAGACGTCAGAATGGGCTGTGTTTTTACTGTGGTGACTCCTCTCATGCCATCTCTGATTGTCCTAAGCGCACTAAGAGGTTCGCTAGGTCTGTCACCATTAGTACTTTGCAGCCTAAATTTCTCTTATCTGTTACCCTGATTTGCTCACTGTCGTCCTACTCTGTTATGGCATTTGTGGATTCAGGCGCTGCCCTGAACTTGATGGACTTGGAGTTTGCCAGGCGCTGTGGTTTTTCCTTGGAGCCTTTGCAGAGTCCTATTCCCTTAAGGGGGATTGATGCTAAGCCATTGGCCAAGAATAAACCTCAGTACTGGACTCAGCTGACCATGTACATGGCTCCCGCACATCAGGAAAATATCCACTTTTTGGTGTTGCATAATTTGCATGATGTTGTCGTGTTGGGTTTGCCATGGTTACAGGTTCATAATCCAGTACTGGATTGGAAATCAATGTCTGTGTCTAGTTGGGGTTGTCAAGGGATACATGGTGATGTTCCTTTGATGTCAATTTCTTCTTCCACTCCTTCTGAAGTCCCTGAGTTTTTGTCGGATTACCAGGATGTATTTGATGAGCCCAAGTCCAGTGCCCTACCTCCTCATAGGGACTGTGATTGCGCTATTAATTTGATTCCTGGTAGTAAGTTCCCTAAGGGCCGACTGTTCAATTTATCTGTGCCAGAACATGCCGCTATGCGGAGTTATGTAAAGGAGTCCTTGGAGAAAGGGCATATTCGCCCGTCTTCGTCGCCGTTGGGAGCAGGGTTCTTTTTTGTGGCCAAGAAGGATGGCTCTCTGAGACCCTGTATAGATTACCGCCTTCTCAATAAAATCACGGTCAAATTTCAGTACCCTTTGCCTCTGTTGTCTGATTAGTTTGCTCGGATTAAGGGGGCTAGTTGGTTTATCAAGATTGACCTTTGAGGGGCGTATAATCTTGTGCGTATTAAACAGGGCGATGAATGGAAAACAGCATTTAATACGCCCGAGGGCCATTTTGAGTACCTGGTGATGCCATTCGGGCTTTCTAATGCTCCATCTGTGTTTCAGTCCTTTATGCATGACATCTTCCGGAAGTATCTGGATAGGTTCATGATCGTATATTTGGATGATATTTTGGTCTTTTCGGATGATTGGGAGTCTCATGTAAGGCAGGTCAGGATGGTGTTCCAGGTCCTTTGTGCTAATGCGTTGTTTGTGAAGGGCTCTAAATGCCTCTTTGGAGTTCAGAAGGTTTCCTTTTTGGGCTTCATTTTTTCCCCTTCTACTATCGAGATGGATCCTGTCAAAGTTCAGGCCATTTATGATTGGACTCAACCTACATCTGTGAAGAGTCTTCAGAAGTTCCTGGGCTTTGCTAATTTTTACCGTCGCTTCATCGCTAATTTTTCTAGTGTGGTTAAGCCTTTGACTGATTTGACAAAGGAAGGCGCTGATGTGGTGAATTGGTCCCCTGCGGCCGTTGAGGCCTTTCAGGAGCTTAAACGTCGTTTCACTTCGGCCCCTGTGTTGCGTCAGCCAGATGTTTTGCTCCCTTTTCAGGTCGAGGTTGATGCTTCTGAGATTGGGGCAGGGGCTGTTTTGTTTCAGAGAAGTTCTGGTGGCTCCTTGATGAAGCCGTGTGCTTTCTTTTCTAGAAAGTTTTCGCCTGCCGAGCGTAATTATGATGTCGGCAATCGGGAGTTGTTGGCTATGAAGTGGGCATTTGAGGAGTGGCGACATTGGCTTGAGGGAGCCAAACATCGCGTGGTGGTCCTGACTGATCACAAGAATCTGACTTACCTCGAGTCCGCCAAGCGGTTGAACCCTAGACAGGCTCGATGGTCACTGTTTTTCTCCCGATTCGATTTTGTGGTCTCATACCTTCCGGGATCTAAGAATGTGAAGGCTGATGCCCTTTCTAGGAGTTTTTTACCTGATTCTCCGGGAGTCCCTGAGCCGGCTGGTATTCTTAAAGAGGGGGTGATTCTGTCTGCCATCTCCCCTGATTTGCAGCGGGTGCTGCAGGAGTTTCAGGCTGATAGACCTGACCGCTGCCCAGTGGAGAAACTGTTTGTCCCTGATAGATGGACTAGTAGGGTTATTTCTGAGGTTCATTGTTCAGTGTTGGCTGGTCATCCTGGGATTTTTGGTACCAGAGATTTGGTTGCCAGGTCCTTTTGGTGGCCTTCCTTGTCACGGGATGTGCGTTCTTTTGTGCAGTCCTGTGGGACTTGTGCTCGGGCCAAACCTTGCTGTTCTCGTGCCAGTGGGTTGCTTTTGCCTTTGCCTGTCCCGAAGAGGCCCTGGACACATATTTCCATGGATTTTATTTCTGATCTTCCTGTCTCTCAAAGGATGTCTGTCATCTGGGTGGTTTGTGATCGGTTTTCTAAGATGGTCCATTTGGTACCCTTGCCTAAATTTCCTTCCTCCTCTGATTTGGTTCCATTATTTTTTCAGCATGTGGTTCGTTTGCATGGCATTCCGGAGAACATTGTGTCGGACAGAGGTTCCCAATTTGTTTCTAGGTTTTGGCGGTCCTTTTGTGCTAAGATGGGCATTGATTTGTCTTTTTCTTCAGCGTTCCATCCTCAGACAAATGGCCAAACCGAACGAACCAATCAGACCTTGGAAACCTATCTGAGATGCTTTGTTTCTGCTGATCAGGATGATTGGGTGACCTTCTTGCCATTGGCCGAGTTCGCCCTTAATAATCGGGCTAGTTCTGCTACTTTGGTTTCACCTTTTTTTTGTAATTCTGGTTTTCATCCTCGTTTTTCTTCAGGGCAGGTTGAGTCTTCTGACTGTCCTGGTGTGGATTCTGTGGTGGACAGGTTGCAACAAATTTGGACTCACGTGGTGGACAATTTGACGTTGTCTCAGGAGAAGGCGCAACGTTTTGCTAACCGCCGTCGCTGTGTTGGTCCCCGACTTCGTGTTGGGGATTTGGTTTGGTTGTCTTCTCGTTATGTTCCTATGAAGGTTTCTTCTCCTAAGTTCAAGCCTCGTTTCATTGGTCCTTATATGATTTCTGAAATTATCAATCCTGTGTCGTTTCGTTTGGCCCTTCCAACTTCTTTTGCCATCCATAATGTGTTCCATAGGTCGTTGTTGCGGAGATATGTGGCGCCTATGGTTCCTTCCGTTGATCCTCCTGCTCCGGTGTTGGTTGAGGGGGAGTTGGAGTATGTGGTGGAGAAGATTTTAGATTCTCGTATTTCGAGACGGAAGCTGCAGTACCTGGTTAAATGGAAGGGCTATGGTCAGGAGGATAATTCCTGGGTTGTTGCCTCCGATGTCCATGCTGCCGATTTGGTTCGTGCCTTTCATTTGGCTCGTCCTGATCGGCCTGGGGGCTCTGGTGAGGGTTCGGTGACCCCTCCTCAAGTGGGGGGGTACTGTTGTGAATTCCGTTCTCGGGTTCCCTCCTGTGGTCGTGAATGGTACTTTGGTGAGTTCTGTCCTTGGACACCCTCTGGTGGCTTTGAGTGGAACTGCTGATCTTTGAGGTTGGCTTTCTCAGCTGCCCTCGTTTATTGCTTCTGCTCGCTTCCCTATTTAACTCTGCCCAGGTCATTAGTCCATGCCAGCTGTCAATGTCTCAGTACTGGTTCAGATCTCTCTTGGAATTCTCAGATGACCTGACTACTCCAGCAGAAGCTAAGTCCTTGCTAATCATTTGCTGTTCATTGTTTTTTTTTAATATATTTTTCAGTACATGTTATGTTTCAGTCCAGCCTGCTATTACGATATTTCCTTGCTAGCTGGAAGATCTGGGGGTGCAGAGCTGCACCTCCACACCGTGAGTCGGTGTGGAGGTCTTTTTGCACACTCTGCGTGGTTTTTGTAGTTTTTTATACTAACCGCATAGTTCCCTTTCCTATCCTCTGTCTTTCTAGAGAAGATTCGGCCTCCTTTGCTAAAATCTGTTTCATTCCTGTGTTTGTCACTTCCCTCTTAACTCACAGTTAATATTTGTGGGGGGCTACCTTTACTTTGGGGAATTTCTCTGAGGCAAGGTAGGCTATTATTTCTATCTTTAGGGGTAGTTAGCTCTTAGGCTGTGAAGAGGCGTCTAGGGAGAGTTAGGTACGCTCCACGGCTATTTCTAGTGTGTGTGATAGGATTAGGAATTGCGGTCAGTAGAGTTACCACTCCCTCAGAGCTTGTCCCAGGTTTTCTGTTTTAACCATCAGGTCACTTCGGGTGCTCCTAACCACCAGGTCATAACACTCAGTACTGCAGTGCAACCACCAAGCACTATACCAACGCTCTTCTATAGCCATCACATTCTGTGCCTCAGTACTGAAGTGGAACCACCAAGCACTATACCAACGCTCTTCTATAACCATCACATTCTGTGCCTCAGTACTGATGTGTAACCACCAAGCACTAAACCAACGCTCTTCTATAACCATCACATTCTGTGCCCCAGTACTGCAGTGTAACCACCAAGCACTATACCAACGCTCTTCTATAACCATCACATTCTGTGCCTCAGTACTGATGTGTAACCACCAAGCACTAAACCAACGCTCTTCTATAACCATCACATTCTGTGCCCCAGTACTGAAGTGGAACCACCAAGCACTATACCAACGCTCTTCTATAACCATCACATTCTGTGCCTCAGTACTGATGTGTAACCACCAAGCACTAAACCAACGCTCTTCTATAACCATCACATTCTGTGCCTCAGTACTGATGTGTAACCACCAAGCACTAAACCAACGCTCTTCTATAACCATCACATTCTGTGCCTCAGTACTGATGTGTAACCACCAAGCACTATACCAACGCTCTTCTATAACCATCACATTCTGTGCCTCAGTACTGAAGTGTAACCACCAAGCACTATACCAACGCTCTTCTATAACCACCACATTCTGTGCCTCAGTACTGAAGTGCAACCACCAAGCACTATACCAACGCTCTTCTATAACCATCACATTCTGTGCCTCAGTACTGAAGTGTAACCACCAAGCACTAAACCAACGCTCTTCTATAACCATCACATTCTGTGCCTCAGTACTGATGTGTAACCACCAAGCACTATACCAACGCTCTTCTATAACCATCACATTCTGTGCCTCAGTACTGAAGTGTAACCACCAAGCACTATACCAACGCTCTTCTATAACCATCACATTCTGTGCCTCAGTACTGAAGTGTAACCACCAAGCACTATACCAACGCTCTTCTATAACCATCACATTCTGTGCCTCAGTACTGAAGTGGAACCACCAAGCACTATACCAACGCTCTTCTATAACCATCACATTCTGTGCCTCAGTACTGATGTGTAACCACCAAGCACTATACCAACGCTCTTCTATAACCATCACATTCTGTGCCTCAGTACTGAAGTGTAACCACCAAGCACTATACCAACGCTCTTCTATAGCCATCACATTCTGTGCCTCAGTACTGAAGTGTAACCACCAAGTTCTTTGCTTTTAGTGTATAACTGTCACGTTTGTGTAAACACTGAGAGGCTGTAATCGATCAGCTGCACGGCATCAGTATATATTTGTTTGCCGATTCTCTGTCCGTCAACGTGCCACGCTCATGTAACGAGCAATGCTTGTGGCCAAGGGGCACGCATAAAAACTGAGCAGCTTACATACAAGCCAAGGTAAAACAGATACAACGAATTAGTAGCTCTGTTCCACATCGGTCACACAGGTGCACAGGAAAGGGAAGATGACAAAGATTTAGTCATGGCGGGATGAGGCCAGTGTTAAAAAAGGAGTCAGAGGATCCTACAAATTCTTATACAGTCGCCCTCTGCTGGACACTAGTGGAATACATGGGATATTCGTTTCCCTACAACTACCAGGCGGGTTTATTTACTGCCTGTGTTTTACGGATATACATATATTGTTTTTTTTGTCCCCATTTGCTAAGACCAAGAACTTTTATTTTTAGTTTTTCGGCAATGGAGCTGTGTGAGGGCATGTTATACACACGGTGGGCTGAGGCTTTTATTGATACAGTTCTGGGGTACTTATTACGATCACTTGGATTGCATTTTTTATCAGTAGATTTTTTTTCTTTTCTAAACTGGGGTCAAATCGAAATTTTTCAATTTTCACAATTTTTTAAAACTTTTTATTGTTACTCTTTTTCCCAATGTTCACACAGATTTTTTTTTTTTAAATGAATTGCCACAAAATGGAAAGGAGCGTTTCCTGAGGCGGATTTGTCCTTCTCCGTGTGCACACGGCCTGGCAGCACTAGGTGCCGCAATGGTCGGTCACGTGCTACAGACAGCAGGGTCATGTGACGGTGACGTCACCAAGCTCTTCCGTTTGCGGAGCTGCGAGCTCGGGGAAGGTGAGTGGCGGCAGAGGGAGCAGTGACGGCGGGTGTTCGCTGTGTGCGCGGCTATAGGTGAAGGCTGCGGGTTCCGCTACCGTCCGTACATGACCTTTCTTGGTCGTCAGTACCTGCCGTATCCGTCCTGTTTACCAGTGGCTATGGATTCCAAAATGTCGTCTTCCTGCGCTCTAGTGGCGGCGGCCATTTTCCTGTAGCCCTGTGTGGAGTGCTGGGCACAAGTGCTGCGGTTTCCTCACTGTAATGAATTGTGTTTATGTTGATGCACCATAACTGGAAGCCGCCACACTCCCACTGGACCAACTGTATGTCCTCATCGTAGAGAAGGAGCCCATCACCCTCCATATGGGGCAGCCATGAGCCCCGATATGCGGCCGGGGCCACCCTGGGGTGCTGGGCCACGCAGCGTCATCCACTGCTCAGAGCAGGACGGCAAGTGCCGCACTCTGGCCTCACCCCATGCACAAAGTGGCCATTTCTAGGGGAATGTAGAGTGTGAGCTCCAATGGGTACAGTGATGATAATGTCTGTAAAGCGCTGCGGAATATGTGAGCCCTCGCGGGCAGGGTCCTCTCTCCTGTACCAGTTATGACTAGTATTGATAAAGATTATTGTACTTGTTTTTATTATGTATACCCCTCCTTACATGTAAAGCGCCATGGAATAAATGGCACTATAATAATAATATGCTGGTGCTATATAAGCAACGCATAATAATAGATTGGATGTGAGCCTCATAAACTGAGCTCTACTCATCCATTGCTGTCTCCAGTCTTTGTTGACAAGCTGCAGTGTTAACGCCACAACCGCAGCACATGACCGCTGAGCACAGTGATTGTCTGCAGCGGTCAACTGACTGTGTCATCTCCTCTGGGCCGGTAGAGGGAGTATTAGGGTATGTTTCCACGGTCAGGAAACGCTGCTTTTTTGACGCTGCGCAGAGCTGCAGCGTCAAAAAAGCAGCGTCCAGATGTTCCAGCATAGTGGAGGGGATTTTATGAAATCCCGTCTCCACTATGCGTGGAAACCCGCACGCGGCGGCCCTGCGACTCCGGACATGCTGCGCATCTTTTCAGATCGCAGCATGCCCGTACACCTTGCGGGGACGCTGCGTCCCCGCAAGGCATATCACAGGGCCCTATGGGAGCGAGCGATCATCCCGGATGTGAAGAGTTAACACATCCGGCATGATCGCGTCCCAGAAAGGGGGCGGGGCTTAGCGCCGAGCGGCTTCGCCGCTGCGGCGATACCGCCGGCCATCCTGAACGTGGAGACATAGCCTTAGGCCGGAGACACACTGGTGCGAGATACGGCCGAGTCTCGCTGGTTAAAAGCAAGCTGTGGCACCTGCACTCCGGAGCAGAGCGTGCAGCTGCATAGCAATACATGGAGCTGCACGCTCCGCTCCGGAGTGACGCTGCCACAGCTTGCTTTTAACCAGCGAGACTCGGCCGTATCTCGCACCAGTGTGTCTCCGGCCTTAGGCCATGTTCACATGATCCTTTTTTTGATCCTTTTTTTGATCCTTTTTTTTTCAGGTCCTGATTTGGAAAACCCGCAGTGCAAAACTGCACTGCTGATTTTCCTGCAGTTTCTTCTGCAGATTCCTCTGCGGGTTTTCAACAGCACTTTCCTATTGGTGCCTGTTGAAAACAGGAGCTGAATCCGCAGAAAGAAGTGACATGGTACTTCTTTTTTTCTGCAGGCAAATCCTCGCGGATGTGCCTGAGAAAAAAAGGATAGTGGGCACAGCGGTTTTTGTTTTCCATAGAGTAACATTGGACTGTACCCTGCATGGAAAAAGGACCTGAAAAAAAAAGGATCAAAAAAAGGATCGTGTGAACATAGCCTAACAGGGGTAAGCTGCTTGTTTCACTTCCTCTTTATTTTTCCTCTTGCTCCTCCCTCTTTTTTCCTCCTCCCTCTTTTTTTCTCTTCCTCCTCCACCTCCTCCCTGTTTTTCCTCCTCCCTCTTTTTTTCTTCTTCCTCCACCTCATTTTCCCCTTTTTCATCCACCTCCTCCCTCGTTTTTCCTCTTCTTCCTCCTCCCTCCTTTTTCCTCCCCCTCCTCCCTCCTTTTTCCTCCCCCTCCTCCCTCCTTTTTCCTCCCCCTCCTCCCTCCTTTTTCCTCCCCCTCCTCCCTCCTTTTTCCTCTTCTTCCCCCTCCTCCCTCCTTTTTCCTCTTCTTCCCCCTCCTCCCTCCTTTTTCCTCTTCTTCCCCCTCCTCCCTCCTTTTTCCTCTTCTTCCCCCTCCTCCCTCCTTTTTCCTCTTCTTCCCCCTCCTCCCTCCTTTTTCCTCTTCTTCCCCCTCCTCCCTCCTTTTTCCTCTTCTTCCCCCTCCTCCCTCCTTTTTCCTCTTCTTCCCCCTCCTCCCTCCTTTTTCCTCTTCTTCCCCCTCCTCCCTCCTTTTTCCTCTTCTTCCCCCTCCTCCCTTCTTTTTCCTCTTCTTCCTCCACCTCCTCCCTTCTTTTTCCTCCTCCTCCCTCCTTTTTCATCTTCTTCCTCCACCTCATTCCTTCTTTTTTCCCCTTCCTCCACCTCCTCCCTTTTTCATCTTCTTCCTCCTCCTCCCTCATTTTTCCACTTTTTACCTCCTTTTTCCTCTTCTTCCTCCTCCTCCCTCCTTTTTCCTCTTCTTCCTCCTCCTCCCTCCTTTTTCCTCTTCTTCCCCCTCCTCCCTCCTTTTTCCTCTTCTTCCCCCTCCTCCCTTCTTTTTCCTCTTCTTCCTCCACCTCCTCCCTTCTTTTTCCTCCTCCTCCCTCCTTTTTCATCTTCTTCCTCCACCTCATTCCTTCTTTTTTCCCCTTCCTCCACCTCCTCCCTTTTTCATCTTCTTCCTCCTCCTCCCTCATTTTTCCACTTTTTACCTCCTTTTTCCTCTTCTTCCTCCTCCTCCCTCCTTTTTTCTCTTCTTCCTCCTCCCTTCTTATTCCTCTTCCTCCACCACCTCCCTTCTTTTTCCTCTTCTTCCTCCTCCCTCCTTTTTCCTCTTCTTCTTCCTCCTTTTTC
Source organism: Ranitomeya variabilis (assembly GCF_051348905.1). NCBI lineage: Eukaryota > Metazoa > Chordata > Amphibia > Anura > Dendrobatidae > Ranitomeya > Ranitomeya variabilis. Next base: position 459,010,697 of record NC_135233.1, read on the forward strand.
CTCTTCTTCTTCCTCCTCCCTCCTTTTTCCTCCTCCCTTCTTATTCCTCTTCCTCCACCACCTCCCTTCTTTTTCCTCTTCTTTCTCCTCCTCCCTCCTTTTTTCCTCTTCGTCCTTTGTTATTATTTGTTCTTGTTCCTTTTGTTCTTCTTCCTTTCATTCTTGAAGTATTAACATTTCTCTTTTGATTACATCTTTTTGCCTTGGAGACCGACCATGGCTGCTAGACAGCAGGGCATGCACAGAGCTTACAGGTCCTTTTCTATTGAGCTTGGAAGCTGGGCAGGATCACTGGAGCGAGCTGTTTCCTACTAATCCCAGCCAGCTTCAATACTGCTGGACAGCAGTGCGGTGGTCGGTCTCCCAGGCAACAAACTGTAAACAAGTGTCAATAGCAAATTTTAATAAGCTGTAAACTGCAAATGTGCTTGTATTTACCAGCACTGACAGTATCGCTATGAGAATGGCAATAACCCTTTAGATAAAGACCTTATTCCTTTTTTCACTTTCATCTTTCCTTCCACCTCTGCTACCTCTTCCTACAGTTCTTTCTATTACATGTTTCCCTTCGCTCGGCTATCTTCATTATTTTTATAGACGTATGTGGAGCTGCAAAACGTATGTGCAACCAGCCACTCCATTTAACTCCTGGGCTTATGGCTATGTAAGTATGTGGGCAAAAGACCCCTCCTTCTGTCTAGTGGAGGGGACGTCAACACCAATCTAACAGTCAGTGCCTATCCAGTGGCTTCAGTGACAACTGGTTTGTGCTGGAATATCACTTTAAGGCCGGAGTCACACTACAGCGAGATACGGCCGAGTCTCGCAGGTTAAAACCAAGCTCTGGCAGCGGCACTCCAGAGCGGAGCGTGCAGCTCCATGTATTGCTATGCGGCCGCACGCTCCGCTCTGGAGTGCCAGAGCTTGGTTTTAACCTGCGAGACTCGGCCGTATCTCGCTGTGTGTGATCCCGGCCTTAGGGATATGTCCACTTTCATAAAAAGCCATCACAATATTGTCACAGTCTGGTCCTAAGGACAGGTTCACACTTTGCCAATTTGGTGCAGATTTGTCCACAGCATATCTATAGGAGTTACATGCAGAGTTTGAGGCTGATTTGGTGGGGATGTCACCTTTTTTGTTGTACTGTGTGAGGTACTGTGTACCTTATTACTGATCCGTATTGTTGCTGTCAGATTTTAAAGTCATGAGCTGAATTTCTCATCCACCGTTTTCTCTTTTCCAGGAAACCGTCACTATGGCCAATGAACTGGATGTATTTGTTGGAAATACCACCCTGATCGATGAAGAGGTTTATCAGCTCTGGCTGGATGGATATTCAGGTAGTAATCCGGCATGAAAAACTCCTTCCTCTGTCGTCCATGTTTATTTGCTGGAAAACAAAAATGGCTGAGACAAGGGGCTGATGGATGGATCATCTTTACATGATGTCATTAGCCTTAATGCAACATGTTACACAAAAATTGCTGCTTTGCGACATCGTATCTATTGATTCCCTATGGTGTTTCGATCGGACCTGCAACACCCGAGTCGCAAATTTTTCCAAATCTGTAGGATTTCCTGTCCCCGGACGCAAGTCAAAGGCGACTCCATTTGCCATAGACTACATTGCAAGTCACAGGCAACTGCATCGTGTGAGACAGATCCACGATTTGGTGATTATTATTTTGCAGCAAAATCGAAGCTCTGAAATAGTGGTTCGCTAGTTGTCTGAGAAATGCTGTAACACATCGTATTGGTATGTAGCCATGACCCTATATAAATCAGGCCGGGATCAGAGCAGCATATGTAAAATCATCAAAAAAAAAAAAAATTCCCCTGTGTTCTCCATATACCATAATATGACATCCGTTGTTATACTTTATTAATTAAAAAAAAAAAATAAACAAGGTCAAACACACTTTCATATGTCAATAATTGCAATGGATCCATTAAAAAAATTGCATCCATTTTTTTTCCTTTACCAAATTGAATTTAATGAGAGAGCCAGATTCGAAAAATGGCAGCGTGAGCTGTATGCGGTGTGCGGTTTTTTTTTTTTTACACCCTGACCATCAGTCCAAGCGTAAAAACACGCCTGCCTTCGTATAAGGGTTGGCCCGGATTCTTTCTTCATTTTGTTGCTTTTTCTTGCAGTGAGCGATGCAGTGAATATGCGTCTAAAGAGCGGCATATTAGATCAGACCGGAGCTGGCCCTGACGTCCTGGAGAGTGACACCATGGACCATTACAGAACATTTCAGATGATCGAAAGGCTTCTCCATTACCCACCTAAACTCGTACAGCAGTTACTTTTTCAGATCCCACCTTACAAGCAGAGCATGCTGATTGAGAGGTACTACTACTCACATCATCCTGCATATGCATGCAACATGGGCATATATACAGTATATAGAGAGAGAGAGTAGGGGTCAGCAAGTTTTCAGACACGTGCAATGTGGGTCATGGTTTTCAATCACCCCCAACAATCAGCTGCTATTAGCTTTGTCTGTTGGATGTAAACATTGAATAGAGCTGAGCTGCTCAACACCTTTAAATGTGCATTAGCTAGGGCCAGTACTGCAGATCAGCTGCTATTTTTGACTGCAGATCAGCTGCTATTTTTGACTGCAGATCAGCTGCTATTTTCGACTGCAGATCAGTTGCTATTTCACCTGCAGATCAGCTGCTATTTTCGACTGCAGATCAGCTGCTATTTTCGACTGCAGATCAGCTGTTATTTTCGACTGCAGATCAGCTGCTATTTTCACCTGCAGATCAGCTGCTATTTTCGACCGCAGATCAGCTTCTATTTTCACCTGCAGATCAGCTTCTATTTTCACCTGCAGATCAGCTTCTATTTTCAACTTTAGATCATCTGCTATTTTCACCTGCTATTTTCACCTGCAGATCATGTGCTATTTTCACCTACAGATCAGCTGCTATTTTCGACTGCAGATCAGCTGCTATTTTGTTATACAGACGATTACTTGTACTTCCTGGCAGCAGACTCTACACATTGAACCTTTACATCCTTCTGGAGCTAACAGCCCCTGATTGGTGGGGTGCCAGGTGTCAGACCCCCATTGTTCGGATACTAGTGACCTAAGCTGGGGGTACATCATCAATATCACCTGTCCGGACAATCCCTTTTAAGGTCTGTCTTGCTGTAGGTACTATGCTTTTGACGAAGCTTTTGTGCGGGAAGTTCTTGGAAAGAAACTCTCTAAAGGAACTAAGAAAGACCTGGATGATATAAGTGCGAAGACTGGGGTGACCCTGAAGAGCTGCAGGAGACAGGTATCTGACTGCTGTATTCCCCAGTCCTGTCACCTTGCCTCCTCTCATTTATATGTAATGTTTTCAGCACCTTTTTATATATTTTTTTTCCCTTGCAGTTTGACAATTTTAAGCGAGTCTTTAAGGTAGTAGAAGAAATGCGAGGTGCTCTCGTGGAAAATATTCAGCAGAATTTCCTTTTGTCAGACAAACTCGCCAGGTAGGTTCCCCAGGTTTACATGTTCTGTGCGTTATTAAGAAGTGATATTTTAACTTCCCTAGGATTTTGCACCAAAAATGCAGCAAAAACTGATATCTGCGTTTTTTTTGCTGCGTTTTTGCACTTACCCATTGTTTCTTATGGGTGAAAAATTGGTGCAAACATGCATAAAAGAACGCTGAGAGAAGTGACAGGCTGCAGTTTTCTAAATCAGTCAGGAAAAAAAGACCAATGTGTGTGCATGAGGTTCCTGAAATCTCATAGACTTAGCTGATACTGTAATATGCAGCAAAAATGCAACGTGTGAAAATAACCTAAGTGATCAAATAATCGCAGGTTAAAGTTGTCTAGGGAGACAAAAAAAAAGATGCCTAACTTAATTTTTTTTTACATATATTTAATATATATGAAACTTTTTACCCCCTCCACTCTGCTCCTTTTTCCAATAATAAAAAAAAAAAATAATTTGCTATTGTCACGTCTGTAAATGTCTGGTCTATGAAAATGTAAAAATCCAGGAAAAAAGAAAATCTAAATACCTGAATTGCCCTGTACAATCTGTGGACAGCAGCCATGTTTTCCTAATCCTTCGCATTTTCCCCCTTTCTCCTACGCCTCATTGGGGGACACAGGACCATGGGTGTTATGCTGCTGCCACTAGGAGGACACTAAAGGCCCCGTCTCACTAAGCGATTTACCAACGATCACGACCAGCGATACGACCTGGCCGTGATCGTTGGTAAGTCGCTGTGTGGTCGCTGGGGAGCTGTCACACAGACCGCTCTCTCCAGCGACCAACGATCAGGGGAACGACTTCGGCATCGTTGAAACTGTCTTCAACGATGCCGAAGTCCCCCCTGCAGCACCCGGGTAACCAGGGTAAACATCGGGTTACTAAGCGCAGGGCCGCGCTTAGTAACCCGATGTTTACCCTGGTTACCAAAAAAAACAAACAGTACATACTCGCCTTTCGGTGTCCAGGTCCCCTGCCGTCTGCTTCCTGCTCTGACTGAGATCCGGCCGTACAGTGAGAGCAGAGCGCAGCGGTGACGTCACTGCTGTGCTCTCACTTCTCACTGTACGGCCGGCAGTCAGTGAGAGCAGGTAGCAGACGGCAGGGGACCTGGACACCGAAAGGCGAGTATGTACTGTTTGTTTTTTTTTACATTTACGCTGGTAACCAGGGTAAACATCGGGTTACTAAGCGCGGCCCTGCGCTTAGTAACCCGATGTTTACCCTGGTTACCAGTGAAGACATCGCTGGATCGGTGTCACACACACCGATTCAGCGATGTCAGCGGGGCCTCAACGACCAAAAAAAGGTCCAGGCCATTCCGACACGACCAGCGATCTCGCAGCAGGGGCCTGATCGCTGGTACGTGTCACACATAGCGAGATCGCTATGGAGGTCGCTGTTGCGTCACAAAACTTGTGACTCAGCAGCGATCTCGCTAGCGATCTCGCTATGTGAGACGGGGCCTTTAGTAGACAGAAAGATTAACTCCTCCTCTGCAGTATACACCCCTTCACTGGATACAATTTCAACCAGTTCTTGCTTAGTGTCTTAGGAGGCACTTGGGTCTTTTTTTCCAGACCCCAACTTGATTTAAATTTTTGATTTTTTAATTTTATGTAAATTTTTAATTTTTATTTAACGGAGTGAAGGGGGCGACGGGTCCTTTTTTTCATAAGGTCCGCTCTCCCCTGAACCAACAACAGGCGAGCACGGCGAGTATACCTCCCCGTCCCTCTCCTGCGACGTATGGCGCACGGAAAGTTTGCGCCAGGGCAACGGTTCCTCTTGGTCCCGATTTCCCCCTCCAGGACCCTGCATTACAGCGATGTAATCTGGAGAAGAATGCAGTCCGGAGGGGATGTTGTGCCGCAGCCCCCCTCTGCTATAGCAGCATGATGCATCAGGGGCCTCTCCATCCCCATCCAGGGTGCATGGATTGAGTCACATCCTCACAGAAGCGCAGACCTGTGAGAACCGGGACAATGGTGGCTGTAAGTACCTTCGGGGGACTCCCCCCTGCGCGTCTCGCCCTCTGTGCAGTCCTCCTCAGCGGCAGCGATGCAGTCCGGGTCCCCAGGGAGAGGCACCGCCGACCGGGGGTCGGCGGTGCTCGGCGGCGCACCGTCGCGGCCGCCGCCGCACATCGTCGGCAGGCCTCAAAAATTTAGTCCCCGGCTTCTTCAGCCGGAGTAGGCCGCAGGGGAAAAATCTCCTCCCACGGCCGTAGCTCCGCCCCCTACATCGGCGCTTCTCGTCTGGGACGAGAGGCGCCCTCCAAATCTCGGGGGCCATATTTCCTCTCTCCCTGCACGGAGCCCACGCTTCTACAGCGCTCCAAGGAGAACTCCTGGACAAAGAACCGCCATATCTCTCTCTGGGGACACAGACAGGACCGTGGGTAAGCTGCTTCAAGAAAGCTTAACCCTTTCTCTGCTGTATACTGCCCGCTCTGTCCCTAAGGCACTATGTCTCAATCCAAGGAGACAAAAAAGGGTAACAAGAAGCACACAGTGTTTTTCACTGTATGTGCCACTTGCAATGCGGCCCTGCCCCGAGCCCACACTAGCCATTTGTGTGCAGATTGCGTCTCGCCCTCTGTGCAGCCGCCCCTTGCCGACGCCGGTACCGTCTCCGATGCCGCAGCCGTCGACCCGGTAGAGCCTAGCCCCCCTGAGTGGGCAACCTCTCTGTCACGATCTGTGGCTTCCCTAGCCAGGGCAATTGACTCCCTCCGGGGCCCCCCTCTTGGTCGGACCGTGGAGGATTCAGACGACGGTATGGATTCTTCTACCAGCAGGGGGCGTACCCGGTCACTTTCTACCCGGGGCTCCAGAAAACGTGTTCACTTTTCATCCCCTGACCATGAGCTAGCGGGCCCCTCAGTGCCTGCAAGCTCTGCTTCCAGGTCCCCTTCCCCAAACTCGGATGACTCTGAATATGAGTCCGACATTTCCTACGTTCAGGACCCCCCCTCCTCCCAAGAGTCTCTCGACTCTCGACTCTCTCATTGAGGCGGTAAACCAGACCCTGAAGGTGACTGAGGACTCCGCTTCGGAACCCGAACATGTGGTGTCTTTCAAAAAGACTAAACGTGTTAAAAATGTTTTTGTCACTCACCCTCACTTTAAGGAGGTCGTACAAAAACATAGGGATCGCCCAGATAAACGCTTCATAGGACAAAAGTCCATCGAGGCCAAATACCCTTTTTCTCGGGAATTAGTCAAGGACTGGCTGCAGTCTCCCTCGGTGGACCCTGCTGTGTCACACCTCGCGTCCAAGACCATCCTGTCTCTTTCGGACGGTTCCTCCGTTAAGAATCCCTCCGATCGCCAGATTGATTATCTGGCTCGTTCCGCCTTCGAGGCCACAGGAGCGTCTCTCTTCCCATCCTTCGCCGCCTCTTGGGTGGCTAAGGCTATGGTCTCTTGGACCGAGACTCTTTCCTCTAACATCCAAGCCAGTGATTTACCTCCAGAAGCCAGCATCCTGGTTAACCAGATAGCGCAGGCCGGAGACTTCATAGTCAACGCCTCTATGGGCGCAGCCAATTGCGCTGCTCAGGCAGCCGCCATTGCAATTTCCATCAGGAGAGCCTTGTGGCTCAGGGATTGGTGAGCAGATTCGGCTTCTAAACGTTCTCTAACAGCCCTGCCTTACCAGGCTGGTCGGCTATTTGGAGAAAAATTGGACCAAATGATCTCGGATGCTACCGGAGGGAAAAGTAAATTTCTCCCCCAGCCAAAGCCTACCCGGTCCTTTCGGTACCAGCAGCAACCTCCATTTCGGCCTTTTCGGTCCAATACCAACTGGTCTTCTGCATCCTCTACCCCCGCATCAGGACGAGGTTCGCGCGGTGGCCGAGGCACCCAGGTCTCTTACAGACCTAATCGTAACTGGAGACCCAGGCCCAAACCTCCCGGGCCTAAGGGATCCGCATCCCATGGATCCTCCGCCCAATGACTCCTTGCATCATCCGGTGGACTCCAACAAAGTAGGCGGACGTCTACTCTTGTTCCGTCAAGCCTGGCTCTCAGTCGTTTCCGACGAGTGGGTCAGAGAACTGGTGTCCACCGGATACAAAATAGAATTTTCCTCCCTCCCCCCTACACGCTTCTTCCAGTCTTGCCCTCAAAGGTCAAAGGCCACAGCGTTTCTCCAGGCAATACGGGCACTACAAAGGGACGGAGTCATCATTCCGGTCCCCCTAGAACAAAGATTCAAGGGTTTCTATTCGAATCTGTTCGTGGTCCCAAAGAAGGACGGATCACTACGTCCGATCCTAGACCTGAAGCTACTAAACAGATTCATAAAGATCCGACACTTCAGGATGGAATCCCTCCGTTCTGTGGTCGCGTCTATGGAAAAGGGAGAATTCCTGGCATCCATAGACATCAAGGATGCCTACCTGCACATACCGATCTTCCCTCCGCATCAGCAGTTCCTTCGCTTCGCCTTTTGCGGGGAACACTTCCAATTTGTGGCCTTGCCCTTCGGTCTCGCCACCGCTCCCAGAGTTTTCACGAAGGTCATGGCGGCTGCCATGGCCATTCTTCATTCCAGGGGAGTGGTGGTAATTCCGTACTTGGACGACCTACTGATAAAGGGTCCTTCCTACCCAGCGTGCGAAGAGTCCGTCGTTCTCACGGTGGATACTCTTTCTCGCCTGGGATGGAAGATAAACTTCGAAAAATCTTCTCCAATTCCGGCTCAACAAATCTCCTTCCTGGGGATGATACTGGACACTTCCCGCGGTCTGGTCATACTCCCTCAAGACAAGGCTTTGGCCTTGCAGCAGGGAGCCCAGCGTCTTTCTCGTCCAGTATCCCACTCCATTCGCGCCAGCATGCGAGTTCTCGGGCAGATGGTAGCGACCATGGAACCGGTCCCATTTGCGCAGTTTCACCTCCGTCCCCTGCAGCATGCGCTATTGTCGGCTTGGGACGGCAACCCGTCCTCCCTCGACCGCCGATTCATCCTGTCCCCTCGGGTCAGGAAGACCCTCAGGTGGTGGACGCTGAAGTCCTCCCTAACCCAGGGAAGGTCCTTTCTCCCAGTACGGTGGCTGGTGGTGACCACCGACGCCAGTCTCATAGGCTGGGGAGCAGTCTTCAACCATCACACAGCCCAGGGGCGGTGGTCCATTCAAGAGTCTCGCCTCGCCATCAATATCCTCGAGATTCGAGCTATCAGGCTAGCATTGTTTCACTTTCACCGACTTCTGGCAGGTCATCCAGTCAGAATCCAGTCCGACAACGCCACGGCCGTGGCATACATCAACCGTCAGGGCGGAACTCGCAGCAAGACGGCCATGCTCGAGGTGTCTCACATCCTCCATTGGGCGGAGTCGAACCATTCGCCCATCTCGGCGATCCACATTCCAGGTGTGGAAAATTGGGCGGCGGACTTCCTCAGCCGCCAGGGCATCGCCTCCGGAGAGTGGTCCCTCCACCCGGAGGTCTTCCAGCAGATTTGCCATCGCTGGGGGACCCCGGATGTGGATCTCATGGCTTTCAGGATGAACAACAAGGTTCCTCAGTTCCTTGCTCGGTCCCTCGACCCACGGGCCCTCGGAGTAGACGCCCTGGTCCTGCCTTGGCGCCAATTCCGCCTCCCGTACATTTTTCCTCCTCTTCCCCTACTACCGAGGGTCATCAAAAAGATCAGGGCAGAGGGGGTACCAGTGATTCTCGTCGCGCCAGACTGGCCGCGTCGGGCATGGTACACCGAACTGGTTCAGCTGGTGGCCGACGTCCCCTGGCGTCTTCCAGATCGCGCGGATCTCCTTTCGCAGGGCCCGATTTACCACCAGAACTCAAGGGCCCTGTCTTTGACGGCCTGGCCGTTGAGTCCTGGATTCTAGGCCAAGCGGGTTTCTCTCCCAGGGTGTCCTCCACCATGATCAGAGCTAGGAAACCTGTTTCCATGCGTAGTTACCACCGTACCTGGCGAATTTTTTTCTCATGGTGCGATGCACAGGGTCGATCTCCTCTAGTCTTTTCTATTCCTTCCATACTGCAGTTTCTTCAGTCCGGACTAGAGTCGGGACTTGCTCTTAGCTCCCTGAAGGGTCAGGTTTCGGCATTGTCAGTCCTTTTCCAGCGGAAGATTGCCAACAGGTTGCCGGTGAAAACCTTCTTCCAGGGAGTTTCCCGTGTGGCGCCTCCCTACAAGTCACCTTTGGATCCGTGGGATCTCAACTTAGTTCTCGGAGCTCTTCAGGAGACTCCCTTCGAACCGCTACAGGACGTTTCCTTGACCTTCCTTTCTTGGAAGGTAGTCTTCCTAGTAGCCGTCACATCCATCAGAAGGGTCTCGGAGTTGGCTGCGCTCTCCTGCCGCCCTCCCTTTCTCATTTTTCATCCGGACAAGGCGGTATTGAGGACCTCTCCCACCTTTTTGCCCAAGGTCGTCTCCTCTTTCCACCTCAATGAGGAGATTGTTCTGCCTTCGTTCTGCCCGGCTCCTGTTTATCGCATCGAAAAGGCTCTACACACTCTTGATGTGGTGAGGGCTCTTTGTCGGTACGTCTCAAGGACGGCTCCCTTCCGCACGTCAGACGCCCTGTTCGTACTTCCAGAGGGGCCCAGGAGGGGCTCTCCTGCTTCAAAAGCCACTCTGGCAAAATGGATTCGGTCAGCCATTCAAGAATCCTATCGTGTCAAAGGTGTTCCTATCCCAGCTGGGATCAAGGCTCATTCTACTCGGTCAGTGGGCGCCTCGTGGGCCATTCGGCACCAGGCGTCAGCACAGCAGGTCTGCAAGGCTGCGACTTGGTCCAGTTTGCACACTTTTACCAAGCATTACCACATTCATTCTATCTCTTCTGCAGACGCCGCCCTTGGCAGGCGCATTCTGCAAGCGGCAGTTCCTTAAGCCGTAAGCCAGTGGTACATGGGGTTTTAGCATATTGCTCCCCGCCCAGGGACTGCTTTTGTACGTCCCATGGTCCTGTGTCCCCCAATGAGGCGTAGGAGAAAAGGAGATTTTTGTTTACTTACCGTAAAATCTTTTTCTCCGAGCCACTCATTGGGGGACACAGCACCCACCCTGTTAGCCTGTTTTGGCTTGTTGTTACTTCTTTGGTTTTGACATAGTTGTCTTTGTTCATGCTCCTACTGCTTTACTACCGAACTGGTTGAAATTGTATCCAGTGAAGGGGTGTATACTGCAGAGGAGGAGTTAATCTTTCTGTCTACTTAGTGTCCTCCTAGTGGCAGCAGCATAACACCCATGGTCCTGTGTCCCCCAATGAGTGGCTCGGAGAAAAAGATTTTACGGTAAGTAAACAAAAATCTCCTTTTTTTTTTTTAATACTGAATTTGGTCCAAATAAAAAAAAATCATATTTTGTAAACAAATATTCTGTGTTTGCATTTTAGAGATTACGCTGCAATAGTTTTTTTTGCAAACAGTCGCTTTGAAACAGGCAAGAGGAAGCTCCAGTACTTGACATTTGAGGATTTTGCAACTTGTGCAGAGCATCTTATCCAGAACTGGACTTTAGGGGCAGTGGGTGAGTAGACCGGGCAACATACAGTCATGGTAAGAACACCAATTTTAATGCATTTGTCTCAGAGAGGACAAGTCCTGCCTGTATATGCCATTTGGGCATATGGATGTCATAGAGGAGTCCTGCAGGTGGAACCGTCCTCGATTAGCCAGGAAGATAGACGTTCATTCATCCTTTCAGGTATGAGGAGGAGAATGGAATTATAGGGGAGAAAAAATATATAATAATCTTTATTTTTTTTTAATATAGCTCTAACATATTCTGCAGCGCTTTACAGTATAATAGCCACTACAGTCGGACAGGGCCTCATTCACGTGGCAGTTCTTACTTCCAAGACTGTTTCCTGCAGATGTAGCAGATGACATGGACATGGATTTGGATAAAGAGTTTCTACAGGATCTGAAAGAACTGAAAATTCTGATAACCGATAAAGACCTACTCGATCAACATAAGAGGTGAGAAATGTGAACCTGTTCTGTTTGAGATGAATACATCCTTCTGAAAAAATGATGGGTTACAATTAGTGATGAGCGAACGTGCTTGGATAAAGCGTTATCTGAGCATGCTCAGGTGCTAACTAAATGACTTTGGCGTGCTCGAATAATATGTTCGAGTCCCTGTGGCTGCATGTCTCGGCAGCCTCAACACATGCAGGGATTGCCCAACAAACAGCCACGATACATGCAGCTACGGGAATTGAACATAGTTTTCCAGCACGCCGAAGACATTCAGTTAGCACCCGAGCATGCTCAGATAACACCTTATCCCAGTACGCTCGCTCATCACTAGTTAGAATTGATCTGCTGGTACAATAGTTCTGGTCTTTCAGTGCTTCTCATAGTGATTGACACCACTGACTTCTGTCCTCACACTGAACTGCTTCCAAAATGTTTGCAGAGTTATTGTATCTTCAGGCGCTGCGTCATTGATAGGACTCGAAAAAATGGACGAGAAAACACTTAATAGCTGATGGCGGATGATGCCAATCCTCCATTTGTAGTGGCATCTTTTGGCATCACTGAAAGAGGGGGAGTTAACCGCTCCCTGAGCATTTGTGCTCTGACAAAACAAATTTTTACTCCAGTTCTGCGCTACATCTAGGATCGGAGAAGCCTCTGATCCTGGCGGTTAACCCTTTGATTCCTATGGTCCGTGACAGAAGCGTCATCGAATGGAACTGTAGGAAGCTATAAGATCCACCAGCAGGATTCATACCTTGCTAAAATGCATCTTCTTTATCTTCCTTAATCATTGCAATGACTTCCAGCATTGAGCTATTTTAGACAATCGATTGCGTTTTTCTTTTTCTAGTTTGGTCTGTACGTCACTTAGAGGAAAAATCGCAGTGTTCCAAGAGATGGAAGCAAATTTTAAGGTTAGTCCAATGTTATCTTTATATGGCACAAATGTATGACCCTGCGCTTGTATATGAGCTCACAGACATTATTACCTCATACAGACGCTCTCTAGGGCCTTGGTGAATATCGGAACAAGCCTTACCCATAACAAGGACTTGCGAGACTTCTTCATCGATCTTGTGGAAAAGGTATTCTTGTAAAGATGGCTTCCTGTTAAGTTGTACTCAGACATTTACTGTCTTCTATATCTATTAGATCGGTTTCACACGTCCATTTTTTTTTATATGAAAAACTGAGTAACTTTCATCAGTGTTTTTACCATCATGGGTGAGTTTGATGCGTGGCCAGGATGAAAAACACATGACCTTTATTTTTTTGATTGGTCAGCACAAACAAAATAGTACATGAAGGCAGCCTCATAGACTATAATAGATGCATGTAGCACACATGAAAAACATGGAAAATGTACGAGAGAATCGGACTTGTGAAATGGACCTTACAGGGGTCAGGAGGTGAAGGTCCAGAGATCTGTGTTCATATAATTCCCCTAATCTTATGGTATTATCAGATTTAGGTCCAGTAATGACCTGGATTTGGCACTTATATAATCCCGATGCAAAAATAAAATCTGCATACGGTGCACTTTACTCTGCACCATTTTATCCAGCAGAACTTAAAAAAAAAGCTTTGCATTTACAGGGCTGAAGAGAAAAGAAACGATTCTGCATGAAAAACAGATGATTTTGATAATCAGAAACAGATGTGAACATGTTTAGAAAACTTTTAGGATTTAATTAAAATCGTGATTACTGTCAATTAGTTATGAGCGAGTGTGCTGGGATAAGGTGTTATCTGAGCATGCTTGTGTGCTAATAGAGTGTCTTCGGCGTGCTGGAATACTATATTCGAGTCCCCGTGGTCGCATGTCTTGAGGCTGTTCGATTGATTGTCTAACAAACAGGCAATCCCTGCATGTGTTGAGGCTGTCGAACAGACCGAGACATGCAACCACAGGGACTCGAATATAGTATTCGAGCACGCCAAAGACACTCAATTAGCACACAAGCATGCTCAGATAACACCGTATCCGAGCACGCTTGCTCATCACTACTGGCAATACGACAACTCCTTCTTACGCAGAAATGCTCAAGAATATTCCTTATTACTAGAGTTGAGCCAGAAGATTTTGCAGACCTTGGTCCAGCGGACACTTTGCTATTCCATGGCCCCCGGACCAGAGCACTGCGAATCTCCTATGGGTGACATATTCTGATTAGGACGCTGCTGTGATGTCATTCCGTTTCGGCACGATACATAATGCTGCAGATAGTACGAGGTTAGCCGTTCTCTGTTCTGGTGGCCAAAGCCTACTGACGGGACCTCTGAACCAGGATCATACAAATCTTTTTGCTCAACTCCATGTATTGTTCATCCTATTATTCACAGATGGTATACAGCACGGATGTGTGTGCAGTGCCATCACCTCTATGGAAGCACCTGCCGCTTGTAGTAATGGTTTCTTTTTGGGTTGAAACGAACCATAAGAGCGATGAAATTATAGTCACACATGAAACTTGGATTTACCTTTTATTAGGATGGGAAGGTGTTATTGATGGGGCCATGTAATATATAACAGATGCCGTTTTTTTCTTATTTTTCTTCCAGTTTATAGAACCTTGTAAAGCTTCTAACTGGTCGTCTTCGGACGTTCAACTGTTTCTCACCCAGTACACAGCATCTGCTCGCGCTCTCGATGCCTTCAAGTGAGTGTTTTATAGGTCTCACTGATGTAACTGCAGCACATCCTGTCCTGTCTTAAGCCTATTTCCCCCTCCGGCACATTTTCATCTTTTTCCTACTACCGCTTCTTCCCTTAAATTCTTCAGCAGCGAATTCCTGGTCTTTATTACGTACAAAATTGTGTTGTTTCTCGTCAATCTTCCGGCGTCGCATTTCCTGATGGGTCATATTTAATAGGACTATTCAGGTAGTGACTGTGGGTAGGGCAAGTCCAATTAGCAATCATCTGCAATATCTCCTAATTAAAGCCAAATCTGTGCCACTATGGATTCCAAAAAATCAGATCCATAGTCATGCACTATGGACGTCATAGGAGCATAGGACCGGATATGAGCTTTACAGGATACAATGTGGTTTAGGTTCAGGCAAGAAATCTTGGGGGTAAGTCACATCTTAAAGTTAATTTACACTGCATGATTATCCTAGGAACTTTCCCATTAATTGTGAAGTCTAATCAGGCTGCCGGTCATCCGACAAATAAGCAAAACGCTCGTTTGTTGGGTAAAATGTTCCATTGGTTTGCACAAAAGATCATCATTCTCGGCAGCGCATTGCCATTTGTAAACAGCACCTGTGCTGCCGAGAAACTTGGCTGAGCACTCTATCACTGATTGTTGCACGCGTTTGAAACACGGTCAGCCTGTTATTAAACTCAACGAGCGCATTAAAAAATAAATGCGATATGGACGCCAGCGTTTAACAAATCCATTTCCATCTTTAACATAGGAAACTGTATCCGGGCATGTAATACTTTTTTGATCGATGTAAAAAAATCAGATGGCATACAATGTCAAAAATAGACATAAAGATTGCATACTGCTGGCAGATGGATGACCATGTGGTTGAAAAATCTGCTGTCTTTCCTGAAAGAGAAATAAATGATTTTATATATGCTCTGACCCCGGTTTTCGGGACGGTTTTATGTGTTTTACTTTCAGCAGCCGAGTTCAGATTGTGATGTTTGGATCGGGCGCTGATCTCCTGACACAAACCCAACAAGAGTTATTGAGTTTTAGCCAGGAAACCTGCGTGCTGTTCGGACATCACAGTCTGTAATGGGACTGTAAGGCGAAGTTCCCTCAATGAGCGTTTGGTAGATTTTGATACACCACAATATATACGGTATACATTCGACTCCACAATATATACGGTATACATTCGACTCATTTACATATCATAAACTGACTTTAGAAAAAGTATTTCTACTGGGAACCTGATGGGTTTCCCTTTAAGTAACATAAAGTATCCAAACTTTAAAGCTGCTGAACTTAAAACAGAGCATACCAATAATAGACAAAAGCAAAAAATGCGATAAAAATAAATGTCAAAAAAACGCGAAATCACATTCGCAATCCAGTAAGATCCTTTTCAACCAAGGCAAATGTCTAAACCTGGCAAACACACTTGAAGACTTCCCAACCAATCTGATGTGTATTTTGCACCTAGCTGTGCTACATTGTATGCTTTGGGGATCTGTCACGTTGTTTCTCATTCATTGTATGCTTTGGGGATCTGTCACTTTGTGTCTCATTCATTGTATGCTTTGGGGATCTGCCACGTTGGGCCTCATTCATTGTATGCTTTGGGGATCTGCCACGTTGGGCCTCATTCATTGTATGCTTTGGGGATCTGTCACTTTGTGTCTCATTCATTGTATGCTTTGGGGATCTGCCACGTTGGGCCTCATTCATTGTATGCTTTGGGGATCTGTCACGTTGTTTCTCATTCATTGTATGCTTTGGGGATCTGTCACTTTGTGTCTCATTCATTGTATGCTTTGGGGATCTGCCACGTTGGGCCTCATTCATTGTATGCTTTGGGGATCTGCCACGTTGGGCCTCATTCATTGTATGCTTTGGGGATCTGTCACGTTGTTTCTCATTCATTGTATGCTTTGGGGATCTGCCACGTTGGGCCTCATTCATTGTATGCTTTGGGAATCTGCCACGTTGGGCCTCATTCATTGTATGCTTTGGGGATCTGTCACGTTGTTTCTCATTCATTGTATGCTTTGGGGATCTGCCACGTTGGGCCTCATTCATTGTATGCTTTGGGAATCTGCCACGTTGGGCCTCATTCATTGTATGCTTTGGGGATCTGTCACGTTGTTTCTCATTCATTGTATGCTTTGGGGATCTGCCATGTTGGGCTTCATTCATTGTATGCTTTGGGGATCTGTCACTTTGTGTCTCATTCATTGTATGCTTTGGGGATCTGTCACATTGTTTCTCATTCGTTGTATGCTTTGGGGATCTGTCACGTTGTTTCTCATTCATTGTATGCTTTGGGGATCTGTCACGTTGGTGTAATGATTATAAGGGATAACTCAGGAGACTCTTTGCATGGAACAAGACAACTACAGGACACAGTTTTATAAGTGGTAAAGTCTATATTATCACACGGTGATTCAAACAGGTGCAGAGAGAAACTCAAGTCCACAACACTTGGTGTAAATATTAAACGCAGCTTAAGGCCATGTTCACACTTTGCGGGTTTTACCGCGGATCCGCGGCGATTTTGATGCTGCTGGTCCGCAGCAGTTTCCATTGCGTTTACATTTACATGTAAACCCTATGGAAACCGCAAACCGCAGTGCACATGCTGCGGGAAAAACCGCGCAGAAACGCAGTGGTTTACAACCCGCAGCATGTCACTTCTTTGTGCAGAATCGCAGCGATTCTGCACCCATAGAAATGCATTGTTCCGCTTACTTCCCGCATGGGGCTGTGCCCACGATGCGGGAAGTAAGCGGATAATGTGCGGTTGCTACCCGGGGTGGAGGAGAGGAGACTCCTCCAGGCCCTGGGAAGCCTAAATAGTGTAAAAAAAAAAAGAATTAAAATAAAAAATGATGCTATACTCACCTCCGGTCTTAGTTGGTGTGCGAGCAGGACCTGCGGTGACGTCGCGGTCACATGACCGTGATGACGCCGCGGTCACATGATCGTGACGTCACGAAGGTCCTTCTCGGCACAGCATCTTTGGAACCGGATCGCCGCGTGCAGTGCCGAGGAGATCCGGACATCAGAGGGTGAGTATAACCAATTTTTATTATTTTTAACATTACTATTGATGCTGCATATTGCTGCATATGCAGCATCAATAGTATAGGAGTAATCCCGCAGCGGAAATCGCAAAACAAACCGCGATAAATCTGCAGGGATAACCGCAGCGGTTTTGCCCTGCAGATTTATCAATTCCGCTGCGGGATAACCCGGAGAGCACGCCGCAGAGTGTGCACATAGCCTAACAGTCTATAGGAAACTTCAGAGGAAAATGCAATCACGCAGAAAGTCTATGAAGCACAATTATTCTTGAGGATACTTGACACGAATAAGTCCTTGGTAGTCCAGACACAGATAGATATGCTTATAAGGCAGTTCAAATAATATCTTAGCTCAACCAGGGAGGCCTGGGTAAAAGTCTCAGGTTTAAGCAGAGCAGCAACAGCTTACATGTCCAGCAAATGCAGATGGAAACAAACACAAGCAGCCAGATGGGGGATTACTGGAAACCGATGTTTGCAGCAGAAACTCAGAGCTGAGTAGCAGGATCTCCACACAGGTTCACAGGAGCAGGTATATAGCCAGGGAGTCGTCAGGAGCTGGATGCAAGGCAGAATACTCTAGCACAGACTGAAGGCTGGGGTGGAGTTTTATAGCAGGAAGACACAGTGCACATGAGACCAAAGACGCCATCTTGGAAAAGGGCAGTAATGCACAAAAGGTAAAAAATGTTCAGAGTCCTGACAGTTGGGCCTCATTCATTGTATGCTTTGGGGATCTGTCACGTTGGGCCTCATTCAGACGTTTGTCAATTGTCACGTATGCAACAAAACAAAGAAACAGAGTTTCATTAGTTTTGTTTTTTGGATCCGGGTTTCATCACTGATTTATCTACAAAGCTTAATCTTGTTCTGAAGTGTATAAGTGGTATCACCAGCCACCATATTGACTGTGTCCTTCTTTACAGGCAGCAGTCTCTTTGGGAGAGATACATGGTCACCTTACGAAACTGTCTACTGAAAATGTATCACAGCTGATTGTTGTCCCTATTCCATGGCCAAGCCAGATGCTGTTCTGGGTCATTTATGACAGCACTGAGGTGGTCTTCTCAGTCTTCCTGTAATACTTTCTGTATATATGTACATATGGAGTGTATAAAGATGGCATCCTTTTAATAAAGTTATTACATCTCAATATATAATTAAAAATTGACAATGGTGCACAGTCTTCACCTGTCTGGACACTACTATTTGCTCTAGATTCACATGGCCCACTGAATTTAAAATGCCAAACACATCTACAATTTGCAAATAGGTGCAGGAGCTGCTTACTACATACATGCTTTGGTCTGGTCAGAGGAGCAAGCTGAGGTGTATATGAATGTGAACATTGAGTCCGTGCGTTGTCCGTTCTCCATACAGACTAAAAATATGTTTGTCTGATTGCACCTTGAGATGTGGGAGAAATGAAGAATGAGTATGTTGGATATTCAACATTGATCCATTTTTTTTTTTCCCACTGGAGACAATCGATGTCTAGAAGTGTGCATCTGTATCCACATTGAGATTTTTCCAGCTGAAGAAGTATGGAACGCTTCGACAAATTAAAAACGCATGCAAACAATCTTGGTCTCCGATCATACCTGGTCCGCGTTGGACTTCTGGCAGTGCGAATTTATATCCACTTTCCCTCCAAGTCTGCATCTCTGTATCCACAGTGATATAAACTTGTATGTTTGGCCCAGACACATGTTTATAGGGAGTACTAACATCAGTGATGAGCGAACGTGCTGGGATAAGGTGTAATTTGAGCATGCTCGTTTGCTAATCGAGTGTCTTCGGTGTGCTCGAAAATTCTGTTTGTGTCCCCACGGCGGCATGTCTCGCGGCTGTTCGACAGTCACAACACATCCAGGGATTGTCTGTTTGTTAGGCAGTCCTTGCATGTGTTGTGGCTGTCGAACAGCTACGAGACATGCAGCCGCAGGAACTTGAATATATTTTTCAAGCATGCCAAAAATACTCGTTTAGCACACGAGAATGCTCAGAAACACCTTATCCCAGCACGTTCGGTCATCACTAACATATATAGTGGTGCACAGATCTGATCACCAGATCTAGACACTCCTGTACAATTCATCATTCATTGTCAACATTAATACACAATCTCCTGAAGCAGAACGATGGCCACAGAAGTCTACAGAGCTGGAGTCTGGAGAATTGTATGGTAATATTTAGACAATTTTTTTAGACTTAGAAATATTTATAGAAAAGGGCACAATCCAACCCCGAACGTACCATAAGCCAACTGATGTCAATAATTACATCTCACTTGATAGTTGCCATATTCCAAGTTGGCTCTTAAAAAAGCCAGCTCATTCGGGCCCACAGGAATTGTTCTAAGGCACAAGACTTTAACCGCGAGGCGGATCTCCTGACAGAAAAATTCCGTGATAAAGGTTATGCTGAAAGCTCTCTAAGGCTACGTTCACATTTGCGTTGTGCGCCGCAGCGTCGGCGACGCAACGCACAACGCAAATGTGAACGCATGCACAACGCAGCGTTTTGTGACGCATGCGTTTTTTTTTTGCTTGATTTTGGACGCACAAAAAATCCAACTTGCTGCGTCCTGTGCGCCCTGACGCGTGCGCCGCAGCGACGCATGCGTCACAAAACGCAAATGCAACGCATGTCCATGCGCCCCCATGTTAAATATAGGGGTGCATGACGCATGCGGCGACGCAGCGGCGCCCGACGCTAATGTGAACGTTGCCTAATACAAACAAAACAACAAGTAGAAAAACTACCAAGGATACAGTTACTCCAAAATAAAAGGAAAAACGAAAATCATATGATGACTGATGAGGTTCCTATTGTTACTCAATTTAATGCCAATACCCATATTCTTAAGAAGATTGTCACTAAACATTGGGGCATCCTCAAGGAAGATAAAATTATTGGGGAAAAATTACCTGAGCGTCCCAAGTTTGTGTATGGAAGGGCCAATAATCTGGGGAACAAAATAGCCCCCAGTATCCCAAAATATATGGCTCTATCTACACACCAACCACAACAAAAATTAATAGGCTTTTTTCCATGTAGGAAGTGCAAACCATGTAAGAATTTCCAATGGAACCACTAAATCGGAGATCATTGACTTCATCACATGCACTACAGAGGGAGTAATTTATTCTCTAAGATGCCCCTGTGGGAAGCTATATATAGGCAGAACAAAGTGCCCACTACATGTGAGGATGAGTGAGCATCCGCGGAACATAAATGTACTGATCATCCATTATCTAACCACTATTTAAGTCATCATGGGGTTTTAATAAAAGGCCTTAATAATTATCACAGGCCTTAAAATAGTGAATAAAAGTTGGAGAAAGGGCAATTATATCCAACAAATATCCCAGGAAGAAACCAGATTTATTTTTGAATTAGACACCTTGATACTCCAGGGCCTCAATAGTGAGATCGAACTAGTTGCCTTTAATACATGAAAGGTTGTCATATGATCACCAGGCACTATAAAAGTACTCGGGACCATCCCTGATGAAGGAATCTACGTATTACGAAAGGGGTAGGATTTTGGTCCAATTTGCGCTCCGTAG
Source organism: Ranitomeya variabilis (assembly GCF_051348905.1). Taxonomy (NCBI): domain Eukaryota; kingdom Metazoa; phylum Chordata; class Amphibia; order Anura; family Dendrobatidae; genus Ranitomeya; species Ranitomeya variabilis. Next base: position 459,031,497 of record NC_135233.1, read on the forward strand.
CCAGTCACGTGATTCATCACGTGACCGTGACATCACGAAAGGTCCTGGTACTCCAGTGTACCTAATGGGCTCATCCAACGGCATAGGATACCTTGAAACGTCTGTCACCGGCTGGGACAGCGTCTCAGAAATAACCGATTTATTCACCGGATATACTGATCCCGCACCGAAGAAGGTCGGACTTCCTGTGGACTTCATAGACACTATGTTACGGATCTGCAACACAGGACTAAGGTAGAAGGGGGAAAACTGACCCTGCACTATGACTAGGATGAAACCCTACGATGGAGTGGGCGACCCATTCCTTGCGAGCCACAAACTGTGGTCCCCTATCGGAGACAATGTTCGTGGGAACACCATGGAGTCTGACAATCTCTTTCACAAATGCTCTGGCAAGTGTCTTAGCGCAGGGTAATTTATTGAACGGGACCAGATGACACATCTTACTAAACCGGTCCACAACAACCCAGATAACAGAAAAACCCTCAGAGACCGGCAGGTCAGTGATAAAATCCATTGCAAGATGCATCCATGGAGAACTAGGAACCTCTAACGGCCAAAGCAACCCTGCCGCCGGTGCATGAGAAGCCTTAGACCTAGCGCACACGGTACACTGACGCACCCACTTGACAATTTTTCTTAGCCACCCCGGCCACCAGAAACTCCAACTGATCGACTTACTTGTTTTGGCAATCCCTGGATGACCCGCCAAACAAGACTCATGACATTCCGTAAACAAAGCTCTCCTCAGGGCTTTAGGCACAAATAATTTTCCATATGGAGTGTTAGTTGGTGCCACATCCTGGGCTTTTTTACAACTCAGAAGCTAATGCTGCCACCACCACCCCTCTCTGCAGAATAGATTCTTCCTTTTCAGTATTAACCGCTGGGGAGAAACTTCGAGACAAAGCATTAGCTTTAATAATAATAATCTTTATTTTTATATAGCGCTAACATATTCCGCAGCACTTTACAGTTTTCACACATTATCATCGCTGTCCCCAATGGGACTCACAATCTAAATTCCCTATCAGCATGTCTTTGGAATACTTTAACATTTTTTGTCCCAGGGATATACTGTATGTCACAGAGAAATGGAACCGGGCAAAAAACAATACCCACCTAGCTTGACGGGCATTCAAAAGTTTAGCAGCATCCAGGTAGATCAGGTTCTTATGATCAGTAAAGACTTGTATAGGATGTCTAGCGCCCTCCAAAAAATGTCGCCAATGCTCAAACGCAAGCTTAATAGCCAGCAATTCTCGGTTAATAATAATAAATAATAATCTTTATTTTTATATAGCGCTAACATATTCCGCAGCGCTTTACAGGTTGCACACATTATCATCACTGTCCCCGTTGGGGCTCACAATCTAAATTCCCTATCAGTATATCTTTGGAATGTGGGAGGAAACCCACACAAACACAGAGAGAACATACAAACTCTTTGCAGATGTTGTCCTTGGTGGGGTTTGAACCCAGGACTCCAGCACAGCAAGGCTGCTGTGCTAACCACTGCGCCACCATGCTGCCCAACATCGTAGTTGAGCCCCACCTCTGAAATTTTTTTAGAATAGAAAGCATAGGGATGCACCCCATCCTCCCCTTCCTGGGACAGAACAGCCCCCACTCTTACTGATGAGGCATTCACCTCTACCAGAAAGGGCTTAGTCTCATCGGTCTGGATCAAAACAGGAGCAGAGCTAAACCTCTCCTTGAGATGCTCAAAAGTCTTAACAGCCTCAGGGGACCATTGGACAGCATTGGAACCCTTCTTAGTAAGATTAGTAAGGGGTTTTGTGATAACAGAAAAATTCTTTATGAATTTTCTATAATAATTAGCAAACCCCAAAAATCTCTGAATCGACTTCAAGCATTCAGGTCTAGGCCACTCCAATACCGCCTGAACTTTCACCGTGTCCATCTCAAAACCATCACTGGAAACAAAGTACCCCAAAAAACTAATTTTCTGTACCGCAAACTCGCATTTCTCCAGTTTAGCAAAGAGTATGTTTTCTCGCAGAATCTGCAGAACCTCACAAACTCTCTGCCAATGCGACTACAGATCGGGCGAATAGATCAAAATATCATCCAAATAAACAATCACACTCCTACCGATCAACGGCCTCAGGATGTCGTAAGTGAATTTTTGAAAGAACAGCGGAGCATTTGTAAGGCCGAAAGGCATAACTAGACATTCAAAATGACCTTCCGCGATATTAAAGGCTGTCTTCCATTCATCGCCTTCTTTAACCCGCAGCAAATTATATGCCCACGGAGATTGATCTTAGAGAACTACTTGGCTCCAACTAATTGGTTAAACAAATCCGGAATTAGCGGCAAGGGGTAAGGATTGCGCACAGTGATCTTATTAATCTCCCTGAAATCCAGACATGGCCTAAGATCCCCATCTTTTTTTTTTGACAAAAAAGAACCTCACTGCCACAGGGGACTTAGAGGGTCTTATATGACCTGATGCAAGACTAATCTGCAGGTATTCCTTTAAGGCCTCCCTCTCGGGAATCGTCAGATTAAATAAACGACTCTTAGGGAGAGTAGCACCTGGGACGAACTTAATAGCGCAATCGTAATCTCTATGAGGTGGTAGAGCTTGTAACTACGCTTCTGAAAATACTTTCCAGAATTCCTGAATGGCTTCAGGTAACTCACTTTTCACAACAGCAGCAATGTGTACATCACAACATTTCCCATAACACTCCTGACCCCAGAATCTTATCATACTTGACGACCAGTCCAGTACGATTGTACATTTTTAACCAGGGTAACCCCAGGACAACTGGAAAAGGCAATTTATCAAGTACAAACAAATCTAAAGATTCCTGGTGTTCCATATTCACAGTGAGTGGAAACCCGGTGACCTTTTGAGAAACGCACCCATGCTCTAGGGGTGTGTTATCAATCGCCACTACAGGAAAAGGGCATGATAAAGGTACAGAATCAATCTTATTCTTGTCTAGAAATTGTTGATCAATCAAATTAAGTACAGAACCACAGTCCACCATCACTTGAAAATCAATCGAATGACCATGACAGGTAGAACTACCAGAAAAAGAAACGCCTGCCGACCGTAAAAATGCAATGCGAAAGGGAGGGTTATTCTGATTGACTTTTTTTTTACTATTTTCCTTGTCTATGCATCCTTCACATTGCTTAATAAAATGGTCAGTCTTACCACAATAAAGACATAGCCCCTCAGAGAATCTTTTCTGCCTTTCCTGGGAACGAGAGGACATCGACTCCCCACAGACAACGGGGCTCTCCAGCAAAATTGAAACCTCATTCTGTCTACTTTTTAATCTATCCACCTGGATAGCTAATTGCATAGCAGCCTAAAGCGTAGCAGGTGCAGGAAATGCAATGAGCAAATCTTTAACCCTGTCATTCAAACCTGCTAAAAACTGACTCTTGAGTGCTGGATCATTCCAGCTGACCTCTGCAGACCACCGTCTAAACTGGGTACAATATCTCTCAGCGTCGCCAGAACCCTGTTACAGCCGCTTGAGTTCTGCCTCGGCTGTAGTGACCCGATCAGGATCATCATATAATACCCCCATAGCAAAAAAAACGCTTCTACAGACATCAAACAAGGGTCATCCGGACGCAATGAAAATGCCCAAACTTGGGGCTCACCTCGCAATAACGACACAATAATCCCCACACGCTGTAATTCAGCCCCTGAAGACCTGGGTCTAAGCCGAAAATAAAGTAAACATGCATTTTTAAACTAAAAAAATTCCTGCCGTTTACCAGAAAAACATTCAGGCAAGCCCACTTTAGGTTCTTCAGAGCGGATTCCAGGGCAATTACCCACGTGCTGCTGTAAGCTGGCAACTTCCAACGTTAACCCTTGCAGACGCTGAGCAAGATCTTGAACGCTGTTCATGTTGCAGAAATCCGGGAGGGTTTTTTTTGGTTGTTTTTTTTTTTTATACTTTCTGGCTGGACAAACTGTTACGGATCTGCAATACAGGACTAAGGTAGAAGGGGGAAAACTGACCCTGCACTATGACTAGGCTAAAACCCTACGATGGAGTGAGCGACCCATTCCTTGCGAATAGACCCACCGACGATTCTAGGTTAATCTCAAGCGAAGACCTATAGATTTGGGGACGGGGTACCCTAAAAGAACTAAGGACAGGGTACAAAAATGGGTCACCACCTATTAGAAAACACAGAGAAGGCTGCAGAAACCAATAGAAAACAGAAACTAAGGCTAGCAGAACCAGAGGTACCAGCACTGCACAAATTACACACACACAGAACACTAAGCAAAGCACCAAGCCAGAGCTCAAGCAGATTAACTCTTGTCCAGCAAGGACTGGGAGGCAGGTGCTGGTTAATAAAGAGTGATACAAACACCTGACCTAAGACAAACCCAGCACTAGAGGAAAAAGACCAGCAGCCAGAACTCCACAAGAAAATGGCGGATAGTCACAAACTAAACAGATTCTAACACACTAGTCCAGAGGTGTCAAACTGCATTCTTCGAGGGCCGCCAACAGGTCATGTTTTCAGGATTTCCTTAGCATTCCACAAGGTGCTGGAATCATTCTGTGCAGGTGATTAAATTATCACCTGTGCAATACAAGGAAATCCTGAAAACATGACCTGTTGGCGGCCCTCGAGGAATGCAGTTTGACACCTCTGCACTAGTCTCCATGACGCATCGACTGTGCATAAGGGTAACCTCGTCAAGAGTTTGTGCAGATCTATTTTTATTCTCTTAAGCCGGAACCATTGTGTGAAGCGAGATACAATGGTTCTCTAGTCAGAAGTGGATTATATTGGGTGACGCGCCATCCTATGAGTAGTGTAAGATTACTCTTGCATCTTTTTCCTTTATCTATCTGAGATCAATGGTGGAGCCATTGATTGTCTAATGAGACTTAAGCTCTAAAAATAGGGTACACTCCAGCGCAAATAAAATACGTTTACTAATATTTAGATTCAATATTAATGGCAACCTTTTTTTTTTTTAAAGGGAACCTGTCACCCCCCCAGGCGTTTGAAACTAAAAGAGCCACCTTGTGCAGCAGTAATGCTGCATTCTGACAAGGTGGCTCTTTTAGTTATTGGTGCTTTAACTGCAGAAATAATCCGTTTTGTAATTTGTCCTAAATACCTTTCTTCAGTCCTGGAGGCAGGCCTTTCCCCCCCCTGCTGCAGACGCCACACAGCCGTCACTCAAGTCTTCTTGGTGCCGGGCGCCGCCTCCTCAGCGCTATTTTGAAATGAGCCGGCGCCTGCGCTCTTTTGTCATGCCTTGGGCAGGCGCAGTGAGCGCTGCCCATCCTCTGTCCTCATAAGCAGTGTAGCTGACTGCGCCTGTGCGGCCGCCCTGCCTGTGAATCCCAGCCCCGCAGTGTTTTCTGATTTATTCTCACTGCGGGGCTGGGATTCACAGGCAGGGCGGCCGCACAGGCGCAGTCAGCTAGACTGCATATGAGGACAGACGGGCAGCGCTCACTGCGCCTGCCCAAGGCAGGAGAAAAGAGCGCAGGCGCCGACTCATTTTAAAACAGCGCCGAGGAGGCGGCGCCAAGAAGATCTGAGTGACGGCTGTGTGGCGTCTGCAGCAGGGGGGAAAGGCCTGCCTTCAGGACTGAAGAAAGGTATTTGGGACAAATTACAAAACGGATTATTTCTGCAGTTACAGCACCCAGAACTAAAAGAGCCACCTTGTCAGAATGCAGCATTAGGGTATGTGCACACGTCAGGATTTCTTGCAGAAATTTCCTGAAGAAAACCGGAAATTTTCTGCAAGAAATCCGCATATTTTTTTTTTGCGTTTTTTTCCCGTTTTTTTCCCGTTTTTTTAGCATTTTGCAAGCGAAATTAGCTTGCAGAATGCTAAAGTTTTCCAAGCGATCTGTAGCATTGCTTGGAAAACTGACTGACAGGTTGGTCACACTTGTCAAACATAGCGTTTGACAAGTGTGACCATCTTTTTACTATAGATGCAGCCTATGCAGCATCAATAGTAAAAGATAGAATGTTTAAAAGTAATAAAAAAAATGGTTATACTCACCTGCAGACAGACGATCTCCTCAGCGGCGTCCATTCCTATAGATGATGTGTGTGTGCAGGACCTTCGATGACGTCGCGGTCACGTGAGCGGTCACATGACCGGTCTCGCGACCAATCACAAGACCGCGACGTCATCGCAGGTCCTTCACCACACACCAGCTATAGGAACCGAAGCGGCAGCATGCACCGCTGAGACTCCGGGGCCATCAGAGGGTGAGTATATGACTATTTTTTATTTTAATTCTTTTTTTTTTTACCAATTATATGGTGCCCAGTCCGTGGAGGAGAGTCTCCTCTCCTCCACCCTGGGTACCAACCGCTCATAATCTGCTTACTTCGCGCATGGTGTGCACAGCCCCGTGCGGGAAGTAAGCAGATCAATGCATTCCTAGGTGTGCGGAACCCCGCAATTCCGCAAATTTAATGAACATGTTGCTTTTTTTCCCGCGATGCGATTTTTTTGCGGAAAAAAATGCAACATTTGCACAAAAAATGCGGAATACCCTGAAAATAATGGGAGGCATATGTTAGCGTTTTTTTCGCGTTTTTATAGCGAAAAAACGCGAAAAATACTGAACGTGTGCACATGGCCTTATTGCTGCACAAGGTGGCTCTTTTAGTTTCAAACGCCTGGGGGGGGGGGGGTGACAGGTTCCCTTTAAATTTTCAATTGATCTAGATCAATATGTGGAACATGGTCATAGAGTTATGAGGACAATGCTGAAGTTCTATTAAGTATTCCCATAATATTCTCCAGACTTCAGCTCTGTGTCGCTCGGCCAAATACTGTTTTGTGCCACTGTGTAATGCAGGTAAATGGAGTTGCATTGGACCCCGCAGGGTACTTTGAATGACTAGCAAGTCACAAAATGTTGGAACCAGTTGGATTTTTTGCAGTACCTTAAGGGTCACAATGCGACTCCATTCACTTGCTCTACGTTGCAATGCAACAGTAGCATAGTGGGGTCTTTGGCCGTGCAAAGTCACTGTCTAGCCCCAGTTGCTTTGGTTGCATAAACCAGAATTGTGGCTCATATACTTTGGGAACAGAAATCAAAACAATGGCTGATTTTTTTAATTAAATTTTTTGGGAACCTTTTACTTATACCACCTTGTTACGGAGTACTAAGCATAAAATTAATCATTATCTCCTGTGTTGGGGATGTCAGGGTGACCTTATTACAAAGTGAGAGCAGCAGATGGGACGGCTCTGGGTGACAATGACAGAGGTGATGTGTACCACTGGCTTCTCACTGTCTTTTTTGTTTGTCCGTCCAGTGTTTTGGCCTCTCTGCTCCTCCTAATGTAGATAACAGATTATCACGGGTTTCAGCTCTTCTTTACCCCCAGGAATGTAATGCAGGATTTTATAGAGTGACAGCTGTCCCTTCCTCGGACCACCCAGCCAAGCAGGCACATTTGTTATGGTCACCTGCTTTCATCTTCCCCCATGCGGAACGTGTCACTAAATCAATCTTCTATTTATTTTCAGTTATATGAGACCTTCTGGTGATGGACCCCATATGCTTCAGATACCTTACTGTCTGTTTTCTAGTTTACATGTATGTAACTTGTGCAATTTTTGGTATTTCTGCAGAATTTTTTTTTATATTTTTGCGTAAGGTGATGAGAAGCTGAATCTACAGCAACACAAAGCCAGGATGTCTCATTGCTCCTTCATGTCCATGTAATTCTGACATCTGTTGGAGATGTCCATAGTTTTCATCTGCTTTAGGCCAAGTTCATGGGAGTGTGATTAAATAACTGAATAGACCGGTGTAACAAATTCTGTATTCTGTTTTCGGCTGGGAGGCATATGTGGAAAATGGGATTTATACTGGCTGTCCAGAACTGGAAAGAAGGATCTGCTTGTATTAGAAACTTGAGCCAAAGTTTACCTAATTTGAACAGAAATGTTTAAACCATTAAATTAATTACAGCCTCTCAAATTATGCAACTGTTCCCTTAATCCCCCCTCACAATACGAGTAGTACCCTTAATCCACCCATGATACTCTACTATACTTTAAATCCCACCTCAATATGCTACTGTACCCCAAATCCCCCCCCCACTATACGGTACCATACCATAAATTCCCCCATTATACATTATTCTTCCCTAAATAATCCTACAATATGCCACTGTATTCCAAATCCCACGATACTCTAAATTCACCTACAATACACTACTGTACCCTAAATTCCTCCCCCACGATTCACTACCCTAAAGTGACCCACAATATACTAACATACCCTAAATCCTTCCTTCCAATGATACGCTACCATAACCTAAATTCACCCACGATGCACTACCAGAGCCTAAATCCTTATCTCCCAATACAATACCGTACCCTAAATTCACCCACGATACACTTCCATACCCTAAATTCACCCATGAAACACAGTACTGTACCATAAATCTCTCTTTCCCACAAATCACTAATGTACCCTAGATTTCCCCCCCGATACACTACCATAACCTAAATCCCCCCATTTCTGCAATACAATACCGTGCTCTAAATTTATCCGTGATACACTACCATACTCAAAATTCAACCATGATATACTACTTTTCCCTAAATAATCCTACGATCCTCTACTGTTGCCTAAATTCTTCTGCGATACACTACTGTATCGTAAAATTCTTGCCCCCATGATACACTACTGTACCTTAAATCCCTCCTTCCATTGATAACTACAATACCCTAAATTTGCCCACGGTACACTACCATAGCCTAAATCCCCAGTTTTCGAATACAATACCATGCCCTAGTCACCCATAATACACTACCGTACGCTAAATTAAACCAGGAAACACCACTGTGCCCTAAATCCCTCTTTCCCATGATTCACTACCGTACCCTAAATCCATCCTTGCCATGATAACTACTGTACCCTAGATTCACCCACGATACACTGCCATGGCCTAAGTCTCCATACCCAATACAATACTGTACCCTAAATTGACTTCACCCACGATACATTACCATAGCCTAAATCCCCATCCCTCCAATACAATACTGTGGCCTAAATTGACCCACGATACACTACCATACCCTAAATTCACCCATGAAACAATACCCTACCCTAAATCCCTCCTTCCTATGATTCATTACTGTACCCTAAGTCCCTCCTTCCCACAATACACTACCGTACCCTAAATTCACCCACGATGCACTACTGTATCCTAAATCCACCCACGATGCACTACCGTACCCTAAATTCACCCACGATGCACTACCGTACCCTAAATTCACCCACGATTCACTACCGAACCCTAAATTCACCCATGATTCACTACCGAACCCTAAATTTACCAAAGATACACTACTGTACCTTAAATCCACCTTTTTCACGATACAATACCATTCCCTAAATTCACCCATGATACAGTGCTACATCCTTGATTTTATTGGGAATACTGAAAGCTTCCTGCATATATATTTCTGTAAGTAGCAATATAGAAACAAATATATGAGTGGCGCAAAGTGCTTAAAAATGGCTAATGGTACTGCTGCGAATTTAAACAATTACCACAAAGAATTGTAGGACAAAAAGACCTTATTTGATATAAGGACTACTACCTTGGGGTAAGGAGGATCCCTGAGGAAGGAGACAGACGTCTCCGAAACGCGTCGGTTTTTTGGTCCTTATCGCTATCCGTACTTCCCCTCCGGTCACGTGCGCGGTCACGTTACTCACCCCGTCACACAGGTCCTCCAGACGCGCCGTTCTCACTGCTCGCACATTGTGAGACGCTCGTCCATTTGGATCCTGCCGCACGCTGCTTGCACTAGAGGGATATGCTGCCACCGGCCGGGGCAGCTATCTGAACTACTTGAACTATCTCCTTGATTTTAACCTCTACTACTGCGGACTATTTCTCTCTACCACCTCCGGACTGGGGTAAGATCTGTTTTACTGTGCATCTTAGGGACTGGCACTCGGGGCCCCATATGTTCATCACCAATTGTGGAATCATATTGCATTCGCTTGTGGGCTTTTCCAGTAGTCACCCTATACTGGTCATTCCAATATATATATATATTTTTTCAGTGTTTACCATTACCATCAGTGGCTATAATCAGCGAGAATTTTTTATATATGTGCCTACTTATATATACTTGCTAGATATTTCTGTAAGTATATAATTTATGTATTCTGATGCTATGATAGGAAAACTGCTTAATATGATATGAATACAGTATAATATGGGATGACTTGTAGGAGGGAAGGAACACAGGCAACTGGAACATGCAATTTATCCCATTCGTTGTCTATTACAAAGAGGCAGGAAATGTGCAATTAACATATGAACTAGACAGGAAAAATGGAGACCAGATGAACCCCCCCCCAAGATTTGGTATTTCAAGTTGGTGATAAAGACAGAGGGCATGCTCACCACTTACAGATTCAGTGCAGCTGTGACGTGCGGTATTTAATATAGGATATCTTGGCTTTGGATATGTATTTCCTCAATATGAATACATGAATATTAAGTCAGTAAATAAGATACATAGAGGCATCCCCCAGCACCTCCTCCCTCCCCTCTCATTTCTGCTGAAGACTTTGCCTCTTTCTTTAAACAGAAGATTGATACGATCAGGGAAAGCTTTTGCCCACAGAGCCCAATGCCCCTCTTAGTTGCTCAACCCTGTTCCTCTAAAACCAGCTTCTCCACCATGACAGAAGATCAGCTCTCCACCCTCCTGTCAAGATCACATCTCACCACTTGGACGCTTGACCTGCTCCCGTCCCACCTCATCCCTAACCTTGCCACAGTCTTCATCCCAACCCTAACACACCTCTTCAACCTCTCACTCACAACTGGTGTCTTCTCCTCATCCTTCAAACATGCCAAGATCACACCCATCCTCAAAAAGCCCTCCCTCGACTCATACTGTTTCTAGCTATCGCCCGATATCTCTTCTCCCTTATGCCTCAAAACTACTGGAACAACATGTCTATCTTGAACTGTCCTCCCACCTCTCCTCCTGCTCCCTCTTTGACCGGTTACAATCTGGCTTCCGACCCCATCACTCAGCTGAAACTGCCCTAACTAAAGTCACCAATGACCTATTAACCGCCAAGAGCAAGCGACACTACTCTGTCCTCCTTCTGGACCTGTCTTCGGTCTTTGACACTGTGGACCACTCTCTCCTGCTGCAGATTCTCTCATCTCTTGGCATCACAGACTTGGCCCTATCCTGGATCTCATCATATCTAACAGACCGAACATTCAGTGTCTCCCTCTCTCACACCACCTCCTCACCTCGCCCCTTGTCTGTCAGTGTTCCTCAAGGCTTAGTTCTAGAACCCCTACTCTTCTCCATCTACACCTTCGGCCTGGGACAGCTCATAGAATCCCATGGTTTGCAGTATCATCTCTACGCCGATGACACACAGATCTACCTATCCGGACCTGACCTCACCTCCTTACTCACCAAAATCCCTCACTGTCTGTCTGCTATCATCTTTCCCCATCTCACTCTACCCCTCCACCAGACCTATCCATCAATGTCAATGGCTGCTCACTTTCCCCAGTCCCACATGCTCAGTTCCTCGGGGTGATCCTCGACTCTGCCCTCTCTTTCAAGCCACATATCCAAGCCCTTGCCTCCTCCTGTTGTCTCAAACTCAAAAATATTTCCCGGATCCGCGCATTCCTTGACCATGAAACCACAAAAACACTAGCGCCCGCCCTTATCATCTCCCACTTTGACTACTGCAACCTCCTATTCTCTGGACTCCCCTCTAGCACTCTGGCACCACTCCAATCCATCCTACACTCTGCTGCCCACCTAACCTACCTGTCTCTCTGCTATTCCCCAGCCTCTCCCCTATGCCAGGCCCTTCACTGGCTTCCTATTGTCCAGAGACTCCAGTTCAAAACCCTTACTATGACATACAAAGCCATCCACAACCTGTCTCCTCCATACATCTGTGACATGGTCTCCCAGTACTTACCTACATGCAACCTTCGATCCTCACAAGATCTCCATCTCTACTCCCCTCTCATCTCTTCTTCCCACAACCACATCCAAGACTTCTCCAGTGCTTCCCCCATACTCTGGAACTCTCTACCCCAACACATCAGACTCTTGCCTACCACAGAAACCTTCAAAAAGAACCTGAAGACCCACCTCTTCCGACAAGCCTACAGCCTGCAGTGATCCTAAACCTACTGAACCGCCACACAACCAGATCTACCCTCTCCTACTGTATCCTCACCCATCCCCTGCAGACTGTGAGCCCTCAGGGGCAGGGTCCTTATGTACCTGCGTGCCTTGTTTTTTGCTCATATTTATTGTATTTGTCTATATGCCCCCTTTTCACATGTAAAGCGCCATGGAATAAATGGCGCTATAAAAAAATGTATAATAATAATAATATTGAGAGGACTCCGGATTAATGCAACACGTGTTCCATGTCCTGTACTATGGCTTTAATGTTAGGTGACTTGTTTTACATGTCCGACTAAGACACAGCTAAGGCAATCTATAGGCAAAAGTGTTGAACAAGGGGTTAACAATGGAAGTTGCCCTGGGTTGGGGCAGGAAATAAAATTTATATCCAGTGGGACTTGCTTCATACATACAGAGCCCGAGGGGATGTCTCATTGAGTACACATGTGGGATACAGAAATGAGGGAATTGACCGAAGTATAATATAAAACTTGCATTGTCACGTCCCCCGCAAAAAATAAGATATCGGACTCGAGGGAAGAAAACCACATTATAACCCTTGTTCTGTCTGACCGACAGTCTCTCGTATGTTTTGGCCAATTAAAATTACGACATTAATGTGGATCTATGTTTCTACGCTGTAATGAGAATAATGAATTTGGATAATGTTAGTTTTTTTAGAGAAGGTGACGGATCCTCCCGTGTTGTGTTGAATGTTGTATCTTGGGTTTTTCTGCATGTCATGTGTTTTGTTGTGCTGTGTATTGTATTCTGTTGTGTGTTTTGTTGTGTATTGTGTTCTGTTGTGTGTTTTGTTGTGTATTGTGTTCTGTTGTGCGTTTTGTTGTGTATTGTGTTCTGTTGTGCGTTTTGTTGAGCTGTAAGTAGTGCTGTGTTCTGTGGTGCTGTGTTCTGTGGTATTGTGTTGTGGGTAGTGCTGTATGTTGTGTGTTATGTTCTGTTGTTGGGCTGTGTAATGTGTTGTGCTGTATGTAGCGCTCTATACTGTGTTCTGTTATATGTCATGTGGTGTGTTCTGTTGTGTTATGCTTTGTGTGTTTTCTATGTATTGTGTTCTGTCATGTATTGTGCTGTATGTTATATGATGTGTGTTGTACTGTGCTGTGTTATCTTACATGTTGTATGTTGTGTTTGTTGTTTTGTGCTGTGTTGTTTGTTGTGTTGTATGTCATGTGGTGTGTTTTGTTGTCTTATGCTTTGTGTGTTTCTGTATATTGTGTTGTGCTTTATGTTATGTGATGTGTGTTGTACTGTGCTGTGTTCAGTTACATGTTGTGTTTGTTGTTTTGTGTTGTTTGTTGTGCTGTATATCATGTGGTGTTTTGTTGTGTTATGCTTTGTGTGTTCTCTGTATATTGCGTTGTGCTGTATGTTATGTGTTGTATGTTGTACTGTGCTGTGTTCTGTTACATATTGTATGTTGTTTGTTGTGCTGTATGTCATGTGTGTTTTGTTGTGTTATGCTTTGTGTGTTTCTGTATATTGCGTTCTGCTTTGTGTTATGTGATGTGTGTTGTACTGTACTGTGTTCTATGTTGTATGTTGTGTTTGTTGTTTTGTGTTGTTTGTTGTGCTGTATGTCATGTGGTGTGTTTTGTTGTGTTATGCTTTGTGTGTTCTCTGTATATTGTGTAGTGCTGTATGTTATGTGATGTTTGTTGTACTGTGCTGTGTTCTGTTACATGTTGTATGTTGTGTTTGTTGTGCTGTATGTCATGTGTGTTTTGTTGTGTTATGCTTTGTGTGTTCTCTGTATATTTTGTTGTGCTGTATGTTATGTGATGTGTGTTGTACTGTGCTGTGTTCTGTTACATGTTGTATGTTGTGTTTGTTATGCTGTATGTCATGTGTTTTGTTGTGTTATGCTTTGTCTTCTCTGTATATTGTGTTCTGTCATGTGTTGTGCTATATGTTATATGATATGTGTTGTACTGTGCTGTATTCTGTTACATGTTGTATGTTGTGTTTGTTTTGTGTTTGTTGTGCTGTATGTCATGTGTGTTTTGTTGTGTTATGCTTTGTGTGTTCTCTGTATATTGTGTTCTGTCGTGTGTTGTGCTGTATGTTGTACTGTGCTGTGTTCTGTTACATGTTGTGTTTGTTTTGTGCTGTATGTAGTGTGATGTGTTGTGCTGTGAGCTGTGTTGTGTTCTATTGTGTTTTGTGTTGCGGTTAGGTGAAAGGTGGCCGTTGTTTGAAACACCAGTATAAGTAGTAGTTGTAGTAATGTGTGGGTGGGAGGTGGAGCGCAGAATTTGGTAAACCCAGGGGCTCTGGCTTATGAGGGGGGTCTATATTAGGAATGAATAATAAGAGTCGTGGGGATCTCTAAGGGAAGAAGTTGTGACACAGGTCTCTAGTGGTGGTGTGTAAGGGGTGGGGACCCAGATGGGGGTGAACAGCTGAACATGAAAGAGCTGTGTGTCTGTGTTTAAGTAAAACCAGGTGTGGGGGGTATTTTTACTGGAAAGTAGGGAGGGATTGGCAGAAAGTCAGGAATCTGGAGAGAGGGGAAAAAAGAGAGCGAGAGAGATAGAAGTAGTGAGAGCTTAAACACACAGGGTGGGAGTACATGTGAGCAGTCAGAGCATGTAAGACTGTGCAGAAAGGGGGAAAGGAGAAAGGGACAACTCCTGGCAAAGTGTTAGAGAAGGAGGGGAGACAGGCCCACCAAGAGGAAGTGAACAAGGGAGACATTTAGTATTGGGGGAGTGTCCCTCAACAAGAGCGAAGAAGAAACTGTGCAAGAAAGTGAAGGCTGCGCTCATTCATCATAAAGAGCTGTAAGTACGCACGTCCCTCTGTCTACATCTTCCTCCTCTTCCCATGGAATAAGTCCTATGTATCTTGTGTTCTCTAGCAGTTCCACATAAATCATTTCACAGACCTCACCTGTAATAGAACGCTTTTTAAACTATTTTGTAAAATTGGGTAGAACCTTGTAAAATGTAAGTAAATTGGCTAAAATTAAGAATCTCAGATCTACGAGAGCACATTATAGCTGGAATAACTGCGGGATTATAACGTCTCATAAAAGGACTGACTACACTGATAAAATCAAGGGTTTAGCTGGTGTTAAACAACCTTTAAGAATTTCACGGTAAATTCCCAATGTCGTAAACAAATCCAGAATTTGCCAAGTGTGTAAAAGTGATTCAGTGACATCCAACAAAAGATGCTCCGACAAAGTCTTTAAGATCAGGTGTCTTGTCCTTGTATATGCATCATAAGTTATTTAACGTTGATTGGGTCACACTTCATATATGGATGAATTGAAGGTCTGAGGTCATTATTGTATTTTTTTTTTTGTGTGCCATATTAATATATTTTCCTATATGAGGGTAAATCATGGAGGTGAACGTGGTGCTTGTGTTGGTCCTTTCAATAATAATAATAATAATAATAATAAGGATTTCTGCTTCAGAAAGTCTTATAGGTAGCTACTATCGTAATTGACGTTCCCTTTATTTCTGCAAATAGAAAAGACTGCGGAGGGGTGTAAGTATATAGGGCTATAGAAAGTTATCACAGAGGTTTTCTGAATGGTACATATTTCAGATAAAGTTGTGACCTCACAAGAAGTCAGTTTCCCACGAAAGACTTCTTGTCCCGTTGAAGTTCAAGACATTTCCATCTATAATAATCTGACAATAGCTGAAATATTTCTGCTACAAATTACAGAAAAAGTACAAATATCGCAAAATCCTTTTGGTTCTAGAGGTAAAAACACCCAACTTGTCTAAGCCTTCTTTGGAGAATGAGAGTGGTCGTGTTCAGGAAGACTACATATGGGTTTCTGTACTAATTTTCATTTTTTGTTTTCATTTTTCTAGATGATGTATTTCTTTTTACTACTTGGTGTCCTTCTGGTTCCCAGCATCCAACAAGAAACCGACGAGGCAAACACCTTCACGGTAATCTGCCTTCATCTATACCTGTATAATAGAGCTGATGACATGACGGTCACATTAGGTGACAGTTGTACAGGAGATAGCTGACCTCTCCTGGTGCTTAATCCACCACCCATGGTCCTTAATGTTCCATAAGGGAAGCTCTAATAAGACTATGAAACGAAGGGCTGAACCTGTTGATTTCGGTGGGACCATCTCATGTGCATGGGGACCACCCGACTCGCACGTGACAGTTGAAAGTTGGAGCAGTTAAGGATCAGACAGTTTAAATTCAAATTCTGTTCTTTTTTTATTTCTAGAAAGTAAGTTCTGCCATAAGTGTTGGGCAGCGTCTTTCTGCTCCTAAATCTCATTTACATTTATTTTTTTAGTAAGTACCCCATGGCAGACAGACCTGACCACTATAAGCCTCACACTACCTGCTCGCATCCTGTGCGCCTCTGCTGATTTTTTTTAACCCATTGCATTGCAGGGCATATTAATCAAAAGAGGCACCCAGGATTTTGGCAGGTAGTACAAGGTTTGTAGCGCCCTGGTCTGACTGCTACAGGGTACCGACAAGGTCACTACATGTTTCGCTCAGCCCTACTACTTTAAGCACATGCGTTAGAATCTTTTCTCAGTTTCCTACCAGTTTGTCAATTAAAAAAAGCCTCCTTTTTTTCTTTTTTTTTTTTTTTTTTTTAAATCAAATTACTATCTTAAAGCAAGCACAAACCCATCATGATCAAGGGAGAATTGAGCATGGAGGTGAGAGGTGCTGCTTACAATAATCAACATTTTTTTTCCTTTAGAAAAGAGGCAGTATGTGAGTTATATGCGACTGTGATTGCTTTTGAGATTTAGGGTATGTGCACACGTCAGGATTTCTTGCAGAAATTTTCCTGACAAAATCCGGACATTTCTGCCAGAAATCCGCATGCGTTTTTTTTTGCGGATTTTATGCAGATTTTTTGTGTTTTTTTCCTGACACTCCAATTTCATGGGAAATCCGCAAACATAATGAACATGTTGCTTCTTTTTCCGGAATGCGTTTTTTTTTGCGGAAAAAAACGCAACATCTGCACAAAAAATGCGGAATGCATTCTAAATGATAGGATGCATAATGTATGCGTTTTTCATGCGGTATTACAGCGTTTTTATTGGGGAAATCCGCAAAAAACCGCAAAAAATCCTGAAGAAATCTTGACGGGTGCACATACCCTCAAAGTCAGCAGTGTGACTACTACTCCCTAGGCAGAATACAAGCTGTCACAAATAGCAGTCTGTATTCTGCTGACAGATCTGTATATCAACCGCAATGGGATTCTAATTATCATACGTGTGAATAAAGGAAATATCCATATGTATTTTGGTTCTTCATAAACTATCACAGAGAAAGACTTTCAGTTTAAGTAAGGCAAGCCATTGGACAAGGTGCAATGTATGCTGATAAGTGAAGAAAATGATGTTCCAGCACCTATAGTGTTGGCAGAAAGAGAATGAGAAGGAATTGTCTACAAAAAGAGTATGTGGCAAATTACAGAGCATACAGGTCCTTCTCAAAAAATTAGCATATAGTGTTAAATTTCATTATTTACCATAATGTAATGATTACAATTAAACTTTCATATACTATAGATTCATTATCCACCAACTGAAATTTGTCAGGTCTTTTATTGTTTTAATACTGATGATTTTGGCATACAACTCCTGATAACCCAAAAAACCTGTCTCAATAAATTAGCATATTTCACCCGACCAATCAAATAAAAGTGTTTTTTAATAACAAACAAAAAAAACATCAAATAATAATGTTCAGTTATGCACTCAATACTTGGTCGGGAATCCTTTGGCAGAAATGACTGCTTCAATGCGGCGTGGCATGGAGGCAATCAGCCTGTGACACTGCTGAGATGTTATGGAGGCCCAGGATGCTTCAATAGCGGCCTTAAGCTCATCCAGAGTGTTGGGTCTGGCGTCTCTCAACTTTCTCTTCACAATATCCCACAGATTCTCTATGGGGCTCAGGTCAGGAGAGTTGGCAGGCCAATTGAGCACAGTAATACCATGGTCAGTAAACCATTTACCAGTGGTTTTGGCACTGTGAGCAGGTGCCAGGTCGTGCTGAAAAATGAAATCTTCATCTCCATAAAGCATTTCAGCCGATGGAAGCATGAAGTGCTCCAAAATCTCCTGATAGCTAGCTGCATTGACCCTGCCCTTGATGAAACACAGTGGACCAACACCAGCAGCTGACATGGCACCCCACACCATCACTGACTGTGGGTACTTGACACTGGACTTCAGGCATTTTGGCATTTCCTTCTCCCCAGTCTTCCTCCAGACTCTGGCACCTTGATTTCCGAATGACATGCAAAATTTGCTTTCATCAGAAAAAAGTACGCTTCTGCCGCTGTTTATGGTTCAAAAGTGGCTTTACCTGGGGAATGCGGCACCTGTAGCCCATTTCCTGCACACGCCTGTGCACGGTGGCTCTGGATGTTTCCACACCAGACTCAGTCCACTGCTTCCTCAGGTTCCCCAAGGTCTGGAATCGGTCCTTCTCCACAATCTTCCTCAGGGTCCGGTCACCTCTTCTCGTTGTACAGCGTTTTCTGCCACATTGTTTCCTTCCAACAGACTTACCATTGAGGTGCCTTGATACAGCACTCTGGGAACAGCCTATTTGTTGAGAAATTTCTTTCTGGGTCTTACCCTCTTGCTTGAGGGTGTCAATGATGGCCTTCTTGACATCTGTCAGGTCGCTAGTCTTACCCATGATGGGGGTTTTGAGTAATGAACCAGGCAGGGAGTTTTTAAAAGCCTCAGGTATCTTTTGCATGTGTTTAGAGTTAATTAGTTGATTCAGAAGATTAGGGTAATAGGTCATTTAGAGAACCTTTTCTTGATATGCTAATTTATTGAGACAGGTTTTTTGGGTTATCAGGAGTTGTATGCCAAAATCATCAGTATTAAAACAATAAAAGACCTGACAAATTTCAGTTGGTGGATAATGAATCTATAGTATATGAAAGTTTAATTGTAATCATTACATTATGGTAAATAATGAAATTTAACACTATATGCTAATTTTTTGAGAAGGACCTGTAATAATCAGGAAGGTTCTTATATGTTGGACTAAAACTGTTTTAGCTTCTTGGGGAAGAGGGTGGCCAAACCATGGTATTCTGCACGTTTTATGTGAAAGGATAGTTTTATATACGAATAACAGGAAATCAATAGATATTATTCCTTTCCTTTTTACCAGATTTAAAAGGCGACTTCATACACTCATGACATATTTATTGGAAATGTGATCGATGTCTGATCACTGGGGGCCCGCCAGGATAGTTTGTACAATAAATGTGTCAGCGTGAAATATTTTCGTGTTTTTTTGGAATATCTTACACATCTTTTACAGAACCACCTGCTAATATTTCCAATCCATTGTTCAGATCTGACACACCAGGTCCCCGTCCTTCCTGTTATTTTTTTATCGAGTGTCTATGTGATAAGGTCAGTGAGGACATAACAGAGTCGTTGCCATGTAAAAAGGAAAAGACTGATATCTTAGCAAAGATCATTTTAAATGTTTTCATCTTTTCTACTTCCCCGATTCCTAAGAATCAGAGTTTGCATTCATATCACCATTAGTATATGTGTGCACTGTCATGTGGAGGGTATTTGGAGCGGAAACTCTCCAAAATCCACAAGTTTTGATTAGTGAAAATTGGAGAGTTTCGGCTCCAGAAACGCAGTAAAGAAAACCCCCCTCAGTGTGAATACACCCCTAAGGGAGTGGAAGCCCTCCAAAAACCTCCTCAAAATGTTTCCAAAACTTGACGTTTACGCTCCAAAAACTTGTGAAAAAAACAAATTGTGAACATACTCCAAGTGAAAATGGTGGTTTCCACCCAGATATTAATCCTGGTAGTTACAGAAGTTGCAGTGTTATGTCTATAAAAGTAATAAACAGGAGCAGGAAAATTCAGGTGTATCTATGTGTATGACTGGCGGGTCTAAGATAACGCTCCATAGCCTCTCGCCCTGGGGTACAAGGTACTGCCATAAAAATCGCAAAGAATAATGTAAGGAACACGTATATGTTTTATGCTTACTTGCCACCTTTATGTAGAGGCTGTCCGGGATGAAAGTGGTCCTGGGGTGCTAACGATGGTGGATCCTGTGTTAACTACTGTATATAGACGTGTTACCTTTTATTGTAACCCTGCCAGTGATGATAATGAGTATTTGGTCAGTATTTTACATCAGTATTTGTGAGCCAAAACCAGGAGTGGAACAATCAGAGGAAAAGTATAATAGAAACATATGCACCACTTCTCCATTTATCACCCACTCCTGGTTTTGGCTTACAAATACTGATGTAAAATGCTGACCAAATACTGCTAGTGTGACGGCAGCCTCACGGGAAGTGGTACCGGTCATTCTCCAGGGCCGGGGCAACTGCACCCGCTATAGTTCTGCTCCCGCATATATGTTATTCACTATAATTTTTCCCTGTACAACTTTTAGGAGTGCACGGATGGATATGAGTGGGATGCAGAAAGGCAGCACTGCAAAGGTACGGTGTATATGGTATGTCACATTGAGTCGTATGCCGCAAAATACCATTGAGCACCAACCATCCTGATGATGCCCTTCTTCCTCTATTTGCATCTTCTACAGATATTAATGAATGCTTGACCATTCCTGATGCCTGCAAGGGTGAAATGAAATGTATTAATCATTATGGAGGTTACCTGTGCCTCCCTCGCTCCGCCTCGGTGATAAGCGACACCAATACGGACCCTGGGACCGCCGGAGCACCAAACCCAAACACAGGTCCTGGAGTTGATCAAAGAGAAAACCCGTGTCCAAACGGTTACCAACCGGACTCTCAAGGGTTAGGCACCTGTGTAGGTGAGTGAAGTGTAGAAGCTATTGAGAAATATTCTAAGGATACGCATTAATAAATATTAATAAAGGGGTTGTCTTATAAATAATATATCCACAGGACAGATGATAAATGTACAGCAGGGGTCTACCTGGCAGGAATGTCGCCAATTCCAAAAATCGGGGTTCCTTTGTGAATGGAGCAGTAGTGAGCATGTGCGACCATAGGATGAAAGGAGTGATGGTGAGCATGTGCGACCATAGGATGAATGGAGCGGTAGTGAGCATGTGTGACTGTAGGATGAATGGAGCTGTAGTGAGCATGTGCGACCATAGGATGAATGGAGCGGTAGTGAGCATGTGCGACCGTAGGATGAATGGAGCGGTAGAGAGCATGTGTTACCATAGGATGAATGGAGCGGTAGTGAGCATGTGTTACCATAAGATGAATGGAGCGCTAGTGAGCATGTGTTACCATAGGATGAATGAAGCGGTAGTGAGCATGTGCGTCTGTAGGATGATTGGAGCGGTAGTGAGCATGTGTTACCATAGGATGAATGGAGCAGTACTGAGCATGTGTTACCATAGGATGAATGGAGCGGTAGTGAGCATGTGTGACCATAGGATGAACGGAGCGGTAGTGAGCATGTGTGACCATAGGAGTTCAGGCCAAACATGCTCACCAAAGCTCCATTAGCACAAGGAATTTTGATTTTGGACCCCTTGTTTTTCGGATCAGTGGGATTTCCAGCAGCAGATCATCAACGATCTGCCATTGATCTCTATATCCCACTAATGAAAATAGTGCAACTGATAACAAGTTGAGTGCAGGGGGGTCGGGTAGGTCTTTTTGGGTACTACTTTATTGCACTTTTATTGTTAATCTTTCATGTCCCCTCCTCTTTATTAAGGTGGGGTCAGATGATCGCTTTCTCCACATCCAAGATAAACAGTCTGATTATGCTGATCAGAGTTCGATCAGAGTGACATCAGTTTTTCTGGAATGTAGAGCGAAAAATAAAAAAGTTTACTCTGTCGCCTCATTGGGGGACACAGGACCATGGGTGTTATGCTGCTGTCCACTAGGAGGCGACACTATGCATAATCTGAAAAAGATTAACCTTGGCTCCTCCTCTGCAGTATACACCCCTGGACGGCGTCAGCCTTCTCC
The DNA here is from genome assembly GCF_051348905.1 of Ranitomeya variabilis. Lineage (NCBI taxonomy): Eukaryota > Metazoa > Chordata > Amphibia > Anura > Dendrobatidae > Ranitomeya > Ranitomeya variabilis. The sequence goes on from NC_135233.1 coordinate 459,053,707, forward strand.
ACACCTAAGATTTTTTACTCTGTTTTTTTTCCGACGGATTACAGATGAAGAAAAGTGGGTCTCCTGTGAGACTCCCGGCATGGCTCCTTCCTCGGCCCCCTATTACGGAGTGCCCGGTTGAAGTAGAGATGGCTATTCCCCATGTTGCTCCTTCCCCAGTCCCTCGGGTGCTGGTTCGAAGTCGAGACCCCCCCTCCTTCCCCAATTCCTTTTGGTTTCTGGGTTGAGGTCGAGGCGAGGATAAAGGCCCCTGAAGGTGACAACAGCACCCTCCCTAATCCCCCTCTGGGGGTATTAGGTTGAGACACCTCAGATAGGGCCTGTACAGGCAGCACCCAGCAGCTCCCAGCAATGGGCCAGCACACTGTGCCTGCATCCAGGGACCCCAGCCCAGCTGCGGGCTCCTGTCGGGGCTGGGGGGAGTGCAGGCAGGCATGGCACAATACAGACACAGGGCTCCCATGCGCCCCTGTCTCTGCGGCAGCACCAGCTCTATACTGCCTCAGGGGGACCCCTCACAGGGCCCCCCTTCCGCTTACAGCCCCACCGCTATCCTGCCTTTAAATCCGGGGGGGTCCAGTTCAGATCCGACCCCCCCGGACTTCCGCGCCGACCTGGAGCCTTTTCTGGGCATCAGGCATCTAATTGAGGCCCCGGCTCCGGCCTAGCTGTAGCCGCCGCCTCCTCTCCGCCCCCCGGCCCGCCCCCCCGGCCGCAGGAGACCAATCAGCAACATCAGCACCCTTTTTAGTCAAATCAGTCAAAGGTTTAACAATACTGGAAAAATTAGCAATGAACCGACGATAAAAATTAGCAAACCCCAAGAACTTCTGAAGGCTCTTAACAGATGTAGGTTGTGTCCAGTCACAAATAGCCTGAACCTTAACGGGATCCATCTCAATAGTAGAAGGAGAAAAAATGTACCCCAAAAAAGAAATCTTCTGGACTCCGAAGAGACACTTTGAGCCCTTCACAAACAGAGAATTGGCCCGCAAAACTTGAAACACCTTCCTGACCTGTAGAACATGAGACTCCCAGTCATCAGAAAACACCAAAATATCATCCAAATACACAATCATAAACTTATCCAGATATTCACGGAAAATATTGTGCATAAAGGACTGAAAGACTGACGGAGCATTGGAGAGTCCAAAAGGCATTACCAAATACTCAAAATGGCCCTCAGGCGTATTAAATGCGGTTTTCCACTCATCACCCTGTTTTATCCGCACCAGATTATACGCACCACGAAGATCTATTTTAGTGAACCACCTAGCCCCCTTAATGCGAGCAAACAAATCAGTAAATAATGGCAATGGATACTGGTATTTGACTGTAATCTTATTCAGAAGGCGATAATCTATACAAGGCCTCAGGGAACCATCTTTTTTTGCCACGAAAAAAAAACCTGCTCCCAGAGGGGACGAAGATGGACGAATATGTCCCTTTTCCAAGGACTCCTTAATATAATTCCGCATAGCAGTATGCTCTGGCAGTGACAGATTAAATAAACGACCCTTAGGGAACTTACTGCCAGGAATCAATTCTATAGCACAGTCACACTCCCTATGGGGAGGGAGCGAATTGAGCTTAGGCTCCTCAAAAACATCCCTATAATCCGACAAAAACGCAGGGATCTCCGAAGGAGTAGATGAAGCTATAGAAATCGGAGGTGCATCATCATGAACCCCGTGACATCCCCAGCTTAGCACAGACATTGTTTTCCAGTCCAGGACAGGATTATGAGTTTGTAACCATGGCAGACCAAGCACTAGTACATCATGTAAATTATACAGTACAAGGAAGCGAATCACCTCCTGATGAACGGGAGTCATGCGCATGGTCACTTGTGTCCAATACTGCGGTTTATTCATAGCCAATGGTGTAGAATCAATTCCTTTCAGAGGAATAGGAACTTCCAGAGGCTCTAGACTAAAACCGCAGCGTTTAGCAAATGACCAATCCATAAGACTCAGGGCAGCGCCTGAATCCACATAGGCATCGACGGAAATGGAAGACAGTGAAAAAATCAGAGTCACAGACAAAATGAACTTAGACTGCAGAGTATCAATGGCAAAAGATTTATCAACCCTTTTTGTGCGTTTAGAGCATGCTGATATAACATGAGCTGAATCACCACAATAAAAACACAAACCATTTTTCCGCCTATAATTTTGCCGTTCACTTCTGGACTGAATTCACATTGCATAGTCTCAGGTGCCTGTTCAGAAGACACCGCCAACTGGTGCACGGGTTTGCGCTCCCGTAAACGCCGATCAATCTGAATGGCCATAGCCATAGACTCATTCAGACCTGTAGGCGCAGGGAACCCCACCATAATATCCTTAATGGCCTCAGAAAGACCATTTCTGAAGTTTGCAGCCAGGGCGCACTCATTCCACTGAGTAAGCACCGACCATTTCCAAAATTTCTGACAATATATTTCCGCTTCATCATGCCCCTGAGAGAGGGCTAATAAAGCCTTTTCAGCCTGAATCTCTAGGTTAGGTTCCTCATAGAGCAATCCCAATGCCAGAAAAAACGCATCCACACTGAGCAATGCAGGATCCCCTGGTGCCAATGCAAATGCCCAATTCTGAGGGTCGCCCCGTAGGAACGATATAACAATCTTGACCTGTTGAGCAGGGTCTCCAGAGGAGCGAGATTTCAAAGAGAGAAACAATTTACAATTGTTCCTGAAATTCAGGAAGGTAGATCTATCTCCAGAAAAAAACTCTGGAATAGGAATTCTAGGTTCAGACATGGGAGTGTGAACAACGAAATCCTGTATGTTTTGAACCTTTGCCGCGAGATTACTCAGGCTGGAAGCCAAACTCTGGACATCCATGATAAACAGCTAAGATCAGAGCCATTCAAGGGTTAAGAGGAGGTAAGAAGCAGCTAGACAGCAATTAAGGGCTAGGCAGCAAAACTCTGAAGGAAAAAAAAAAAAAAAAAAATTTTCCTTGAACACTTCTTTTTCTCCTGCTTCAGCCCAAACAATTAACACTTTGTGGGCCGGCTATACTGTCATGAATCCCCAATGGCTAGGGATAGCACAGGATGAGCAAAGTATAATAAATATCGGACGAGCTCTAGGGTGATGGAACCTGGGCTGACCGCTGCCCTACGCCTGACAAACGCAACTAGAGATAGCCAGGGAGCGTGCCTACGTTGGTTCTAGACGCCACGCACCAGCCTAAGAGCTAACTAGTACTGCAGAGAAAACAAAGACCTCACTTGCCTCCAGAGGAATTAACCCCAAAGATATAGTTGCCCCCCACATGTATTGACGGTGAAATGAGAGGAAGGCACACACATAGAGATGATGTATATAGCTTTAGCAAATAGAGGCCCGCTGAAAACTAGAAAGCAGAATGACACAAAAGAGGACTGAGCGGTCAGCAAAAAACCCTAATCAAAAAAACCATCCTGAGATTACAAGAACCCATGTGCCAACTCATGGCACATGGGGAGAACCTCAGTCCACTAGAGCAACCAGCTAACAAAGAGACATTCTAAGCAAGCTGGACAAAAAACCAAACAACTGAAAATCAGCACTTAGCTTATCCTGAAAGATCTGGGAGCAGGTAGGCAGGAACCAAACAGAGCACATCTGAACACATTGATAGCCGGCAAGGGAAATGACAGAGAGGCCAGGTAAAATAGGAAACACCCAGCCTCTGATGGACAGATGGAAACCAAAGGCCGCAACCCACCAAAGTCACCCAGTACCAGCAGTAACCACCAGAGGGAGCCCGCAAACAGAATCCACAACACAGGACCACTACCAGTTCGTGGCTCTCCCGTTCGGACTCGCCACAGCTCCCAGAGTGTTTACCAAGGTCATGGCGGCCACCATGGACGTCCTGCACTCCAGAGGCATAGTAGTCGTTCCATACCTGGACGATCTACTCATCAAGGCTCCTACCTTCAAGGACTGCGAGCTCAGCGTCTCAATCACAACCGACACTCTGAGTCGCATGGGCTGGTTAGTCAACCTACAAAGGTTATCACCAACCCCGAGTCAGTCTCTGACCTTCCTGGGAATGCTATACAACACCTCCAGGGGTCTAGTGCTCTTTCCCAGGGACAAGGCACTGGCTCTCCGCCTAGGAGTTTGCATCCTCCTCCGCAAACCCCCTCGATCTCTCCGGTTTGCCATGAGAGTCCTCGGCAGGATGGGGGCAGCAATAGAAGCGGTCCCATTTGGCCCAGTTTCACCTCAGGCCTCTCCAACTAGCCATTCTCAAGTCCTGGGACAGGAATCCTTTTTCCTCTCGACAGGGAATTCCAGCTAATGTCATCAATCATGAGGTCCCTGCACTGGTTGCTCAAGCCAACCTTGCTAGCAAAGGGGAAATCTGTAATAATTATAGGGGATAACTCAGGAGACTCTTTGCGTGGAACAAGACAACTACAGGACACAGTTTTATAAGTGGTAAAGTCTATATTATCACACAGTGATTCAAACAGGTGCAGAGAGAAACTCAAGTCCACAACACTTGGTGCAAATAATAAACGCAGCTTAGCAGTCTATAGGAAACTTCAGAGCAAAATGCAATCAAGCAGAAAGTCTATGAAGCACAGTTATTCTTGTGGATACTTGACACGAATAAATCCTTGTCTTAGTCCAGACAGATATGCTTATAGGCAGTTCAAATCATATCTTAGCTCAACCAGGGAGGCCTGGTTAATAGTCTCAGGTTAATGCAAAGCAGCAGAAGCTTACATGTCCAGCAAATGCAGGTGGAAGTAAACACGAGCAGCAGATGAAGGAGGATTACTGGAAACTTGTGTATGCAGCAGGAACTCAGAGCTGAGTAGCAGGATCACCACACAGGTTCACAGGAGCAGGTGTATAGTCAGGGAGTAATCAGAGATCAGGAGCTGGATGCAAGGCAGAATACTCTAGCACAGACTGAAGGCTGGGGTGGAGTTTTATAGCAGGAAGACACAGTGCACATGAGACCAAAGACGCCATCTTGGAAAAGGGCAGTAATGCACAAAAGGTAAAAAATGTTCAGAGTCCTGACAAAATCCTTTCTCACAGGTCAATGGAAGGTTCTGACCACCGATGCGAGCCTGACGGGTTGGGGTGCAGTGCACCTACACCACAGGGCACAGGGCAAGTGCTCCCCAGTGGAAGCGACCATGCCCATCAACATCCTGGAAGTTCGTGCCATCCTCCTGGCATTGACGGCCTTCCATCACTTACTGGCAGCCTCTCACATCAGAATACAATCGGACAATGCCACGACTGTGGCATATGTGAATCACCAAGGGGGGACCTGCAGTACCCAGGCGATGCGAGAAGTGTCACACATCCTCCACTGGGTGGAGGACACAGGCTCGGTTCTCTCGGCGGTCCACATTCCGGGTGTGGACAACTGGGAAGCAGACTTCTTCAGACGACAAGGAATAGATTCGGGAGAGTGGTCTCTCCATCCCGAAATTTTTCGCCAGATCTGCCATCGCTGGGCGACCCCAGATGTGGACCTAATGGCATCCTACTTCAATGCCAAGGTCTCCAACTTCATGGCCAGAGCACACGATCCGTGGTCGCTCGGAGCAGACGCTCTGGTTCAGGACTGGACCCAGTTCCAGCTTCTGTACATTTTTCCACCTCTCCCCCTATTATCCAGAGTGGTGAGGAAGATCAAGCAAGATGGAGTTCCAACCATCTTAATTGCATCGGTCTGGCCCAGACGTACATGGTACGCCGACGTCGTACAACTTTCAGCAGACGCCCCCTGGCGCCTCCCCGACCGCCCGGATCTTCTATCACAAGGCCCGTTCTACCACCAGAACTCAGGGGCTCTCAATTTGACGGCGTGGCCCTTGAAACCTGGGTTCTAACCCAGGCAGGGCTCTCGACGGACGTCATTAGGACCATGATCAGGGCACGGAAGCCAGCCTCTGTCAAGATCTATGACCATACCTGGAAAGTTCTCTTTACCTGGTGCGATCATCGCGGCCAGACCCCATTCTCTTCTTCCTTCCCCAAACTACCTGTTTTTTCTCTAATTGGGTCTGGAGGCCAGGCTGTCCCTGGGCTCGCCTAAGAGCCAGGTGTCAGCCCTCTCAGTGCTTTTTTTTCAAAGGGGCATTGCTACCAAGCTGCGAGTAAGGACTTTTCTTCAGGGGGTTTCCCGATTGGTTCCCCCCTACAGACGACCACTAGAAACGTGGGACCTCAACCTGGTTTTGACAGCATTGCAGGAACCACCCTTCGAACCCCTTAAGGAGGTCCCGCTCTGCCTTCTCTCCCAGAAGGTGTTTTTTTCCTGGTGGCAATCACCTCGCTACGCAGGGTGTCTGAACTGACAGCACTCTCCTGCAGACGGCCTTTCCTGGTTTTTCACCAGGACAAGGTAGTTCTCCGTACGGTCCCATCCTTCCTTCCGAAGGTTGTGTCCAACTTCCACCTCAATGAGGAAATTTCTCTGCCTTCCCTTTGTCCGGTCCCGGTTCTTAGAGTGGAGGAGGCTCTGCATGCGCTTGACCTTGTCAGGGCATTGCATATATATGTGTCTAGGACTGCGTCCTTCCGGAGGTCTGATCCCTTTTCCTTCTTCCGGAAGGCGGCCGCAAGGGTCTCCCAGCTTCCAAAGCTACCCTTGCCAGGAAGATCACATCCACCATACAAGAGGCCTAACGCCTTAAGAATTCTCCTCTTCCAGCCGGTATTACGGCACACTCTACACGGGCGGTAGGGGCCTCCTGGGCCATTCGGCTCCAGGCTTCGGCACAACAAGTGTGTAAGGCGGCCACTTGGACTGGCCCACACTCGTTTACTAAACACTACAGGGTTCATACCCAGTGCTCAGCGGAAGCGAGCCTGGGTAGATGTGTTCTGCAGGCAGCCGTGCCCCAAGTATAGGGGCCTGTCTGCACAATATTCGTCCATTGCTTTCCACCCAGGGACTACTTTGGGATGTCCCATGGTCCTGTGTCCCCCAATGAGGTGACAGAGTAAAGGAGATTTTTGTGTACTCTCCGTAAAATCTCTTTCTCTTAGCCTCTAATTGGGGGACACAGCTCCCACCCTGTTGCCCTTTTCGGGCCGTTGTTACTGTTGAGATCTCATATTGTTCTTTGAGCTCGTACATAGTGGCCTTCTTATAGGCATGTCTATGTCATTCATGTTACGTTCCTCCTACTGCTTTTGCACAAAACTGTCCAGGGGTGTATACTGCAGAGGAGGAGCCACGGTTAATCTTTTTCAGATTATGCATAGTGTCGCCTCCTAGTGGACAGCAGCATAACACCCATGGTCCTGTGTCCCCCAATTAGAGGCTAAGAGAAAGAGATTTTACGGTGAGTACACAAAAATCTCCTTTCTGCACCTTCTCCATTATGTTAGTTCTTGAAAATCGGACCTCACTTGGATGTCATCTGAGTGTGGACCGATTTTTTTTCACGGACCCATAGACTTTCATTGCCTATTTTGATTCGACACTTGGGTCACAATTGGACAAGTCTCTGATTTTTTCCACGGAGGAATACCATAGGTATGAGTGTGATCTGTGAAAAGAACGGATAGCACTTGTCCGAGCAGTCATGTGCACGAGCCCTTAGGCTGGCGTCACACTGGCGTGTTTTACGGACGTATGAGAGGCGCAGAAAATACGGATTGCATACGGTACCATGATTCTCTATGGCCCTGCTCCTATCTGCCGTATTTTACTGATCCGTATTATACGGTCTTGTACGGCCGCAGAAAATCGCAGCATGCTGCGTTAGTCAGCATATTGCGCAAAAAATCCGCCAATGAAAGTCTATGGGGGCGAGAAAATTACGGATTACACACGGACCAACAGTGTGACTTGCGAGAAATACGCAGCGGTGTTCTCTAGAAAAGCCGGCAATTCAGTGCGGTGTACAGTAAAATCACACTGACAGATTAGAATGGAATAGGTAGAATAAATATCTACACATAGAATAGGTATATACAGTGCCTACAAGTAGTATTCAACCCCCTGCAGATTTAGCAGGTTTAATAAGATGCAAATAAGTTAGAGCCTTCAAACTTCAAACAAGAGCAGGATTTATTAACAGATGCATAAATCTTACAAACCAAAAAGTTTTGTTGCTCAGTTAAATTTTTATAAATTTTAAACATAAAAGTGTGGGTCAATTATTATTCAACCCCTAGGTTTAATATTTTGTGGAATAACCTTTGTTTGCAATTACAGCTAATTATCTTCTTTTATAAGACCTGATCAGGCCGGCACAGGTCTCTGGAGTTATCTTGGCCCACTCCTCCATGCAGATCTTCTCCAAGTTATCTGTTGTGAACTCTATTTTTGGGCTCCCTCTAGTGGTCACAAGCGGTACTGTGTAGTGTTGTCTTTCTGCAGGTGGCTGCATCAGCTGGTTCGTTATCCTTGGTTGGTTTCCTATTTAGCTCACCTGGATACTCAGTTCCTTGCCTGCTATCAATGTATTCAGTGCTCTTCAGATTCCTTGTGACTACCTTGCTCCCAGTCTTTCCAAGACAAGCTAAGTTTTTGTTTGTTCATTTTTTGATTATCAGCATTCATCATGTTTCTTGTCCAGTTTGCTAAAATGTGATTTCCTCGCTTGCTGGTTGCTCTAGGGGACTGAGTTTCTCCCCCACACCGTTAGTTGGTGCGGGGGTTCTTGAAATCTCAGAGTGGATATTTTGTAAGGGTTTTTTACTGACCGCAAAGATTCCCTTTTCTATTTTCTGCTATCTAGTATTAGTGGGCCTCATTTGCTTAATCTGCTTTCACCCCTGTGTATGTGCCTTCCTCTTACCTCACCGTTATTATTTGTTGGGGGCTTCTATATCTTTGGGGATTATTTCTCTGGAGGCAAGAGAAGTCTTTCTTTCTCTCTAGGGGTAGTTAGTTCCTCAGGCTGGCTTGAGACGTCTAGGATTTTTAGGCACGTTCACCGGCTACTTCTAGTGTGTTTGGATAGGTTCAGATTTGCGGTCAGTCCAGTTTGCCACCTCCCTAGAGCTTGTCCTATGTTTGTTACTTAGCTGGAGTAATTTGTGATCCTCAGCCACTAAGGATCATAACAGTTATCTAGGTTCTTTGGGTGTCTCATGTGGACTTTAATCTTGAGCTCCTTCCACAAGTTTTCAATTGGGTTAAGGTCAGGAGACTGACTAGGCCACTGCAGCACCTTGATTTTTTGCCTCTTGAACCAGGCCTTGGTTTTCTTGGCTGTGTGCTTTGGGTCGTTGTCTTGTTGGAAGATGAAATGACAACCCATCTTAAGATCCTTGATGGAGGAGCGGAGTTTCTTGGCCAAAATCTCCAGGTAGGCCGTGCTATCCATCTTCCCATGGATGCGGACCAGATGGCCAGGCCCCTTGGCTGAGAAACAGCCCCACAGCATGATGCTGCCACCACCATGCTTGACTGTAGGGATGGTATTCTTGGGGTCGTATGCAGTGCCATCCAGTCTCCAAACGTCACGTGTGTGGTTGGCACCAAAGATCTCGATCTTGGTCTCATCAGACCAGAGAACCTTGAACCAGTCAGTCTCAGAGTCCTCCAAGTGATCATGAGCAAACTGTAGACGAGCCTTGACATGACGCTTTGAAAGTAAAGGTACCTTACGGGCTTGTCTGGAACGGAGGCCATTGCGGTGGAGTACGTTACTTATGGTATTGACTGAAACCAATGTCCCCACTGCCATGAGATCTTCCCGGAGCTCCTTCCTTGTTGTCCTTGGGTTAGCCTTGACTCTTCGGACAAGCCTGGCCTCGGCACGGGAGGAAACTTTCAAAGGCTGTCCAGGCCGTGGAAGGCTAACAGTAGTTCCATAAGCCTCCCACTTCCGGATGATGCTCCCAACAGTGGAGACAGGTAGGCCCAACTCCTTGGAAAGGGTTTTGTACCCCTTGCCAGCCTTGTGACCCTCCATGATCTTGTCTCTGATGGCCTTGGAATGCTCCTTTGTCTTTCCCATGTTGACCATGTTTGAGTGCTGTTCACAAGTTTGGGGAGGGTCTTAAATAGTCAGAAAAGGCTGGAAAAAGAGATAATTAATCCAAACATGTGAAGCTCATTGTTCTTTGTGCCTGAACTACTTCTTAATACTTTAGGGGAACCAAACAGAATTCTGGTGGGTTGAGGGGTTGAATAATAAATGACCCTCTGAAAAAACTTTTCCCAATTTAAAAAAAAACTAAACAAAGAAATAACATTATTTTTTGCTGCAGTGCATTTCACACTTCCAGGCTGATCTACGGTCCAAATGTCACAATGCCAAGTTAATTCCAAATGTGTAAACCTGCTAAATCTGCAGGGGGTTGAATACTACTTGTAGGCACTGTATATATACTTTTCTGAAAAGTTCCCACGGTCGAGTTCATATGAGTTCATCCAGCAGAGGGCGCATCACCGCGACTCGAGGTAACTATAGGACATTCCCCTGCATTCCATTCATTCACCAAATTTTACAGACAGGAGCACAGCTGCATTAGCAGAGCTCCTGGGTGTAAAATGATTTAACCCCTTCAGATGGATTTACAGCGTGGGACAAGACTGATCGACGGAAGGTATGGAATATTGTTGTTTGTTTTGTTTAACTTAATTTCAGATGACAAGGGTCTTCAGGTGGATTGAGAGTCTAATAAAATATTAAAACACCCTGTCTTTATTTCATTAAAATACTTTTTAATAATGTGTGTGTGTGTTTTATTAACCATTTCATACTATTGGATTAATAATGGATAGGTGTCATAATTGACGCCTCTCCATTATTAACCTGGCTTAATGTCACCTTACAATAGCAAGGTGACATTAACCCTTCATTACCCCATATCCCACCGCTACACGGGAGTGGGAAGAGAGAGGCTAAGTGCCAGAATAGGCGCATCTTCCAGATGTGCCTTTTCTGGGGTGGCTGGGGGCAGATGTTTTTAGCCAGGGGGGGTCCTATAACCATGGTCCCTCTCTAGGCTATTAATATCTGCCCTCAGTCACTGGCTTTCCCACTCTGGCGGAGAAAATTGTGCGGGAGCCCACGCCAATTTTTTTCCGGGATTTAACCCTTTAATAGCTAGAGCTTCAAAATTTTACACACAGACACTTGTTACATTACTAAAGAGGAATGTGTAATAAAAAAAGGGATATGAGATGGTTTACTGTATATAAACCATGTCTCATATCCTGTCGGGTTTGGGAAGGAGATAGCAAAAGCCGGCAATTGAATTACTTTTATGCTATCTTGCGCTGAATTAAATATATATATATATATATATATATATATATGTGTCTCACTGACATACATAAATATAGACTGTATATATGTTTTTAGGAATATTTTAGCCGATGGATCCATGATTTGTCCATTTTGCAAGCCTGCGCAAAAAAATCGCCGTACGGAAGCCATACGGATGCCATACGGATGACACACGGATACATTTGTCTGTAAAAATTGCATCTTCACATTGAATACAGAACAGTGTTTTGTGAAAATTACTGCATATTACGGCCGTAAAATACGGACCGTATTTCCCTATGCTGAGTGTGACGCCGGCCTTATTGTTATTGATCTGTAGGGATGTGTGAGCGGAGACTGGCAGATGGCAGCCACCATTTAGTGGCTTGATATGAGGGTTGGAAATATTTCTGTTTTTTTTTTCTCCAGATGTAAATGAATGTGAATACGAAATGGATGACTGTCTTCCCAGCCAAGAGTGCGTAAATATTCCAGGCGCGTTCCATTGTAAGTGTCCGGAGGGCTACAGGAAGATTGGAAATGAGTGTGTAGGTGAGTATAACACTGCGCTGCGTATAGACTTCTCATCGCAGACACTAACATGCATCATATCACCTCTGCAGAAGGTGGCCGATGTATTCAAGTACGGTTCATATTATAGTGGTAGGGCCAAAAAGACAAGATCCAGATGCTTCCTCATCTACGTATAGAATGGAAGAATTGTGGATCGGTCGATTCCACAATCCCTCCAGATGTTACGTTTTGGTATTTGGAGTCACACTGAATTTGTTCAGAATTTGTTTTTAGTTGAAACTCTCCAAACTCCTCACCTAAAAAACTCTTGGAAAAGTTTTTCAACTCATTTCTATGGCAAAACCACTTTAATCATCATATGCAAAGTTTTTCTAAACTTTTAGTTTCTTGAAGAGGTTTTGAAAAACACTTGGGGAGAAAAATAAGAAAGCAATGTCACTTCTTTGAAGTGGGATTCTTAAGGAAATCACTCCAACCTTGGCACCGTCCAATTAAAAGACCACAACTTCAGGACAAAAAAAAGCTTTTCTAACACTTCAAAATCAGGAAAAGAAAAACTTTTCCAAAAACACTTGAAAAACGAGTGTTTCTTTTTGGGCTTTTTTTAAACTCCTGTAAAAAAATCTCAGTGTGAACATAGCCTTATACATTTGTTAATACAGCACTAAACGTTAAACATAATAAAATGTGAAAATTCTGTTTCATTATAAATATTACACTCGGGGAAACGTTTCCTTTTCTTGTATTAATATTGAATAATTCAGTCTCTTTTTCTACTGCCCTGATTATAATGATAATTATTCCCTATTTTCCTGCTTCACTCCAGACATTGATGAATGCCGCTACAGATACTGTCAGCATCGCTGCGTGAACTCGCCTGGATCGTTCACCTGTCAGTGTGAGCCGGGATTCCAGCTGGCATCTAACAACCGATCATGCGTGGGTAAGGATGGGATCGTGAACCGATTTAATTAAAAAAATAAAATACTGTAATAGGTGCTTATTAAATGGAGTTGGACCTCTACATCACCTCCATATCGGGGGCCAATCCTTCATTCCCCAACATCATCTGTCGGAGGAGAATCAGGAGGCCGCCATACACATCGGCTAGTCGGTCGGTCTCGGATTTTTGTTTTTTTACATAGTGATTATATATTTATTCCAAAAAGTGTGTTTTTAACCATTTCATTGAACAGAATCACTAAAATAAAGACGCTAATCCTTGTATTGTCACATACAGATGTCAACGAGTGCTCCATGGGCGCGCCGTGCCAGCAGCGCTGCTATAACACCTATGGCACCTTTCTCTGCCGCTGTAATCAGGGCTTTGAGTTGGACAATGATGGGTATACCTGCAACGGTACGTACTGCAGATCCACATTATATACATCACCATTGGGGAGAGCGTTCGTCATTGAATAAACCTAGGTGTTTCCACCCTCCTCAGGTCTAGCGCTGCATCTCTGCCACTGTCCAAGTCTCAGCGATGATGCCAATGCAAACACCATTGGCTGCAGTGTTTACGTGAGCTGTAGATTTGACGTCACCACTGCAGCCTGTCTCTGAGACTCAGTGTTGGACCAGGGGAGGGAGAGCAGTACAGGAGTTTATTATTTAAATCTAGTGGAAGCCGATGAGGAGGGAAAAGGTATTTTATTCTGAGCCCCCATTGCTTTAGTATTTTCCCACAATCAATGTATATACTGGTAATTGAGAGCTAATGACCTGATTTTTTTTCTTCCACTTTACATAAAACTATGTTTTTCTTAACATTAGTGATTATTAATGATTGGATTTTACTGTAGACATCGATGAGTGCAGTTACTCCAGCTATTTGTGCCAGCATCAGTGTGTGAACGAGCCGGGGCGCTTCTCCTGCATTTGCCCAGAGGGATACCAGTTGTTGGGGACTCGTCTGTGTCAAGGTGAGGCTCTTCGAATACATATTTCACAAGATACCAGTCATTTTCAATGGCATAAAAAGCCGACCACATTGGGACAACATCTTTGTGTATGTCCCCTTAATGAAGAGCATTTCCAAATATCAAAAAAGGGGAATGTCACATGGCGGGGGCATGGTTACTTATCTTCTCTGTGACAATTATAGGGTTAATAACATGTACGAGGGATTAAGTTTCATGGCTCTGATCGGGGTATTAACCCAGAACATGTAAGAAAGACTTCACTTCTTGCCACTTTGTACCCGTATTTCAGAAAAAAAAAAACCTGACATTGCTGAATGCCTGCGGCTGCCTGTCACCTTCCTCCAGCCGCAGGCATTCAGTATGGTGATGGCTATGGTACGGGTATACTGGGGAGTTCACCCCTCTCTCTGCCTTCTGCCTGTGCCCTGGCCATCGCTCCTTCCCCGCACTCAATTGTTTTCATGTCGGCGCCGCCCGGGCCAGGAGCAGAGGAGCTATAATCAGCTCCCTGTTCTGCCGGGAACTCCAGCGCATGCAGAAGACATCGGACATCACAATGCAGTGACGTCACCACACCATCCAGCGCCCACTGCTGCACCAGAAGGAAGAGGAGACAGAGCTGCACTGGACAAGGAGACTGGATTAGGTGAGTATAAGCTTTTTTTTATTATTCTATTATTTTCCTAAAGAATGGAGGCTATTATACCTAGGGCCTGTGGGGACATTCCAAGAGGGACTGGCTATGGGGACAAAATGGGGCTGTGGTGACATCACAAGAAGGGCTGGCTGTGGGGATATTACAAGGGGGGCTGGTTATAGCTGGCTATTGGGACATTACAAGAGGGGCTGGCTATGGGAACATTACAAGAGGGTCTGTGGGGACCTAACAATAGGGTGACCATACAGTATTGGGTGCTGTGGTGACCATACTGTGGGGACATTATACTGTATACAAGGGCCTGTGGGGCCATTATACAGAATCGGTGACTGAAGGGGCATAATACTTAATAGGCAACTTTGGTGCCCATCATACTGTGTAGGAGGACAGTGTGAGTAAGGGGTACAGTTTAGAGGGGACAACATGGTGGGCAAGATGAGGACATAGTGTGAAATAGGAGCAAAGTATTAAATATTGAGAGAAGCAATGTGAAATGGGGGCACAGTATGGTGAGAGGTTAGGATGGTGGGGGACAGTGTGGAGCTATAGAGAGTGTAGGGAAAACACATGGCATAGGCTGTGGTTCATTGGGGCAGACAGTGGGGCAGTTATAGCTGATAATGTCAGACATTGGGGCGGTTATACCTCATTAAGGCGGACAATGTGGCGGGTGGAGCTCATAAGGGCGGACACTGTGGAAGCCATATACTATAGGAGACTTATTAAGGTCATAATATGGACAGATAATTCTATGCAGAGGGCATTTTTATAACACTCTTATTTTTAAGGGTAGCGTGTTGGGATGTGCGTCAGAAGACCAAAGAGGGAAGTCTCCAGAGAAGAGCTGTGGATTTGAAAAGTCACCATGACATCAGGACAACATGGAGACGAAAAGAAAAAACAATCAGAGAAGATGTCACCTATAAAGTACCTGGATGTAAATCTTTACTTGTTGATACTGACTATGCCTCATCACTTCTGTGTTTCCCATATGGTCCACAGTCTGATAATGACCAATTACAACAAACCCCAGTGTATCCTTACTATTGTAAGGACATACTGGGAGTTGTAGGTTCATGAGGTACAAATGTATATGGGCCTGACTTGACATTACAATTGATTGCTGTACTAAGCTTAGTGATATATTCATGTACTGATGTTGGTTCTTGTGACGTATTCATGTACTGATGATGGTACTGGTGTTGTACTTATTTATTTATTGGCTGTGGTTCTTGTGATGTATTGATGTACTGATGGAAGTTCTGGTGATGCATTAATGTACTGATAGTGGCTCTGGTGATGCATTCATTTACTGGTGCTGGTTCTAGTGATGTATCGATGGTGGTTCGAGTGACTTATTAATTTACTGATGATGATTATGGTGCTGTTTTTACATAACATTAATGACTGTGGTGATGTATTCATGTACTGGTGATGATTTGGGTTTCATATTCATGTATTGATGATGGTTTTGATGATTACAGAACCACAGCCATCATCACTACGTGAATATATCACAAGAGCCATCAATAGTACATGAATACAGCACCACAACTTCCATCAGTACATGAAGATGTCACCACAATCACCATCAGTACATGAATACGTCACCAGAACCACTATCCATACAGGAATATGGCACCAGAACCACCATCAGTTTTGATGCAAACTGTATTTGTTGCATGATGGACATAATAACCGTCATAAGTATTCCTTTATAATGGTGTCTTTTTAGCTTCCATTAGGGTACCGCCAAATACTTAAAACCTTAATTGAAACCAAACAGCCCCGCTTATAGCTAAGTAATATTAGTTTCCATGACTGTGCTTGGGTCTGACATTTAAAATATAGGATGTGAGGGATGAATATCGCAATTTTTAGCTGGTATCGTGCAAATGGTCTGCAAGCAGTGAATGATTCTATATCTAACTATGAAAATGCACTCCCTGTTGAGCCTCACATCTAAAGTACACAACTTTTTTTACTTTTGCTGGTAGTTTTTGGTGAAACAGGTAACAATTCTAGTGGAAGTGGCTTTCAGAGCTTGTTACCTGACCCATTGGAGGGGCTGGCTGCGTTAGGGATGTGTGTAGAGTTTGAACACGTCTATTAGCTCTTTAAACAGAGATTTCAGAATTAAAGGGAACCTGTCACGTTGTATGTACTGTCCTATCTGTGGACAGCACAGTATAGAGGAGAAGCTGAGCAGAATGATATATAACTTTGTGGCAACAGATTCAGTATATCTTGTATTTTATTCATTGAAATTCCTGGTGTTTATATTCACGAGTCCAGTGGGTGGTCATACTAGTGACTGAGAGCTATCTCTGCATGCACAGTATAGGGAAGGCTGTCAATCACAAGTAGGAGCCCACTGGACTCATATATACAGTTGTGAGAAAAAGTGTTTGCCCCCTTCCTGATTTCCTATTCTTTTGCATGTTTGTCACACTTAAATGTTTCAGATCACCAAACAAATTTAAATATTAGACAAAGATAACACAAGTAAACACAAAATGCAGTTTTTAAATGAAGATCTATACTACTAAGGTAAAAAGAAATCCAAACTTACAGGCCCTGTGTGAAAAAGTGTTTTCTCCCTTTCTTAAAACATAAATTAACTGTGGTTTATCAGATCTTTGGGAAGTTGAGTTCAAATTCCCTAGCCACGCGAAGGCCTGATTACTGCCACACCTGTTCTCAATCAAGAAATCACTTTAAATAGGACCTGCCTGACAAAGTGAAGTAGACCAAAAGATCCTCAAAAGCTAGACATCATGCCGTGATCCAAAGAAATTCTGGAGCAAATGAGAAACAAAGTAATTGAGATCTATCAGTCTGGAAAAAGTCATAGTTATTTCTAAAGCTTTGGGACTCCAGAGAACCATAGTGAAAGCCATCATCCACAAATGGTGAAAACATGGAACAGTGGTGAACCTTCCCAAGAGTGGCCAGGTGATCAAAATTACCCCAAGAATGCAGCGATGACTCATCCAAGAGGTCACAAAAGACCCCACAGCAACATCCAAAGAACTGCAGGCCTCACTTGCCTCAGTGGGTCAGTGCTTATGACTCCACCATAAGAAAGAGACTGGGCAAAAATAGCCTGTATGTGAAACAACAAATGGCGGTTTGTAGAAGGAACGCTGGCGGCCGTCCCAATGAGGTGGAAATAAGTGCGCAGGTCCCCGCAGCTCCAGCCGGATACCCCACAACAGGGGAGAAAGACTTTCAACAGGAACAGAATAGCTGGTCTCAGGAGCGCAGGAGAACACAGACACCAGTTAGGGTAAAAAAAGTTAGTGGTTTTACCTTAACTGGTGTCTGTGTTCTCCTTCTGCCCTCCTGAGACCGGCTATTCTGTTCCTGTTGTAAAATAGCCTGTATGGCAGAGTTCCAAGATAAAAACCACTGCTTAACAAGAAGAACATAAAGGCTTGTCTCGATACTTTGTGGACTGACGAGACAAAAGTTGAACTTTTTGGAAGGTGTATGTTCTATTACATCTGGCATAGAAGTAACACAGCATTTCAGAAAAGGAACATCATACCAACACTAAAATATGGTGGTGGTAGTGTGATGGGCTGGGCTATTTTGCTGCTTCAGGACCTGGAAGACTTGCTGTGGTAAATGGAGCCATAAATTCTGCTGTCTACCAAAAACTTTTAAAGGAGAATGTCCGGCCATCTGTTTGTGACCTCAAACTGAAGTGCACTTGGGTTCTGCAGCAGGGCAATGATCCAAAACACACCAGCAAGTCCACCTCTGAATGGCTTAAGAAAAACTAAATTAAGACTTTGGAGTGGCCTAGTCAAAGTCCTGACCTTAATCCAATTTGGATGCTATAGCATGACTTTAAAAAAGCGGTTCAAACTTGGAAACCGTCCAATGTGGCTGAATTATAACAATTCTGCAAAGATGAGTGGGCTAAAATTCCTCCAGAGCGTTGTAAAAGACTCATTGCCAGTTATTTCAAACGCTTGATTGCAATTGCTGCTAAGGGCGGCCCAACCAGTTATTAGGTTTAGAGGCAATCGCTTTTTTATACAGGGCCCTGTAGGTTTGGATTTCTTTTTCCCTTAATAGAGACCTTCGTTTAAAAACTGCATTTTCTATTTACTTCTGTTATCTTTGTCTAATATTTAATTTTTGTTGGTGATCTGAAACATTTAAGTGTGACAGACATGCAAAAGAATAGGAAATCAGGAAAGGAGCAAACACTTTCTCACACAACTTTATAGACAGCAGAGATTTCAATTAATAAAATACAAGTTTTACTGAAACATTTCCCATAAAAATGTCTATGAATCTGATCATCTCCTCCTGCTTTATAACATTCCGCCTGCAGATCAGAGACCATTTTCAACTCTCTTTCTTCTTCAGAGCCAAAATGACCCTGATGTCTATACATAGAGGCTTCCTAGAGAATATATCTCCTTCTTTCATGTATCCATGTGTAGAATTCACCAGAACAGCTGTATCTGTATCTTTTACTGAGCTTTGTTTCGTCTACTGAGAGCAGTCAGATCCCTATCAGAAACTCCAAGCTCTTTATCCGAAATGATTCCTATCTGTAGGACGTAGGATGATTCCTATCTGTGGGACTTAGGATGATTTTGGTCTGTAGGATGTGAGATGATTCCTACCTGTAGAATGTGAGATAATTCCTATCTGTAGAATGTAGGATGATTCCTATCTGTAGAATGTAGGATGATTCCTATCTGTAGGATGTGAGATGATTCCTACCTGTAGGATGTAGGATAATTCCTGTCTGTAGGATGTGAGATGATTCCTACCTGTAGGATGTAGGATGATTGCTATCTGTAGGATGTGAGATGATTCCTACCTGTAGGATGTGAGATGATTCCTATCTGTAGGATGTGAGATGATTCCTACCTGTAGGACGTAGGATGATTCCTATCTGTAGGATGTGAGATGATTCCTATCTGTAGGATGTGAGATGATTCCTACCTGTAGGATGTAGGATGATTCCTATCTGTAGGATGTGAGATGATTCCTACCTGTAGGACATAGGATGATTCCTATCTGTAGGATGTGAGATGATTCCTACCTGTAGGATGTGAGATGATTCCTATCTGTAGGATGTGAGATGATTCCTACCTGTAGGACGTAGGATGATTCCTATCTGTAGGATGTGAGATGATTCCTACCTGTAGGACATAGGATGATTCCTACCTGTAGGACGTAGGATGATTCCTATCTCTAGGATGTGTGATGATTCCTACCTGTAGGACGTAGGATGATTCCTATCTGTAGGATGTGATATGATTCATACCTGTAGGATGTAGGATGATTCCTATCTGTAGGATGTGAGATGATTCCTACCTGTAGGATGTAGGATGATTCCTATCTGTAGGATGTGAGATGATTCCTACCTGTAGGATGTAGGATGATTCCTATCTGTAGGATGTGAGATGATTCCTACCTGTAGGATGTAGGATAATTCCTACCTGTAGGACGTAGGACGATTCCTACCTGTAGGATGTAGGATGATTCCTGTCTGTAGGATGTGAGATAATTCCTATCTGTAGGATGTGAGATGATTCCTACCTGTAGGATGTGAGATGATTCCTACCTGTAGGATGTAGGATGATTCCTACCTGTAGGACGTAGGATGATTCCTACCTGTAGGACATATGATGATTCCTACCTGTAGGATGTAGGATGATTCCTACCTTAGGACATATGATGATTCCTATCTGTAGGATGTGAGATGATTCCTACCTGTAGGACGTAGGACAATTCCTACCTGTAGGAAGTATGATGATTCCTACCTGTAGGACGTAGGATGATTCCTACCTGTAGGACGTAGGATGATTCCTACCTTTAGGACGTAGGATGATTCCTACCTGTAGGAGGCAGGATGATTCCTATCTGTAGGATGCAGGATGATTCCTGTGTGTAGGATGTGAGATGATTCCTACCTTTAGGACGTAGGATGATTCCTGTCTGTAGAACGTAGGATGATTCCTACCTGTAGGACGTAGGATGATTCCTACCTGTAGGATGTAGGATGATTCCTGTCTGTAGGATGTGAGATGATTCCTACTTGTAGGTCGTAGGATGATTCCTGTATGTAGAACGTAGGATGATTTTGGTCTGTAGGATATAGGATGATTCTTCTCTGTAGGACGTGAGATGATTCCTAACTGTAAGACGTAGGATGATTCCTGTCTGTAGGACGTGCACCTTTTACTTTCCTGCTCCCCACTCTCTACAGAAAAAGGTTCTAGCTGTAGACACATTATACAGATTTTTTTTGTACGCTTTGATGCCAGGATTGAGCGTTTTTTTTTGTTTCTACATAATATGAGATCGTAATGTATTTTTCATAGATTCCACCATAAGTGTTACTGAAGATTCCAAGAACTAGAGATCTGTGATCACAGTCATGGCAGCGGCTTATCTGCTGTATGGGACGGAGTAGGTCACGAAGTCCCAAAAGTGACTCCAATTGTCGATTACTTCTAGAAATAATACGCAGACATGTAATACAGAAATGTCCTGCACTGATCCCATTGCCGGTGATTTCCAGCAGCGTTTCTTGCGCTGTCAGATGTTCCTCTTGCGTGTTTGTATATCACAGCAACTGTAGAAATAAATGTTCACTTCACTGTTTAAGAACCTTTGCCATGAAATGCTGAATAAATAGACTTTTTTTTTTCTTTTACTCTCTAATATGGCTGAAAAGCAAACACTGCCCTTGCTCTCGGCTGGATTGTGGTCTTGTTGGCTTCTGTGCTTAAATAGCTTGCCAGAGCAAGCATGACACAGATATGCATGAGCGAGCAGAATCAAACCATAGCACAGCGCTAAGTGAGACGACTGATGTGGGAGACTGCAGGAAGCCTCAGATACCAGCCTGAGGGACACATAAAGACCTGGTAGTCTGAGAATTATGAAGTTCTGTATTAAGTGCTTGCAGTGCATATTGTATATATATGTATATATTATATCGTGCGATATAGCAGAACGTGGGCTGCTAATGGTCAGAAAGGAGAGATGCCTGAGATAAATTAGATAAAATAATTACATATATACACCACCAGAGTCCCCCGAAGTGCTTTCATTAATATATATTGTGACAGAGTCACTGGTAATGTAATAGAGGGGAGATATGTTTCACTACGCCTAATGGCGTCCGTGATATAAAATCCAGAGTTCTAGTCCCTCCAGCACAGTGTTGCAAGGGTTAAGTTAACTATGTTAATGTGCTGTTTTATAGGGGGACATTCATAGGGCGGGTGGGAGAGTGTCCCCCCATATCTCCACCTACGGAGCCGGCACCACTGTATGCTGACAGGACCTTGGTAATGTCACAGTCACATGTTTGAGTACTCACATGGTCTGGGCTTAAATGGCTGAAGGAAAGAACTTTCAGTGTTCAGTATGTGGGCCTGGAGAAGGAGCACTCCAGGAAATTGTGGCATGGTCGTGTGAGGCTGAACAGTGTGTGTTCTGCCAGCCGTGAGCGGGAGGAACCCCGATTACAGAAGGACTGTGTTTGTTGTGCCACCATTTTGTTTAGCCGTCCTGTTTTGCCCAGAGGACTGTATTTTCTTTATCACACCTTGGTTTATGCTGCCTACAATAAACCCAAGGAAGTTCTTAAAGCCGCAGTGCACCCATGTCTGTCTCCATGTGCAGCCACTCTACCTATATATACATATATATATATATATATATATATATATATATACATATATATATATATATATATATATATATATATATATATATACACACACACAGTGCAGGCCAAAAGTTTGGACACACGTTATCATTTAAAGATTTTTCTGTATTTTCATGACTATGAAAATTGTACATTCACACTGGAGGCATCGAAACTATGAATTATGTGGAATTATATACTTAACAAAAAAGTGTGAAACAACTGAAATTATGTCTTATATTCTAGGTTCTTCAAAGTAGCCATGCTTTGCTTTGATGACCGCCTTGCACACTCTTGGCATTCTCTTGATGAGCTTCAAGAGGTAGTCACCAGGAATGGTTTTCTCTTCACAGGTGTGCCCTGTCAGGTTTAATAAGTGGGATTTCTTGCCTTATAAATGGGGTTGGGACCATCAGTTGTGTTGAGCAGAAGTCTGATGGATACACAGCTGATAGTCCTACTGAATAGACTGCTAGAATTTGTATTATGGTAAGAAAAAAGCAGCCAAGTAAAGAAAAACGAGTGGCCATCATTACTTTAAGAAATGAAGGTCAGTCAGTCCCAAAAATTGTGAAAACTTTGAAAGTGTCCCCGAGAACAGTGGCAAAAACCATCAAGCGCTACAAAGAAACTGGCTCACATGAGGACCGCCTCCAGGAAAGGAAGACCAAGAGTCACCTCTGCTTCTGAAGATAAGTTTATCCGAGTCACCAGCCTCAGAAATCGTAGGTTAACAGCAGCTCAGATAAGAGACCAGGTCAATGCCACACAGAGTTCTAGCAGCAGACATATCTCTACAACAACTGTTAAGAGGAGACTTTGTGCAGCAGGCCTTCATGGTAAAATAGCTGCTAGAAAACCACTAAGGACAGGCAACAAGCAGAAGAGACTTGTTTGGGCTAAAGAACACAAGGAATGGACATTAGACCAGTGGAAGTCTGCGCTTTGGTCTGATGAGTCCAAATTTGCGATCTTTTGTTCCAACCACCGTGTCTTTGTGTGACGCAGAAAAGGTGAATGGATGGACTCTATATGCCTGGTTCCCACCGTGAAACATGGAGGAGGAGGTGTGATGGTGTGGGGGTGCTTTGCTGGTGACACTGTTGGGGATTTATTCAAAATTGAAGGCATACTGAACCAGCATGGCTACCACAGCATGTTGCAGCGGCATGCTATTCTATCTGGTTTGCATTTAGTTGGACCATCATTTATTTTTCAACAGGACAATGACTCTAAACACACCTCCAGGCTGTGTAAGGGCTATTTGACCAAGAAGAAGAGTGATGGAGTGCTACACCTTCCACAGTCACCAGACCTGAACCCAATCGAGATGGTTTGGGGTGAGCTGGACCGCAGAGTGAAGGCAAAAGGGCCAACAAGTGCTAAGCATCTCTGGGAACTCCTTCAAGATTGTTGGAAGACCATTCCTGGTGACTACCTTTTGAAGCTCATCAAGAGAATGCCAAGAGTGTGCAAAGCAGTCATCAAAGCAAAGGTGGCTACTTTGAAGAACTTATAATTTCAGTTGTTTCACACTTTTTTGTTAAGTATATGATTCCACATGTGTTAATTCATGGTTTTGATTCCTTCAGTGTGAATGTACAATTTTCATAGTCATGAAAATACAGAAAAATCTTTAAATGAGAAGGTGTGTCCAAACTTTTGGCCTGTACTGTACATATATATATATATACACACACACACACACACACACACACATTATGCCGTAATTTTTTCTTTTTTGCCTGACTCACTGGGAGGGAGTAAATTTTCCTTCCCGGCTTATGCCATAAATTAAGTGAGTCCTTAAGGAAGGGGTACAGGAGACTGACTGGTGCCTTTGAAGCTTTGCACTCTATGATTGCAGATTATTATTTGTAGATTGTAAGCTCTCCCGAGCAGGGTCATCTTTTTTGCTTTAATTATTGTATTATCTTTAATGTTAATTATGACTTGTGTATGAACTATTAAACTGTAAAGCTCTGCAGAATATGTTGGCGCTATATAAATAAATATTATTATTGATGTGTCTTAGGGCTGATTCAGACATCAATAATTATTCTCGTATGCATAAACGGTTCGAGTTTCATCAGAGTTTTTGATCAGAGTTTGGTCAGTGTTAGTTGTACCATCAGAGTTTTCTGAAAGTTTTTCTCAGATGAAAAAAAAACAACAAAACTTCTCATATCAACAAGAACGTGAAAATCCGAGAGCATACGGATGGCAGACGTGCGTGGATTCATTATGCTGGGGCCTTAAGAACAGTACCACCTATACTGCTCTCATGGCAGTTCTGCATGAATATGTATGGCCATGTTCACACGTTCAGTATTTGGTCAGTATTTTCCATCAGTATTTGTAAGCCAAAACCAGGAGTGGAACAAATAGAGGAAAATTATAATAGAAACATGTCACCACTTCTGTATTTATCACCCACTCCTGGGTTTGGCTTACAAATACTGATGGAAAATACTGACCAAATACTGAACGTAGTCTAATAGAAATATGTGTACAAGGGATACCTAAAGCTATAATGCTATTTGTTCCAAAATGCCCATTGTACGGGAACGTAACTGTGCACTGTGGCTGCAGCACACGCACTTCGCTTGGTGCATTTATGTAGTTGATGCTTCATGGGCAGTGAAATTGGCAGTAGAAGGGCACAAATGATCAGCCAGTGGCGAGAAAACAAGTCCTACACAAATGTACCTTGTACAACTCATCCATAACCTGGAGCAGACAGTCATATAAATTTACTCCAATTTCTGGAAACATCAGACACCTTCACAGATGTCTCCTAGACAATTCCATCAATCTCACCCCGAGAACTCAGGAGAACCCAGTTCAAGGTTATTTTGATTTATCTCTCATTTGCGCTGATACTTTTGTCAAGTGTTTGACTTTTATCCCTCAATTTTATGAACAGATATCAATGAATGCGAGACAGGAACCAACACCTGCACGGACCAACAAACCTGCGTCAACTTCCATGGAGGCTACCGTTGCGTGGAAAATAACCTTTGTATCGAACCTTATATACAAGTGTCTGACAAGTGAGTCTTCACGCTAAGAGATCGTTTCCGAAAAAGGCGGAGCGTCGTCTTTACAGATTATACAGCAGTTCCATTTAAACCCTTCCCGACATATGGCAGACTATTACGTCATATGTCGGATTCCTGTCTTTGAAGCAGGTTCAGAGGCTGAGCCTGCATCATACCTAGCAGATGATGGCTGTGACATCTCATAGGAGACCGCAATTTTTACTACGTACTGAAAAATTGTATTGTATTATATAGTATGACAAATGATCAGCACGTTCAGGTCCCCTAAAAGGACTAACAAATAAATATAAAACATTAAAATATATATATATATGCTTAAAAATTGAATCACCCCCCCCCCTTAAGAATAGAGAAATACAAAAAATGTTTAAACAATAAACACGATTAGTATCACTATGTAAGTAAAAGTCCGATCTATCAGAAGATAAAATTAATAAATCTGAATGGTAAAAGCGTAAAGTGAAAAAAAATGAATGCCAGAATTGTGGTTTTTTTTGTAATCTTTCCAATATTACAAAGAAGTACAACATAGGTCAATCAAAATGTCCTATTTACCCCCAAAAAGTATTAATAAAAACGTGGCACTGTTTTTTGGGTAACTGCAGAGAATGTGAATTTTCCTTGGCTGCCATGTTTGATTCTGTCCTTTTATATGTAACCTCTTCATTATTCTTTTGAACCTCCATTTTTTAATTTTTTTACTGCACAGATGATTAAATTGTTACAATATCAGACAGATCTTAATTATAAAGTGAAACTTTGGTTTTATATTGCAGCCGATGTATGTGCCCGGGCAGCAACCCGCTGTGCCGCGATGAGCCTGGTTCAATATTGTATCGGTACATGAGCATCACATCGGACCGCAGTGTACCCTCCGACATTTTCCAAATTCAGGCGACCAGTGTCTATCCCGGAGCGTACAACACCTTCCAGATTCGGTCAGGAAATGAGCAGGGTGACTTCTACATTAGGGTGAGTGACACATGATGGCACAGTGGCTTATTATTAGACAGTCGGCTTCTCTCTGCATTTGCTTTTATAACTGTATACATAATAAAATCACACGGAGAAAGCAAACAATAAGAAAAAAAATACCTGCAGGTTATGTACACACTTGCAGTCATTTATTGTTAAAAAATGTCATTGTTTTATGTATACAGTACAGCTCATGTGCAGACCTATATGTCTCCATGAATAGAGACAACAAACAAACCCTATGTGTAGTCTTCTCAAACTTGCCTTGGATTTCTCTAATGAAGGCTCTTCCTATGTCTTCCTGGTATTCATTAAATAACTCATTAGGTTCCCACAATTATGGCACAGGGGCTCAAACGGTGTGTCTAACAGCTTAGATACCATGGTAGCTGTTCACCGCTGCATCTGAGGGATTAAACAGTTGTGTTCAGAGCTAGCTACAATCACAGATGTTACTGGCAGGTGTCTGCTGTGGAGCAGGCTCAGCTTGTGAGCCCGCTCCATACAAATCCTAACCTAGGCAATGAGTAGTGAAGAATAGAATTAAAAATCCTTTCTTTTTTCATTAGACAGCTAAAAAAACAAACAAACAAAAAAAAGGAGTGCCAGCCGAAGAGCACAGCTAGTCCACACAGAGAGATGGGAAGTTGAAGGATTAAAGCTCTGCTTACTTCGTAGGGGGTACCAGAATTCCTATTCCCCCTTTCTTCTGGGTCAGTCTCTCCTCTTTGCACATAGACCAATGCAGTGCAAGATAAACCATATACAGGAGTGATTGCCAATCCATGAAGAGACTCGAAGAGTTAATGAAATGGCTAAAAAAAGTTTACAACTCAATAACAAATAAACAAACAGAGTGGAGCTTCAATCCTTCAGCTCCCCATCTCCCCGTGTGGACTCACTGTGCTCCTTCAACTCCCCATCTCTCTGTGTGGACTCACTCTGCTCCTTCAACTCCATCTGTCTGTGTGGACTCACTGTGCTCCTTCAACTCTCCATCTCCCTATGTGGACTCACTGTGCTCCTTCAACTCTCCATCTCCCTATGTGGACTCACTGTGCTCCTTCAACTCCCCATCTCTCTGTGTGGACTCACTGTGCTCCTTCAACTCTCCATCTCTCTGTGTGGACTCACTGTGCTCCTTCAACTCTCCATCTCCCTATGTGGACTCACTGTGCTCTTTCAGCTCCCCATCTCCCCATGTGGACTCACTGTGCTCCTTCAACTCTCCATCTCCCTATGTAGACTCACTGTGCTCCTTCAACTCCTCATCTCTCTGTGTGGACTCACTGTGCTCCTTCAACTCCCCATCTCCCCGTGTGGACTCACTGTGCTCCTTCAACTCTCCATCTCTCTATGTAGACTCACTGTGCTCCTTCAACTCCCCATCTCTCTGTGTGGACTCCCTGTGCTTCTTCAACTCCCCATCTCTCCGTGTGGACTCACTGTGCTCCTTCAACTCCCCATCTCTCCGTGTGGACTCACTGTGCTCCTTCAACTCCCCATCTCTCCGTGTGGACTCACTGTGCTCCTTCAACTCCCCATCTCTCTGTGTGGACTCACTGTGCTCTTTGGCTGGCGCTCCTTTTTTTTTTCCCCCCAACTGTCTTACAATAGAGCACCTCATTAGGATGTCCGGAAGTGGTAGCGGAAGGTTGATTGATCTGTAACAAAGTTGTACACATTCAAGATATCGGTTTAGTGTAAGTGATTTATTGCATTTCTTTCCCTCCTCCCTCAGCAGCGCTCCTTTTCAGCCTTTTTTCTTCATTAGTAAGTAAATTGCAAAGATGCTTGATTTTTACGAGCCCATTGCAATTCTACCAATTTATAACGCAGAGATAACCCCTTTAACTTTGAGGGTTTGTTTGTTTTGTTTTTTTACACAAAAACTGATAATTTTTTTCTTTTACAGCAAATAAACAACATCAGTGCGATGGTGGTCCTGGCCCGTCCCATCAAAGGTCCCCAAGAGTTCATTCTGGATCTTGAAATGCTGACCTCCAACTCCCTCTTCAGCTACCGCTCCAGCTCAGTCCTGAGACTCACCATTTTTGTGGGTGCACATTCCTTCTAGACAACGAGTAGCATTGTCCTTTGGACCGTTCACTTTTATTTTTTGACAAGACATTTTGGTATTGGTAATACATTGGTATTTTATTTTCTATGCAAGTCACTCTCTGTTTTCTATGAGACGGCCTATTTCAGTGCCCGCAGCGTCACAGGTCTCCGGCACTGAAAAAGGTGAAGAAAGTTCTTGTCTCGATTTTAGGATAGTATCAATGACAGGGCCAGGCTCTCTGTAATATAGTGTGACTACTCGACTACACACGTATACGGTCAGGTTTTGTAAGAGTGTGATTCTGGTTTCAGACGGCTGCAGCAGTATTCTGCACATCATTGGTTGGCGGTAGTGGCGCCATTGGGGACAGACTAAGGTGCACTGGTATCAATGTGTTTTTTTTAGCATATATGGAGGGGGTTAATGTTTAGCTTCTTGCTCATGTCTTAGCTGTAGTATTTAAAGGAGTTTTCTTGACTTAACATACATTTTTGCAGTCACACCATGTGAATACAGACAGCTGATTCACAACAGTGTGTAATGTGCACACTGTCAGGATTCCCTTCTATTGCCAGCTCAAGCGGTCGCTATGTGCCAAATACTGGCAATCCAGTATACTAGCTTCTATCAATAAAAAAAAATAAGAGAAGCAGGAAACACTAAGTTTATGGCATTCTAGGGCCGCTCAAGCTGGCAATGGAAGGAAATCATGACAGTGTGCACAATGCAGACTGTCAGGATTTGACAATCTGCACTCACATAGAGGTACTGCAGAAATGTATTTTCTGCCCGAAAAAAAAAAACCCTTTAAAGAGGCACTTCCCGAAAATGTTTGACCATTTCCTACCATAGTTGATGTGACTCTTAGGAAACTGACTTCTGGTCCTCGCATAAGAGGAGTCAGAGCGTAGTCACTTGGTATAATGTAAGGACCAGCACAGATCGGACAGTTCACCATTTACAATACTATTGGAATTAAAAGAAAAAATTCTGGGGGTGCTTTTTTAAATACTCTAGACAGAGCAGGTGTGGATAACCTGGGAAGCAGGGGTAATATGTGTCATTGACGCCTTTCTGTGCGGCCCACCAACCATCCGGTCACAGACATGCTCATCTTTGTGTGGTGGCTTCTCACATGTCAGAGAAGAGGGACGAGTATCACGTGAGCAAAGACAGGTAAGTATAAATGTATGGCCATCTCTGGGATACCTGTATATTGATAGAATGGGGGTCTCCTAACCCTGTTGTAGCACTTGAGTAAGAAGTACATGAGGTGGAGAAAAGGCAACGTATGTGTGCGGCCAACTTCTTTCTACTGCATGGGAGGAGTGAGACTCTGCCATTACAGCAACTCACATATATATACATTATGCAAGTATGGTCTACTTTCTGGAGTGCAAATATGGGGCAGAAGGGAATTTCTGAAAGTGGAACGAGTGTCTCAGACATTTATGGCATATACTTTCATTAATTATTCAAATGATTCCCAGTTTATAACCTGATTCAAGTTTCAGAAAGTTGTCTTGTGGGAGTGTCTCTCCCAGTAATATAGGCTGGATGTGATGTTTGAATGAATTCAGAGTGTCACTGTCTTCACTTCTCACATATCAGCACAGCTTCTATCCCGCGCTTATTTCCTCTTTTTGTACTTTCCGGTTTTCTCTGCCCTCCCTGAAACTGCATATGCTTTCTCCTTTGTTCACAGTGTGAGGATCTGTGTACAAAACTCTCCCCCCATCCTTGCTGCTATCTCTAACACTAAATTAAGAGCGGAAAGAGCCATCAGAATCAAGCAAAAGCTCTGATAGATTTGTAACATTTTTTTTTTGCAGCAAAATGGTTTAATCTTTAATGCATAATATTCAGAAAGCTGCTTCATTTTGCATTTAGGAAGCAAATAAACAATAAAAATCTGTGTCAAGGGTATACTTGGCCTTTAAGCTTTATGACGGCTCTTGAGATTGTCCGATTGTACCATTGTGGTCCTCAAATTAAAAAAAAAGTTTTGCACCTCTTATCTAGAGCTAAACTTTTGGTAAATAAGTTACTTCTGCCTTTCACCAGACTTATAAGCATTTCAGTCAGTTACAGTAGTGTTTTAATTATATCATGTATTTTGTCTTTTTACAAGTTGTTATTAAATTATACGATTTCCATAGGTTTTAGGTTGAGTAGAGTCAAACCTAAATAAAGATGTAAGTACTGGAACTGTCCTGGGGCGATAGACCCTGATACCATGGTTGGTGTGCTCAGTGCATGGCCTCTACGATGGGGGAGGAATTTATGGTGTAGAACTATTGTTAGCAGGCTGACTCTCTGTATATTACCCCGTCCTTGTAAATTTCACCTCTTTGTAATACTTTTGCATTGTTACAAATTGTACTGTTCATCAATAAACAGAAAAACAAAAGAAAATAACTCCAGGGGTCTGTGAGTGTCATTAGGGGGGAATATTCTGTATTAAATACTCTACAAAATGATTACCTTGTACCTACCATGCTGAATATCTCTCTATAAGACCGGCTTTTTGCATCGTGTACTCCTTTTTATTCCATGCAGTATTTTCTAGGACTCCTGCTACACTAAGCAAAACTTTCTTCTTCCACCACAATTTCTGTAATATCTCCGGCGGTCTGCCAGTAGATTAGAGGTTAATCATTAGTATCTGTCAGCCTAGAGTATTAAAAGTTTTCCCAATTAACAGCTTTTATCACCTATGCACAGGGCAGGTGGTACATTTATAAACAGATGGGGGGTCTGACTTGTGGGACTCCCACCCATTCTGAGCACAGAGGATCCAAAGTCCTGCGTGAATGGAGCAGATTTGCAGATGTAAGACCACCGCATCATCTACGTCTGTTTGCTCTATGGGAATGTTAATGCTCAAGTGTGAACACCGCCCCCATACACAGTGATTACACATGTGCATTGATGCTCTATTTAACCCCTGTTCTAAAGCCCACCATACACAAGACTGATGTCAGCCGAATGATGGTCGGCCCCATGAGAGCCTTCTTGGTCGGCTTTCCCATACACAGCAGTGCTCATTCGATTAAGCACTCCTCTGTTCTTTATGAGAAAGCAGAAAACAGACGTGGTGGCGGAAAGCTTATCTCCGTGAGAACAAAAGGATCGGCAGTCCAAAATCAGACATACCGGTTCCTTAACTCCTCGACAATCAATTGTCCAGGGCCCAAATACACATTAACCTGTTGACATCATCAGCAGGTTCACTGAACATTAGTATGTGTATGGGACAGGAATTAAAGGGGTTAACCAGGCTTAGGGATCAAGACTTGGGAATCATCACTGCGTGATCAGTGTGCACGGTTAGGGTTCTCTGTTGCTGGGCAGTTATATGACCACAAGTATACGATTTGCATACATTCAGACTAGACTTGTCTAGCTTCACTCATTTCACCTGTGTTGAGTGACGCTGCGCACGTCTAGTCGACAGGTGACCACATAGAGTGACTGCAGACTTGAGCCCAAGCCTGGACAAACCCTTTAAGGATGTGTGGGTGCCCCGGCAATCAGATCCCTACGGTGTATACATTTATG
This sequence comes from Ranitomeya variabilis, assembly GCF_051348905.1. NCBI lineage: Eukaryota > Metazoa > Chordata > Amphibia > Anura > Dendrobatidae > Ranitomeya > Ranitomeya variabilis. The sequence continues at coordinate 459,085,385 of NC_135233.1, forward strand.
GATCGATATCAAAAGTGTTGCATCATTCGTCCTTCTTAAGTAACCTAGGTGATAAAAGTTGTTTATGGGGATAACCCTTTTTTTACAGGGAACCATCAGCATGTTTTTAAATACAGAAGCAGTGGTATAGCTTTAGAAGTGCTTGTCTGCAAAATTAAAATTAAACTTTTTTTTTTTTTAATTGGTGATCCGATTCGCCAGTCATGAGAAAATCTAATGTAGAAGACATATGCAAATAAGGCTGGAAGTGCACTGGGGGTGTGTCTTTACACTTGGATGAAGCAGTCCAGAAACTTCTTCCATAGAAATTTGTGTAGTCCATTTTTTCCTATGTCCATATAAGCTACTGTAACAACAACTGAGTATCTCCAACAAGAAGGAAAACAATAGAAATTTTTTTTTTACCAATATCAGGTTTATATAAATTTTACCGCTATATCATACACTTACATTTGTGCTACAGTCACATTACTCCCATCTGTTCCCTCATCTACTGCCTGTAACCTGCAGCCTCAGTCGCTATATAATGTGACTACAGCGCATTTTAGGAATTAAGAACACACATGAAACTATATTTTTCTGCAAAATATTTTATTGACCAATAGAAAATATAGATAGAGCACGATTCACAAGTAGAAATAATCAGGAATTTTACAATTCCTTTCTTCCATTCACATTGTTACATGAAAACCCCCAATTTTAAGCAATGTACAGACTGAAAAGAGGGATATATAACCTCAGAAAACGAGGTAGATCCTGAGTGACGGTTTGGAGGATCGCGAAGGCTACAATACAATGAATAATTCCACTTGGTGAGAAGACTGGAAAGTTCTAGTGAAGCATTTTCGGATGTCAGTTTGGTTAGAAGCTACATTGACAGAATCTAGGAGACTAATCCAACAAGTATATACTGTACATCCCAGTGCTGCGCTCCTTCGCTTGGAGTCCTCCAGAGCTTCAAATGGTGGGCATAGGACTCGGCGGATAGAAGAAGGTGCACCGATGTGAACAGGAAGAATAAAGTTCTGCCTCATAATTAAGATTTAACGTTTTAAGGAGGATATGACAATTTTTGATGCTTTGCCGATTTCATGATTATATATGTAATCCAAGTTTCCTTGTCCATTTCCATGTTTTCCTGATTCGGACCATGTCGTGTCATCGTTTCACCGTCCATCAGGACAAGGCTTCCTTGGTGCAGTAAAGCTGGGATATAGTTTTGCTTAGGACCGGTCCAAGGTTTCTGTAGGAAGATTTATGCAATGAAAGTGTCAGTGCAGCTGATCTGGTAGAGGGATATCCTGGTAAAAAAAGTTATCCCCTATGCACAGGATAGTTGATGACTACTAGATCAGTGGGGTCGGACAATGGTGGTGAACCATGCTCACTGCTCAGATAGATCAAAGCGGATTTTGCAGACATGCTACCTTTTCATAACCCCTGTGTATTCTGGCAGTACTTACCTCTGCAGCTTTCCACATCTCACGTTGGACAGCAGCTTCTCTTTCTCCTCGGTGGAGGTACAACCATCATATGCAGAATACAGACTGTCGGTCAGAAGAAGATACGTTATCGTACATCCTATAATCTGTGGGGTAATGAAATCCGAAAGGACCGATCCATACGCTGTGCAGTGTAGGATTACATCAATCTGAGGAGGGCTTGCAATATCAGATCCATTTGGTAGACAATTTTAACTTTTGTTGGAAAAATGTATACATGTACAGCCCATGACGCTAAGCACGGGCTATGACACGATTTATGGGGTGACACTCGTCTTATTATTATTGTTAAAGGGGTTTTCGGAGCTTAGAGAAAAAAAAAGGGTATAGAAAAAAGTAGCCTCATGTCGTCCCCACAGCTCAGATGTAATTTTCATTGTCATGCCTAGCTCTGCGCAGCACAACCATTCTGATGCTGTGGATGCAATTACTAATGTAAAAGGACTACAGTTACCAGCATTCCTCCCAGACCCCATTCACACATCAGATTTTCAAAAATCTGTGCGATCCTTTTTAATGGACAGAATTTGCACACACGGGGTAATTTGCATGAAGGATCGGCGTATGAGGCGCTGCAGCAGCGCAACGTATATTAGTGACCCATCACCCTGAAGTTACAACATTTGCACAATTATAAAATTAATAAATAAGAGTGATTCTGGGTGATCTGCTACCTTGCTGGGGTGCTGTATCTTTCCAGGATGGCGGCTGCCTTCTCACCGCTGACCCCACTTATCTGCATCAGCTGTCGGGCAAACACTTCTTTCACCGTCTGCGCCTGTAGTCGAAACAAATCTTGTTTTATACGAATGAGCAGAACGGACCTGGAGGAACAAGCAAAACTGCAGCTCGATAAGAACGGGTTTTTGTCTAAAATGGCTTTGTTTCTCTTTATAAGCGTAACCAAAAAAAAATTAACTGCAGCATAAGTTAGCACGCATGCAAAATATAAGAGCATGGTCACACTGAGGCCATTAAACAGACAAAACCTAAGCTAGAAACAAAAATATATACCCTGGTGCACGTAAAAGAAATAGTGCTCATAAATAACATTGAGGACTTAGAAAAACACAGTTTTTTATTAAAAAAAAAAAAAAAAAAAGAGTAAAAGCCATCCCAGCAGAGTCAAGGTGCACCCAAATCAGGGCGGTCCCAACCTCTAGTGTTAACACCTTACCATGTGTCAAAGTGACATCAATGAGCTGAAGCAGGACTGGGTTCCTGTTATGCTTTTTTGGTTTTATCAAGTACCCCATTTATTTATATGCACTATTGCTTTTACTTACTCCAGGGCGCATGTTCATTTTGTTTCTAGCTTAGGTTTCTTCTTTATAAATGTAGCCAAATCAGATAACTTTCCATTCCACTAATGTAGGTGTAAGAAGCGGTGTACAAAGAGCGGAAAAAAAACATATTTCAGAGTTTTGTCACCAAGTAAAAAAGTGACCCCCCCCCCCCCTCCCCATGCTTAAACCCTTTTCCTGGCTCTTGGGCCTTTACGACAAAAGGTTTTCACCACCATGTGGCAAAACGCTGGGGCCAAACGTTTTTTTTTTTTTTTTAAATCATGTATTTTTTATTAAAGCATATGACACGCCATTAACACAGTCCGATACAATTTCCAGACAGATACCGTACATTAGATACATGACCTGATAATATATTTTCATTTTACTAAACAACACCCTTACCACCTAACCAACCCCCCTCTCCCTCCCCCCAATCTCTTGCCCATTATCCAATACAACCATCTGACAGCATCACCTCTAGAGAAAAGATAACAAGCTTTACAAAAACACGCCTGTACATGTAGGGGTCCCCCCAGAATCAACTACACGACCCCCATTCTACTCTGCAGTAACTCAGCAGACGCCACACCTGGGTAATCCATCCATCCACCCCACACATTTTCACATTTTGTATTCTGACCTCTCTTACTGTATATATTTCTTTCCATAAGGACAATAAAATTTATCCTGTTGATAAATTCCTTTTTTCCTGGCGGTTTTTCATCCAACCAGTGCATTGCAATAAGCTTTCTCACAGCATACAACAATCTTGCGATAGTCAGCCTTCCACATTCATCCGTAGCAATATCATCCATACAGCCCAGAAGGCAAGTCAGCGGGTCACGCACCACGTCTACTCCTGTCACCTCCTGGATCAAGTTAGGCACCTTCACCCAAAAGGGTTGGAGGTGAGCGCACGACCACATATGTAGCAGATCAGCGCCTTCCTCACCACACCTGGGACATTCTAAGTCACCTCTCAGTCCTGCCTTCCTCATCCATGCCGGAGTCCTGTACACCCTATACACCAGGTATATCTCCGACACCCTCTTAGCCTCACTCAGGGAAGCCCTGGGGATATATTGAAGTATGGACTCCCACTGGGACTCCGACAAGGGGCCCACATCCACCACCCATTTCTCCTTAATCCTTAACGGATGCTTCAATAAAAAGGTATCCATCAGACCCCTGTATATCAAGGTAATGAACCCCCTCGTACTCCTCCGAGGCCCAATAAGAGTCAACAAGCTATTTGACTGCAGATTCACGCGCGACACCTCATTTTGACAGTTTAGGGCATGTCTCAACTGCAGGTACTGAAAGAATGACTTCTGGGTTAAAGGAAACTCAGTCCTAAGTGTCTCGAATGTTTTAATAACATCTCCATCAAGCAACTGAGACACGAACCAAATGCCAATGCGCCTCCACTGACCAAACCCCCGCAATCTCATGAGCTCTGCCAACCTAGGTTCAAACCAAATTGGTGTATATCTCGTAAATTCCGTTACTCCCCTCCATTGCTTAATTTTCTGCCATACTTTCCCCATCATAGCTATCGTTGGGAATTTTTTGGGGTTAATTCTGAATCTACCTGCTTCAAGACTGGCCAACAATGGGCCCTTCCCTACCACGTGTTCAATGATTATCCCCACTGAAGAGCTCTGTTCTGGCTCTCCCCAACCTACCATGTGCTGGCATTGAGATGCTATATAGTAAATCCATGGATTGGGGACCGCCAGACCATCCTCATCCTTTGTCCTCTGCAGATGTTCCAATTTGATGCGCGCCCGTCCACCCTTCCAGATTAAATCCCTAAATAGAGTATTGATCCTATAAAATTTACTCTGAGGCAGCCACACTGGAGCATTATGCAATATGTAGAGGAGCTGAGGCATAAGTATCATTTTGATCAAAATGGCTCTGCCTGCGACCGACAGAAATAGCTTCTTCCAAGCCCCAATCTTCTGCTGGAACCTCCCAAGCAAAGGAGTCAGATTGAGCCGCACATAGTCCTCTATTTTGTCCGAAACCACGATGCCCAGATATTTAAACTCATGTACTACTCTTAAGGGAACCCCCGGGTCAAGAGTCAGAGGAGCCGCCGCGTCCACGGGCAACAACACAGACTTCTCCCAATTAATAGACAGTCCGGACAGAGCCCCAAATTTAGATATACTGTTCATAGCGGCCCCCAGAGACTCCTGTGCATCTTCTAAGAACAATAATACATAGTCAGCGTACAGGGCTATTTTTTCCTCATAGTCTCCATACCGAAACCCCTTTACGTCCCTGTCCCTCCGTATTGCCGCCGCCAGGGGCTCTATAGCATTTGCAAACAGCAGAGGAGACAAGGGGCACCCCTGCCGCGTTCCCCTATATAAAGGGAAATCCCCCGACAAGACTCCATTCACCCGTATCCTGGCTCTTGGAGACGCATACATCAGCTGCACCCAACGTATGAACCTCTCACCAAAACCCATAGCCTTCATGACTGCCCACAAATACCGCCACTCCACACTATCAAACGCCTTAGTGGCGTCTAAAGACAGCACAACCCTCCGACCCATATTATCCACCTTTACCTGCATATTGAGAAACAGTCGTCGAAGATTACACGCTGTAGAACTATTGGGCATAAATCCGGACTGGTCCCGGTGTATTAGTGTTGTTATCACCTTGTTAAGACGGTTAGCCAACATCTTGGCCAAGATTTTGATATCTATCGTTAATAATGAGATTGGGCGATAAGAAGCCGGATCCCTCGGATCTTTACCCTGTTTTGGCAGAACAACAATTATTGCCTCCCGCATGGACCTCGGAAGCTCCCCCTCCACCAGACCGTGCCAAACGCTTTCTAATAGCTCATAGCAATCAACATGTCTGCCTCTATGGTACTGAATATGTGTCCATATTACAACCCACAAAACTGTCATGTACTCCATGCCCGTGTAGACATCCTCTCTAGTTGCTGTTTGTTATCCTGACACCACATAGTGATATATATAGGTAACCTTCATTGATCTACGAGATAAAGGAGCACGAGAAGATGTGTGTACAAGATCCTACATGCACTGGAAGTAAACAGACAGACTAGTAACGGTATATGCCATATCATCTCCTAACGCTCTTCTGTCCTTGAGTGTAGTTTTCATTCCTTTACCTTATTTTTCATGGCCCCCTCATTAAAGTCTTTGAATTCGATGAGGATGCAACGTTGGTCCTCATGATGAAACGCTCGGTCACATTTGCTAGCTTCCTCCTTGGTGCAGCTAAGCAAAGTCTTGTTCTGCAAGAATAGCATTAAGCACTGACACAATCCCGCTAGATCAGGGCATAACTGCCCATATGGGGTTCATGCACCTTGTGGTTGTGCTGCTCTACCAACTTTTCACTATATATATATATTATATATATATACACACACACATATACCACCTCCTGCTGATGCGGGAGAGACCTGCATTTATTAATCATAGACAGGAAAAAGTGTCATGGGACATCGCCCAGTAGCAAAACCTTTGGTGGCTTCGGGTTTGTTTTTTTGTTCTGAACATATAAGTGAGAGCTGCACCAAGCCACGAGTCCATTACCATAAGGGTTTCCAGTCCCACTAGCTAATATCAGCTTCTTGGACCAAACGCAGTGAAAGAGACAATCATAATTAGAATTTGAGTTCTCACCGAATACATTGTCTGTAAATACCGAGTCATTATGGTCAGGTAGGCCGCAGAGTCTCGCACGTCCTTGGTACGTTTGATGAAGAATCCATCTACCACCTAAAAGAATGATGAAACATTAACTCATTAGTGGTCATGAATACTGTATATAGGAGAAGGGCTGGTTATTTTGTGGCCAGAGTCTAAAAAGTAACAACACACGATAGACACCGTTTCGCTATTTTGATGGATGGGGGTCGGGGGTTCAGAGACCCTCACCAATTGCTCAGAGGGGCAGAGGTGCTGGGGTAATCATCGGAGCACGAGTAGACCTATGGAAAGTCTATAGATCCGCAAACCACTCTGCTTTACTCCAGGAATTACCTCCACATTTCTGCCCATTAGTTTTAGGTATGGGTGGGAATTTTATGACCTAGGTCCCCTCTGATATGTTGTAGCAACCAGTCTTTTTTTTTTCTTCTAAGTTTAAGTATCTATTAAAATCACTGTGAATACTTTTCTGCCTAATGATGACAGAAGTATTCTAGGAGTGATACCTTTATTGGCTAACCAGAAAATAATATGTTTGCAAGCTTTCAGAGCACAGTGGCTCCTTCTTCAGGCAAGATTACAAATAGATTACTAAGAACCAAGCACAACATTTAAAGAATATTACAGTAGGACATTTGTTAGGGGGTGGGAAGTGTGATGTCCTACTGTAATATTCTTTAAATGTTGTGCTTGGTTCTTAGTAATCTATTTGTAATCTTGCCTGAAGAAGGAGCCACTCTGCTCTGAAAGCTTGCAAACATATTATTTTCTGGTTAGCCAATAAAGGTATCACTCCTAGAATACTTCTGTCATCATTGGGCAGAAAAGTATTCACAGTGATTTTTCTGGCTAACACGGTACCACAATACAATTTGTTATTGTACATCATATTAAAATCACTATAAGTAATTGCCATTTTGCATGCAAACTACACAGGCGTTTTTTGAAGCATGTTCAGTATATAGAGAAACTAAATTAAAGCAGAAATATGGAGAAAATATAAATCATATTACAAGGTTCCACATCAGGCTTTGTAATGTGTGTATCACCTGTGTATTCACTATGGCTTGCTGCAGGGTACTTTCAGGAATACTGAGGTGCTGAGCCGAGCCATAATCTTCCACCAGATATATCGGGTGCTGCAGACCGCACCTTCTGAGACGAAACTGCAGATGAAAATGAGAAATTATTTAAAAAAATAAATAAATGTAACCAACACAAAACTGCATTCAGTATGTACTGTATTTTCCCATATATACAAGCTACTGAACATAGCATATAAAAGGTTAAACAGCCAGGATATATATCGTCTTCAATCCCACCATTGTAAAGGGACCCCGATTGTCAGACCCTCAGCGAGTGCTCGGGCACAGCGTCTAGCATATATGCTGCAGATGACGTATATTTATATTACTTTGTGATTAATGTGACTATTCGTAGAAAACAAGTTGCAACTACAGCACAGAAAGAGCTGATATTTCATGTAGCTCACTTGTCAGCTTTGCTGTGTAGACTGGGATAGAGATCTCAATCTTTTTCATTACAGGTAGGAAATTTACTTTGAGCAGACCCTGGTCATATTGAGGGGAAGGGTTTATACTCTCATTTCTGTAGAGAAAATGCAGCAAAGGTCTGTATCTCCAATATGGATGCCTGCAATTTATACAGATACAATATTTTTTGTGTGTAAAATAATGGCGATCACTTGCCAACTATGATTGAATAGACTGGGTCTAAAGGTACCTTCACACTAAACGACGCTGCAGCGATATCGACAACGATGCCGATCGCTGCAGCGTCGCTGTGTGGTCGCTGGAGAGCTGTCACACAGACCGCTCTCCAGCGACCAACGATGCCGAGGTCCCCGGGTAACCAGGGTAAACATCGGGTTACTAAGCGCAGGGCCGCGCTTAGTAACCCGATGTTTACCCTGGTTACCATTGTAAATGTAAAAAAAACAAACAGTACATACTCACCTTCTGCTGTCTGTCACACGTCCCTCGCCGTCTGCTTCCCGCACTGACTGTGAGCGCCGGCCGGCCGGAAAGCACAGCACAGCAGTGACGTCACCGCTGTGCTCTGCTTTTACTTTACGGCCGGCACTCACAGTCAGTGCGGGAAGCAGACGGCGAGGGACGTGTGACAGACAGCAGAAGGTGAGTATGTACTGTTTGTTTTTTTTACATTTACAATGGTAACCAGGGTAAACATTGGGTAACTAAGCGCGGCCCTGCGCTTAGTAACCCGATATTTACCCTGGTTACCACTGTAAAACATCGCTGGCATCGTTGCTTTGGCTGTCAAACACGACGATACACGGCGATCTGATGACCAAATAAAGTTCTGAACTTTCAGCAACGACCAGCGATATCACAGCAGGATCCAGATCGCTGCTGCGTGTCAAACACAACGATATCGCTATCCAGGACGCTGCAACGTCACGGATCGTTGTCGTTCTCGCTGCAAAGTCGTGTAGTGTGAAGGTACCTTAAGAAAACAAGGCAGTTTTTAATCCAGCTGAAGATTAGATTGTACATCCTGTATCCGCCACATGCGGCTCTGGAGAAAAAGATTGACTTAACTATAAAGGTACCTCAAAACTATAGATCAAATAAACCACATGTGTAAAATAAAAAAAATAAAAAAAGAAGCCTTGCCTTTTGTTCCCGAAAGCGGCCATCTATAATACTTCCACACAAGTCGTCCATTCTCTTTCTCTCAATAACATGATCCAGCACCAGCTCCCGCGGTTGTGGAATTCGTAGCTGCCCTGTAAAAAAAACAACAAAGAAATAAATCATATCTATGTGTACAATGCAGATAATAGTTTTGCCGCCCTCATAACATGGTCAAGAGCAGAGGTGTTGGGGGCAGTCAGATCACTCCTGCAAACAATTTCTTAATTGCCTGCTAAAATAAACATTTATAGATCACCGTGAGGAGCACTACAAGTAGCAGCAGCCTAGCTAGAATCACAATATTAACAAAACGAAGGCGGTAGGCAGATGCTGACTAATAAAAGATCGCTGTATGTCACTATCCCTTGCTCGAAATTTGGCATAGTCCTGGGACCCATCCTTACCGGGCACTGGTTGCACTTTCTCTTGAGCTATCCACAGAAAGTCTCCAATGTGCAGCTTGCGTACATCAAAATGGACTCCGTTTCTTTTTAGTTCTGAAACCAATTCTTGTTTTCTATGTGTCGAGCCCCTGAAAAAGAGTGGATGCGAAACCAATTATGGCTGTGAAAAATGACTGCAAGTCAAAAACCATCCGTCAGCACATGCTCTCCACGCCAGTGAGTGGCCACACATTGTGTGCAGCTCCATCCATTGAAGTTTAGGGCCATTTTAATATCCGTAAACCTTATAAAACTACAATGAAGGCAGCCATGTGAATGCCTAGTCTCAGGGTAGCATGGGACCCCATTCCCTTTACAGGAGGGGCCCAGAAAATGAACCCTCACTTATCAGATATTTAAGGCATGATATGGAGGTACATTATACAGGTCTCAGATGGAAATATTCTTATTTATAGGGTTGTTTTGCAGCAACTCAGAGTAGCCCAAATCCCACAATGTGGTCCCGTTCCCGATAAAGGTTGTGCATGCCGTAATCATTCATGTTATCAGCATGTCTGAGCCCAAACGTCTAGATTTCAGGGCCGCACTATCATTTTAGCTCCATTTTTTTTATTTGCGCGCATATAGCGTATGTATACACTGTGTTCCAAATTATTATGCAAATTGGATTTAAGTGTCTTCAAGACTTAATTGTTTTGTTTTTCAAATAAACTCGTGGATGGTATTGTGTCTCAGGGCTCAATGAATCACTGAAATCAATCTTAAACACATGTGATAATTAGTTTTCCAGGTGATTCGAATTAAAGGAAAACTACTCAAAAATGATGTTCCACATTATTATGCAGGTCACAGGTTTCAAGCAATATGGGAAATAAAAAGGATCTCTCTGCTGCTGAAAAGCGTTAAATAGTGCAATGCCTTGGACAAGGTATGAAAAAATTAGATATTTCACGAAAACTTAAGAGTGATCATCATCCTCTGATGAGATTTGTGACTGAAACAGAGCACAGACAGAGTTCATGCAAATAAAGGCATAATGAGGAAGTTTTCTGGCAGACAAATTCATTGGATTAAGAGAGCAGCTGCCAAAATACCATTACAAAGCAGCAAACAGTTATTTGAAGCTGCTGGTGCGTCTGGAGTCCCTCGATCCTCAAGGTGTAGGATCCTTCAAAGGCTTGCTGTGGTGCATAAACCTACTATTCGGCCACTCCTAAACAGTGTTCACAAGCAGAAATGGTAGCAGTGGGCCCAGACATACATGAAGACTAATATTCAAACAGTCTTGTTTACTGATGAGTGTCGAGCAACTCTGGACGGTCCAGATGGATGGAGTAGTGGATGGTTGGTGGATGGCCACCATGTCCCAACAAGGCTGCAACGTCAGCAAGGAGGTGGCGGAGTCATGTTTTGGGCTGGAATCATGGGGAACCAGCTGGTAGGGCCCTTTAAGGTTCCTGAAGGTGTGAAAATGACCTCAGCAAAGTAAATAGAGTTTCTGACTGACAACTTTCTTCCATGGTCTAAAAAGCAGAAACGTGCCTTCAGGAACAAAATCAACTTCATGCATGACAATGAATACCTCTGAGTAATTGGCTGCTATGGGCATAAAAGGAGATAAACTCATGGTGTGGCCACCATCTTCCCCTGACCTCAACCCTATAGAGAACCTTTGGAGTATCATCAAACAAAAGATCTATGAGGGTGGGAGGCAGTTCACATCAAAACAGCAGCTCCGGGAGGCTATTCTGACTTCATGCAAAGAAATACAAGCAGAAACTCTCCAAAAACTCACAAGTTCAATGGATGCAAGAATTGTGAAGGTGATATCAAAGAAGGGCTCCTATGTTACATGTAACTTGGCCTGTTAGGATGTTTTGGAGTTAAATAGCTTTTTTTTCCAGTGAATGTGACCTTCTAATGCTGCAAATTCCACAAATGAGCATTTTCAGTTCTTTAAAACATATCAAATGTTTAGAAATTCTACTGTGCCTAATAATTTGGAACAGTGCATTTTGAGTTTTTATTCATTTTGGAGATTATACTGTTATCATTGGGAGGTTTCTTCAATAAAATTCGATGTATACTCTAACGGGTGATGACTTTTATTAGACTGACTGTCATTTGCACCGACCATTTAGGAAAATCCGAGAAAAATGTCATTTGCATAATAATTTGGAACATAGTGTATAATGGTCACAATTGAGAAAGAATACAGCAATAAAAATATACATCCATCCTCGGCGTTATACATGGTTACTCCTTCATACCATCATTATGAAACGTTAGATCCAGACGTGTGGAGCAGAATTAGGTCATAAATGCTTATCATTATACCATGCAGTTAGCAAATATACCCCGAACAATGTCCTCACTGCTTTACCCTGTCGTTTCAATGAAGTCAACGCAAAGGATCACATTGAACTGGCCCGGGCGCAGGGTGAAGTCCGGCATGTGGTTGTATGAGCTGGGCACAGGATCTTCCCTTGCCTGACTACTGCTGCCCGAGGAGAAGGGCTGGGGAACAGTTTTTTGAGATGGGGCTCTGCAATAAAAAATAAAAAATCTTGTTACATAGCACAATCACATATTCAGAAATACTGAGGCAAGCAGCTATGGGGGTGCAGAGGTAACATATAGTGCAGAGGTAACATTTTAACCTGGGCCTAAGGATTTGTTTATATTAACCGGTGGCACTTAGCCCCGATCAGGCACCTATTAGCTGATCATTTGTCATTTAATAACCGGTTTACACTGGACGATTGTCCTTCAGATATGCACTAAACGATCTATTATTGAACGCTCAGTGCGCATAGGCCGACACTGTTCTCGGTAGCAAATGTCCGGTTTAAACAGGATGATGTGCTGCCGAGAACGATGATCTATTGTGCAAGCCAAGAGAGTATTTCGCTAGAGGAACAAGAAAAACACATGTGATGATCGGCAGCCTGTCATTAATCATGATGATTATAGTGAAACGCGCGATCCTGGAAGCGCTCAATCACAATGATGCTACTATTATAGATGACACATGGTAGAAACGGACACCCTTACTGATTTTTCCATAGGGCTCAGGAGCTGTAAGTTACGTATCCAGTAGTGTGAGCAGTGTAATCCATAAAGGATAAAAACTGGCTAAAAAAAACCCCAAGGTGGCTGTAAAATGGGATTGTGCATGACTCCATTTACTCGTCTGCGATCTCTGTACAGTAAAGTCAATCCCATGCGGTATCAGTATGTGATTGTTGTGTCTGCCATTTGCAGTAACGCCACGTGGCACAATAACACCGGGTGTAGGGGCAATTTAATATGTGTCTATAAAGTCTCCAATCATTCCTAATAACAGCTTCTGACATCTCCCATCATGTTACTGGCTCAGTGTCTGTACGCAGCATGTTCTGGTGATCTGCACAGCGGTCTGACGTGGGGGGGGGGATCTGCACAGGGGTCTGGTGGGGGGGATCTGCACAGGGGTCTGACGTGGGGGGATCTGCACAGCGGTCTGACGTGGGGGATCTGCACAGCGGTCTGACATGGGGGGGGGATCTGCACAGCGGTCTGACGTGGGGGATCTGCACAGTGGTCTGACATGGGGGGGATCTGCACAGCGGTCTGACATGGGGGATCTGCACAGCGATCTGATGTGTGGACGACAGCAGGCGAAAACAACAGAAGAGCAAAAAAAAAGTTAAGCAATACATGCATAGATGCTGAAAAATGTTGCAGCCTTTATATGCATGGTTTCACTTACACTAAATTTTGGATTTTTTCTCTCAGGTGCCGTCTATCACCCTCCTCTTGATCTTCCTCAGATGCCGTGGAGTGACCTTCTCTGACACCATCATTCCTGTCTCCAAGAGCTTCCTCAGCAGCTTCCAGTCTCTGTGCGAGCTGTAGCCCCTTGTCGGTAAGAGAATATCTGTAGAGACGATATTCAGGATATTAAATGGGGGGCCATCAGCAAATACAGATCAGCAAGTAATCGTGGACGGTGATTTTTCTGCTGTCTGAATTTATGGTTAAGACTGTCTTCCCATCATGGTAACAGCTTCAGTGCCATATACCTCTGATACCGGTGCTGTATACCACTGTGTAGACGGACATATACTGTGTCACCCTTAGAGTCCCATTGTTAAAGAGAAAAAAAGGAGATTTTTGTGTACTCACAGTAAAATCTCTTTCTCTTAGCCTCTAATTGGGGGACACAGGACCATGGGTGTTATGCTGTTGTCCACTAGGAGGCGACACTATACATAATCTGAAAAAGATTAACTGTGGCTCCTCCTCTGCAGTATACACCCCTGGACGGCGTCAGCCTTCTCCAGTTTTGTGCAAAAGCAGTAGGAGGAACTTAACATGAATAACATAATTATGCCTGTAAGAAGGCAACTATGTACGAGCTCAAGAAAACAATATGAGAACTCAACAGTTACAACGGCCCGGAAAGGGCAACAGGGTGGTAGCTGTGTCCCCCAATTAGAGGCTAAGAGAAAGAGATTTTACGGTGAGTACACAAAAATCTCCTTTACTCTGTCACCTCATTGGGGGACACAGGACCATGGGACGTCCTAAAGCAGTCACTGGGTGGGAAGCAATGGACGAATATTGTGCAGAAAGGCTCCTATACTTAGGGCACCGCCGCCTGCAGAACACATCTACCCAGGCTCGCGTCCCCTGAGGACTGGGTATGAACCCTGTAGTGTTTAGTAAACGTGGGTAGGCTAGTCCAAGTGGCCGCCTTACACACTTGTTGTGCCGAAGCCTGGTGCCGAATGGCCCAGGAGGCCCCTACCGCCCATGTAGAGTGTGCCGTAATACCGGCTGGAAGAGGAGAATTCTTAAGGCGGTAGGCCTCTTGTATGATGGATTTGATCCACCTAGCAAGGGTAGCTTTGGAAGCTGGCAGACCCTTGTGGCCGCCTTCCGGAAGGAGGAAAAGAGAATCAGACCTCCGGAAGGACGCAGTCCTAGACACGTATATACGCAATGCCCTGAGGAGGTCAAGTGTATGCAGAGCCTTCTCCACTCTATGAACCGGAACCGGACAAAGGGATGGTAGTGAAATTTCCTCATTGAGGTGGAAGTTGGACACAACCTTCGGAAGGAAGGATGGGACCGTACGAAGAACTACCTTGTCCTGGTGAAAGGCCAGGAAGGGCCGTCTGCAGGAGAGTGCTGTCAGTTCAGACACTCTGCGTAGCGAGGTGATTGCCATCAGGAAAACCACCTTCTGGGAGAGAAGGCGGAGTGGGACCTCCTTAAGGGGTTCGAAGGGTGGTTCCTGCAATGCTGTCAGGACCAAGTAGAGGTCCCACGTTTCTAGTGGTTGTCTGTAGGGGGGAACCAATCGGGAAACCCCCTGAAGAAAAGTCCTTACTTGCGGCTTGGTAGCAATGCGCCTTTGAAAAAGCACTGAGAGGGCTGACACCTGGCTCTTAAGCGAGCCCAATGACAGCCTGGCCTCCAGACCCGATTGGAGAAAACCAAGTACTTTGGGTAGGGAGTAAGGGAGTGGGGTCTCGCCACGAAATTCGCACCAGGTAAAGAAAGCTTTCCAGGTACGGTAATAAATCTTGGCAGAGGCTGGCTTCCGTGCCCTGATCATGGTTCCAATGACGTCCGGCGAGAGCCCTGCCTGGTTTAGAACCCAGGTCTCAAGGGCCACGCCGTCAAATTGAGAGCCCGAGTTATGGTGGTAGAACGGGCCTTGTGATAGAAGATCCGGGCGGTCGGGGAGACGCCAGGGGGCGTCTGCTGTAAGTTGTACGATGTCGGCGTACCATGTACGTCTGGGCCAGTCCGGTGCAATTAGGAAGGTTGGAACTCCCTCTTGTTTGATCTTCCTCACCACTCTGGATATCAGGGGGAGAGGTGGAAAAATGTACAGAAGCTGGAACTGGGTCCAGTCCTGAACCAGAGCGTCTGCTCCGAGCGACCGCGGATCGTGTGTTCTGGCCATGAAGTTGGAGACCTTGGCATTGAAGTGGGATGCCATTAGGTCCACATCCGGGGTCCCCCAGCGATGGCAGATCTGGCAAAAAATTTCGGGACGGAGAGACCACTCTCCCGAGTCTATTTCTTGTCGGCTGAGGAAGTCTGCTTCCCGATTGTACACACCTGGAATGTGGACCGCCGAGAGAACCGACCCTGTGTCCTCCGCCCAGTGGAGGATATGTGACACTTCTCGCATCGCCTGGGTACTGCGGGTCCCCCCTTGGTGATACACATATGCCACAGCTGTGGCATTGTCCGACTGTATACTGGTGTGAGAGGCTGCCAATAAGTGATGAAAGGCCCTCAATGCCAGGAGGATGGCACGAATTTCCAGGATGTTGATTGGCATGGTCGTTTCCACTGGGGAGCACTTGCCCTGTGCCCTGTGGTGTAGGTGCACTGCACCCCAACCCATCAGGCTCGCATCGGTGGTTAGAACTTTCCAATTACTTGTGAGAAAGGATTTCCCCTTTGCTAGCGAGGTTGGCTTGAGCCACCAGTGCAGGGACCTCTTGGTTGACGACATTAGCCGGAACTCCCTGTCGAGAGAGAAAGGGTTCTTGTCCCAGAACTTGAGGGTGGCTAGTTGGAGAGGCCTGAGGCGAAACTGGGCAAATGGGACGGCTTCTATTGCTGCCCCCATCCTGCCGAGGACTCTCATGGCAAACCGGAGAGATCGAGGGGGTTTGCGGAGGAGGGTGCGAACTCCTAGACGGAGAGCCAGTGCCTTGTCCTTGGGAAGGAGCACTAGACCCCTGGAGGTGTTGAATAGCATTCCCAGGAAGGTCAGAGACTGACTCGGGGTTGGTGATGACTTTCGTAGGTTTACTAATCAGCCCATGCGACTCAGAGTGTCGATTGTGATTGAGACACTGAGCTCGCAGTCCTTGAAGGTGGGAGCCTTGATGAGTAGATCGTCCAAGTATGGAACGACTACTATGCCTCTGGAGTGCAGGACGTCCATGGTGGCTGCCATGACCTTGGTAAACACTCTGGGAGCCGTGGCGAGTTCAAATGGGAGAGCCACGAACTGGTAGTGGTCCTGGTCGATTGCGAACCTGAGAAATCTCTGATGAGCAGGTGCAATCGGTATATGCAGGTATGCGTCTTGTATGTCTATGGAGGCGAGATATTCTCCCTTCTCCATGGACGCAATAATGGACCGAAGGGACTCCATGCGGAAGTGACGGACCCGTACGTATTTGTTGAGTTGTTTCAGGTCCAACATGGGCCGCACGCTGCCTCCTTTCTTGGGGACTACGAACAGATTTGAGTAGAACCCTCGGAAGAGCTCAGCCGTGGGGACTGGTACTATGACTCCTGCTTGAAAAAGCAAGGAGACCGCTTGCCGGAAGGCACGAGCCTTGGCTGGTGGTTTTGGGGGGACAGAGAGGAAGAATCGGTCGGGTGGGTTGGAGGTGAACTCTATCTTGTATCCGGAAGACACTAGTTCCCTGACCCACCTGTCTTCTGTAATAGGCAGACAGACTTGATGAAAGAGCAAAAGTCGGCCGCCAACGGGTGTGGTGTCTTCCGGGGTCCATGAGTCATGATGAGGAGAAAGTCTGAGATTTTCCTCCTATGGGTTTAGACTGGGCGGCTTTTGACTGCCAGGTCTTGTCCGACCTTTGCCTTGATCGTAAGTTGTCCCTGCGTGGGGAACGGTTACGATTTTGTGCTGGACGCGAGACGGACCAGCCAGAAGAATTCCGAAAGGATCGGAATCGAGTTTGGTTACGCTTCTTGTAAGTGTGTTTAGGTTTCAGTTGGGGAAGAGAGGTACTCTTACCCCTGGTGGCGTTGGATATCATCGTGTCCAACTGTTCACCGAAAAGTCGCCCACTGAGGTAGGGGAGGTGCGTGAGGGACTTCTTTGAGGCTGCGTCGGCTTTTCCATTCCCGCAGCCAGAGGATAAGCTGAATTGTGGTGGCGTTTGATGCTATCCCTGCTACACCCCTTGCTGAATCCAGAGCTGCATGAAGCATGTAATCTCCTACGACTGCTATTTGAACCTCTTGGTCCGACAGCTCAGGAGCGGATGCTTGGAGGCCAGCTTGTAAATTTTTCGCCCAGGTCAGAATGGCAGCCCAAACTGAAGCGAACGCGGGAGCCAGGGATGCCCCTGCGGCCTCGAAAACTGAACGAGCCATGCGTTCTACCTGCCGGTCTGCTGCGTCCCTGAAGGTTGAGCTATCTGGCAGTGAAAGGAGGGTCTGTGCTGCTAGTCTAGAGACTGGGGGGTCCACTTCGGGTGGGTCTGTCCACTCCTTGGTATCCTTCTGCGGGAAGGGGTACCTCACCTCCAGATATTTGCGATTAGCTAATTTTTTCTCGGGCTGTGAACTGCTTTTGAAGGATCGCCTTGAACTCTGGGTGGTTAGAGAAAACATTAAGCGGCTTCAGAGGTCCTTCAAAGGAAATCTTGTGTTCTGGGGCCTCTGGTGGCAGATCAGAAATGTCCAGCACCCGATGGATGGAAGAGATTAAGTCCTCAACTAGCACTGTATTGCTAGGGGAGATTGGGATCAGGGACCCCTCCGTTTCCTTGTCTGAGTCGGAGTCACATATGCCTTCCGAATCCTGTGTATCACTGAGGCGTCCCCTGCTGGGTGAGGCCTTCTCTGGTCGGGGATTGCGGAGATCTGCATTGTCTGACCCTGGAAGGGGACTGTCTAGATGACCTGGAACTACGGTGTCTCTCCCTAGAAGGGGAAGACCGAGTGCTATGGGATGACGTAGATGGACTGTGGGACCGCTTGGGTCCTGACTTAGACGTGGATGTGCCAGGGTCGTCCTGTCCCTGAGTCAAGCTCTCCCTTTGCCGTGGCATGACTCTGCAGAACCTGAAGCAATGTGGAGGTTAGGTTATCTATAGACTGCGTCATAGATTGCGACATCTGAGTGACCCATTCCGGCGTGGCATTAGACACCGAAGCATTGGCAGGGGCCTCTTGGGGCTCTGACACAGTAGTCTGAGTGCAGTCCTGGCAGTGTGGGTACATACTGCCACTGGGGAGAGCGGTCCTGCAGGCTGTGCAGAATGCATAATAGCAGTCCTGCCTGGTTCCCTTGGACCTTGAGCCCGGCATAGTGCACAGAGTGCAAAAGGGCTGCTATGCAGAGGACCTTAAGGGGGAAGCTATGCAGAGGACCTTATAGGGGAGCCTTATAGGGAATATGGATTCACAGCCGAGTAAAAACAACCCAGCTGTGATCTTACCCCACCAGTTTGCCCCTAGGTCCAGCGCCGAAGATCCACAGTCCTGTGCCCCCGGAGACTGGCTGGCCTGGTCCTGCTGACCGGGAGATGCAGGGTTAATCCTTGCTGCAGTAGAAATGGCTGCCGAGAAGAGGCAGGGGGAGAAGGGGGCGGAGAGCTGAGAAAAAGGCGGCAAAGCTGTGTAAAAACGTGCCCTTTCTGTCTCGATCCGTCCCCTCTATGTCACTGTAGAGTGTCATATTTGTCATCTGGGGGGCGGGCCGGGGGGCGGAGAGGAGGCGGCGGCTTCAGCTAGGCCGAAGCCAGGGCCTAAATTAGATGGACCTGGTCAACCTTTATCTGCGCTTGCCCTTTGTGGCACCATGGGAGTGATTTAGAAATGCTTCAGGTACAGCTTGCATTTAATGTGGTCTTGTTTTTTTAGGAGGCCTTTATGGCACAGCGAATATAAAAAACGTAGAGTAGGCCTGCCCCATTATGAGAATGCCATGACGTGGCGGGTGGCTCAAAGAATTGATCAATTGTTTGCTAAATGTCTCATTTTTAAATACAGTTAGAAATTAGTATGTGCATGTGCACTTTATGTATTGTGTTCTGACCATAAGCAGTGCTGGCTTCTCCCCTCTTTTGCCTAAATTAGATGCCTGATGCCCAGAAGGGCTCCAGGCCGGCGCGAAAGTCCGGGAGGGGGTCGGATCTGAACCGGACCCCCCGGATTTAAAGGCAGGATAGAGGTGGGGCTGTAAGCGGAAGGGGGGCCTGGTGAGGGGTCCCCCTGAGGCAGTATAGAGCTGGTGATGCCGCAGAGAAAGGGGCGCAGGGAGCCCTGTGTCTGTCTGTGCCATGCCTGCCTGCACTCCCCCCGGCCCCAACAGGAGCCTGCAGCTGGGCTGGGGTCCCTGGATGCAGGCGCAGTGTGCTGGTCCATTGCTGGGAGCTGCAGAATGCTGCCTGTACAGGCCCTACCTGAGGTGTCTCAACCTAATGCCCCCAGAGAGGGATTAGGGAGGGTGCTGTTGTCACCTTCAGGGGTCTTTATCCTCGCCTCGACCTCAACCCAGAAACCAAGAGGAATTGGGGAAGGAGGGGGGGAGGTCTCGACTTCGAACCAGCACCCGAGGGACTGGGGAAGGAGCGACATGGGCAATAGCCATCTCTACTTCAACCAGGCACCCCGTAATAGGGGGCTGAGGAAGGAGCCATGCCAGGAGTCTCACAGGAGACCCACTTTTCTTCATTGGTAATCCGTCGAAAAAAAAAAACGGAGTAAAAAAAAAATCTTAGGTGTGCCTCCTATGCGACACTAAGCAAAAACTGGAGAAGGCTGACGCCGTCCAGGGGTGTATACTGCAGAGGAGGAGCCACAGTTAATCTTTTTCAGATTATGCATAGTGTCGCCTCCTAGTGGACAGCGGCATAACACCCACGGTCCTGTGTCCCCCAATGAGGCGACAGAGTAAACACGCAAACTTCTGCATCCCTCAGATTTCTAACAGTGGCATACCCACGTTTTTTTTTTTTCTTTTACATTAGAAGTCTCATAGCTTTAGGGTCCGATTGCTCTGTACATATCTAACATATAAAGGGGCTACCACAAGCCACCGGTCACATTCTGGCTTTTGATCTTCAGAAAATTAGATCAAAACAAAATGTTATAAATGCAGATTACTGTAATATTTTTCAACATTAAGTGGCAAAACGATCATAGAGATCATTTCATAGGACGCTGGAATAGACATGTGTAGCCGGAGTTCCATGTGAATGACCCGAGCGGTGGGGGGGTCCTCAGGCTCACAGTAATGTTTGGCTACTGACGTCACAGACGCCTTACATACACACCGGATCCTAGAGAGGTCACCCGACGTCTGCGGCGTTTCGCCGTCATGCACCCACCAATGGATGGAAAGTCTCCAGAACAACTGTTTTCTTTAGGTCATATAATAAACAGCAAGTCACAATCCTCTCCATCTCCAATACCTTATAACATGGTGGCATTCAGTAAGAAGACTCTGAAAGGCTCGCTGTGTTACCTGGCCGGGCTGTGAGTCTTGATGACCAATTCCTTCTGAATTAACGTGCTAACAGAAGACCAGGCTGTGTATTTATTGCCGGGGTCCGTCTGCAGGAAAGGACACATGACGTAAGCTACTTACAGGTCTCTCTGTAATATCAAGGAACATAAATGAAGACCAACGCCAAAATGTAAGGATAATCAAAAGAGGAGTAAAGTATCGCCATAGTGTGTTAGGGTCCGGCATTCAGTGAAGACAGTAAGCGACGTGTCCGAGCACGGACATTATACCAGGGAAGCAGAAGTGCTGCAGTAGAGATGGCATCAGCCCCAGGCAAAGCCCGTGACCTGCCGGAGAGCAATGAACAAGCTCCGCACCGCCATTCATCACACACACCACAAAGGGAAGGGTCTCGCTTCCAGACCTCATCTCATCGCTGTGCAAAACTAAATGTGGGATATTGTTTGACGCTGATGTTACATTAGGACAATGTGTACCACCATTTATCTGAGCTCTGCAATAAATACATATATTATAAGAATTTACTTAATATTAATAATAAATATATATATTGTTAATATTAAGCAAATTACTATATTGTAATTATTAATAAAGTAAATTGCTATATTATAATAAATATATATTTATTTTTTTGCTTTGCTTTTAAACATTTGAAAAATCCCTTTAACAAAAAATAATACTGCACTTGATTCTGATGCAGATGTGGTGGGTGTAAGCTGGGATCAGCGTGACGTACTGTACGGCGTTGACCTTGTGGGATGGAGCAGGACAGAGGACCCATTGTAAAAGGGTCACCCCAGGGCGAGACATAGTAGCTCATTCAATGTGAGACTTGAGGTCTGGAATTCAGAGGAGCATTTGTTTCGTGGACGAGGATCTGTTCTTTATAACTGGGATGATTTATACGGGTTTGTTCTTCTATTTCGTCTCTGCTCGCACCATGTTCAGCATTTGTACCTTGTACGTGAAATCACTGGGTCGATGACCCCATGGATGGCAACAGAGGAGCCGTTTGGCAATGAAACACATTATATATATATATATATATATATATATATATATATACATATGCACACATACATACACACACACACAGTTATATGAAAAAGTTTGGGCACCCCTATTAATCTTAAGCTTAATGTTTTATAAAAATTGTTTTTTTTTGCAACAGCTATTTCAGTTTCATATATCTAATAACTGTTGGACACAGTAATGTTTCTGCCTTGAAGTGAGGTTTATTGTACTAACGGAAAATGTGCAATCTGCACTCAAACAAAATGTGACAGGTGCATAAGTATGGGCACCCTTATCATTTTCTTGTTTTAAATACTCCTACCTACTTTTTACTGACTTACTAAAGCACTTTTTTTGGTTTTGTAACCTCATTGAGCTTTGAACTTCATAGCCAGGTGTATGCAATCATGAGAAAAGCTACTTAAAGTGGCCACTTGCAAGTTGTTCTCCTGTTTGAATCTCCTCTGAAGAGTGGCATCATGGGCTCCTCAAAACAACTGTCAAATGATCTGAAAACAAAGATTATTCAACATAGTTGTTCAGGGGAAGGATACAAAAAGCTGTCTCAGATTTAACCTGTCAATTTCCACTGTGAGCAACATAGTAAGGAAATGGAAGAACTCAGGTACAGTTCTTATTAAGGCCAGAAGTGGCAGACCAAGAAAAACATCAGAAAGGCAGAGAAGAAGAATGGTGAGATCAGTCAAGGACAATCCTCAGACCACCTCCAGAGAGCTGCAGCATCAACTTGCTGCAGATGGTGTCACTGTGCATCGGTCAACTATACAACGCACTTTGCACAAGGAGAAGCTGTATGGGAGAGTGATGCGAAAGAAGCCGTTTCTGCAAGCACGCCACAAACAGAGTCGGCTGAGGTATGCAAAAGCACATTTGGAGAAGCCAATTTCTTTTTGGAAGAAGGTCCTGTGGACTGATGAAACCAAGATTGAGTTGTTTGGTCATACAAAAAGGCGTTATGCATGGCGGCAAAAAAACAGCATTCCAAGAAAAACACTTGCTACCCACAGTAAAATTTGGTGGAGGTTCCATCATGCTTTGGGGCTGTGTGGCCAATGCCGGCACCGGGAATCTTGTTAAAGTTGAGGGACGCATGGATTCCTCTCAGTATCAGCAGATTCTTGACAATAATGTTCATGAATCAGTGACAAAGTTGAAGTTACGCAGGGGATGGATCTTTCAGCAAGACAATGATCCAAAACACCACTCCAAATCTACTCAGGCATTCATGCAGAGGAACAATTACACTGTTCTGGAATGGCCATCCCAGTCCCCAGACCTGAATATCATTGAACATCTGTGGGATCATTTGAAGAGGGCTGTCCATGCTCGGCGACCATCAAACTTAACTGAACTGGAATTGTTTTGTAAAGAGGAATGATCAAAAATACCTTTATCCAGGATCCAGGAACTCATTAAAAGCTACAGGAAGCGACTAGAGGCTGTTATTTTTGCAAAACGAGGATCTACTAAATATTAATGTCACTTTTCTGGTGAGGTGCCCATACTTAAGCACCTGTCAAATTTTGTTTGAATGCAGATTGCACATTTTCTGTTAGTACAATAAACCTCATTTCAAGGCAGAAACATTACTGTGTCCAACAGTTATTAGATATATGAAACTGAAACAGCTGTTGCAAAAAAAACAATTTTTAGAAAACATTAAGCTTAAGATTAATAGGGGTGCCCAAACTTTTTCATATAACTGTATATATATATATATATATATATATATATATATATATATATATATATATATATATATATATATATATATATATATATATATTTCTTTTACTGTATAGTATAGCATCTTTTTATAGGAAAAAAAGATCAATGATATTTACCAGGGCTTTATGATTAGCGCACAGTATATGCCATACGCAGTGTGACATACTGATTTAGTCTTTGGCCTACGCACACACTATTTATTCCCATCATTCACCAAATTAAAATTTTATCCATCTTGCAATTTACATTTTTCCCAGCTAACACTTCAAACTTTAATAAAAAGAAATCTGGAATACAATACTTTATAAAAGTAAATGATTTCGCAATATGGAAGCGTTCCTCTGCAGCTCTTACCAGTGTGAAGGACTTGTCGCACAGGGCCTGCGCCTCTCGCTGCAGCTCGCTCTTGCTCATGTAGCCTTTATAATTTGGATTCTTTAGGGAATAAAAATCAAATAGAAATGACTATAGTTGTAATGCAAGAAGGAGCTGTGGGGGGAAACAACATGGGGTGGAATTAAAAGGGTTGTCCAGCCTTGGGGCTCAAGTCTGCAGTCACTCTGCGCACGGTCAGGATTCTCCGGTGTCGGGAGCGGGTGGTGACTGCAAGTATGCGATTTGTATACTTGTGGTCACATTCCGACTAGACTTGTCCAGCCTTGCTCAATTCACTTGCATTAAGCGAGGCCGTGCAAGTCTAGTTGGCACGTGACCACATGTATCCAAATTGCATATTTGCAATCATGCACTGGAGAATCCTGACAGCACACAGTGTGAGCGCAGAGTTGCACAGAGGGACTGCAGAATTGAGCCCCAAGCCTGCACAACGCCTTTAAAATTCTCGCCTTTACATATGTCATATATGATAATAGAGATATGGTTAGTTCCTTTGGCCTGCACTCGCTCGTTAAGCACCTGAAGGCTGTCGGCGGGTATAACTTGTGTCTGTACCACTGCTTGTATCTACGTGTAGGCACTAAGAACATTGCTTACCTTGCTCTCCGTGTAGAGGGTGAGCAGTACTGCGTAACCTCCTGATCTCCTCTGTGGCACATACTCCCGCTGCTTTTTTCCATCAGTCTTTTTCTTTTTCTATCACGACACAAGCAATGTCCCATCAGAGCACACGACATTACACATTGCATTGGCTTAAAGGGAATCTGTCAGGAGCGTTAGGACCACTGCATGAATTACATTGCTGGACAGAGTAGTAAGAGACAGATTCACTCATTCATTCCCGGCTGCAAATGGATATGACATTGCTGAGAAAATCAACTATGAGTCTATATGCAAATGAAGTTGCAGGTGCCCTGAGGGCGGGACCATTCCTGACAAGCGCACCAATCCTCAGCATTATCCCCTGCCTAGCACCACCCCCATGGGCTTGAGTGATGGTGATGTCTGTAGAGAATCAATGCCCGCCCTCTGTGCACTTCCAGCCTCATTTACTTAAAGATTATACAAGTAATCCCTGGGTGACAGGTTCACCTTAGAGGGAAACGATCACCAGAAAATAACTACGGTAATTATTGAAATCAGGTTCATTACTTTTTTTATTTTTATTTTGACAAGGTGTTTTTTTTCCCTATCGCAATCTTTATTGAATTATATAATATTCTTGAAATTATTAATTTAGAAAAAATAACTTTTGCATTTTTCACTTTAGCCACTAAGGCTTATTTTTTTTTAGACTCTGTACACGGCTGAAAAGGAGATGTCACAGCTCACGTCCTCCCACTCCCTTCATAATGACCTTTGCACCCCCTCATTAGATGCTTCACGTCCTGGTCTGCTCATTGCTGCTAATCTACATATATTGTTTGCTGAAACAACAAAAAGTTAAAGTCTAAAGTAGTCCCAGCGGCAAGTATAAAAATGGCAAGATTTATATTTTTTATATTTTTAAAACAGATTGTGATATGAAAAACAAAAGAAAGGTTACTCAAAAATGTAAAAAAACAAACAAAAAAAAAACCTGATTTAAACAATTTTTTCTGATGATGGCTTCTCTGTAAGTGATCTGGAGGATCCTGTCCTGCACTAAAGACAGCCACTGATATGAGCAGATACTGTGTAGTGCCCAGTTTTTCCTGTGGGGGCGCTGCAGGGAAAAAGAATACTTACTGTCAGGTTTTCCCCACAGGTCCCAGAAGGGAGAACACTTTGTGATCAGACTTTACAGTTCAGATAACCACATTGAAAAACAGGCCACAGTCTGAGCCGATCCTATCCAGAAATTGCCTAGTGCTTGCCAGCATTATGGACGGGTGCCAGAGCTGCCTTTACACTGCAAAAATGGAGCAATGTAACCTGGCTTTAGTGGATCTGTGTGCACTGCGTGAGCCCTAATCCTTCAAAACTGTAGGAATTGAAAAAAGTGTAAAACCATTTTTAAGGTTTTTTCCCTTTAAAGAGCAGGGAGGTGGTAAAAAAAAGTTCTTATAAACTCAAAGGAGGTACCAAAAACCCATGGAACATCTTCTGGAAGGTTGGGCCCTTACAGTGCGGGGTTACGCCGCTGGGGAAGCCCTTCTCCGGCCACCATATCCACAGATCAGCACTTACTGTGGGGGAAGGACCCTCCTGGGGATCTGTAGGCAGGTCGGCATATGGGGTAGGAAGGGGAGCGGAGGCTTTCTTCTGAGTTCTGTTTTTTTCACGGCGGTTTGAGAGAGAATGAATTGAAGCATTGGGTCCTGCGAACAGAAGAGACCAAGTTAGTGTAAAGTATAGACAAAACTGCAAAAAAAAAAAAAAAAAAAAAAAAAGAGAACAGGCATAATAGATAATATGCACCACTAGATGGCAGCAGTGTTAAAGACTTCCAATTGTACAGCCTATCAAAGAGGCCATTTTATAATGATTTCTGCCTCCAAACAGATCTGACGTCTAAGACCAAGCATGGACATGTCTAGCGCTGCGCCCACACGGGGCCTAAAGCACGCAGAGCTTTCACAATACAGCTATAGCAGAAGAACAAGACGTCCTAGCTAGCAGCTCAACCTCCGAGAGTCAGTGATCTGACATGGAAGAAGCAACTGATCTGGCAAAAAAATATTATTATTATTAGGCCTTATTCACATGTGAATGTATCACGGATGAATGAGGCCTAAATAAAATGCGCGAAGGAACGATCGGAGAGCGCTCGCACCATGTTCAGCATAATGCTTCTCAAGCCGCTGATCCAACATCTTGCAAATTCCGTCTCCAAAGTTTTGCAGGATTTTCGCTTCCTTCCCGTTCTGGAGGGGCAGAGGATACTTCTTCAGGGAGCTGATGGCCTAGGAAGACAGGAGGACGTCATAAGGTGGAGGTCACAGTCACGACTTCAAGCAAAATTGGCAAAATATGTCGACAAAACCTCCCCCTCCCAAAAAAAGGACACAAGAGAACAAAGTGACGTCTATAAAGATGTAACAAGCAGTTTTCCATGTCCGGAGTCGTTTCTACATTTCAGACGTTGCATAAAAACTGCAGGTTCAGATGTGACACAAATGTGAACAAGCCTTTATTTTTTCTGCGCTTTTTCTCCAAAAAATTACGTTCACATTATGTTTTCGGAGCTGATTTTTCCGCAGTCGTTAGATGTGGATTTTGCTGCAGATTTCACCCTTTTTGTAGCAAAAGGTGAAATCTGTGCTGAACAAGAGCTGCTTCTTTAACAAAAACGAACAAAAAAAAAAAAAAACTAAATAACCCAACTGTGCACTGACCAAACTCATTGTTATTCTCGCGACTGCGTGACTATTTCAGTTTTGTGTGTGGTTAGTTGCAGATTTCTTTGGGCACAATAGCATATGTTTAATATTTTGGGGGAGACTTTTACGAAATAAAAACTTTTTTTTCCCCAACACAGAAAAAAGAAAACCTTACTGTTTTTCAAAACTGCACATTTTCCCCCCTTTGTAGTAAACACGGCCATGGAGCCATACAACGTGAATAGGCCCTTAGGCTAAGTTCACACGCAGCTTTTTTTTGCAATTTTCTACCGCTTCAGGTTTTGAAAAAGCGATTGGTGGGGGAAAAGAAACAAAAAGGGGATCCTGAAGGAAACTGCTCCAAACTAGATGCCGTACAGTTAAAAAGTTTGCAAAAAAAAAGACGAAAATTGTTTCAGGAAAAACTCTTCCAAATAAAGAGGTTTCCGCACAAAAAAAACAAAAAACCTTCTTGTCATTTCTGACTCCATGTGAACACAGCCTTACACTACTCTATATGGTTTCTTTTAAATAATAATACTTAATAAAAAATAAATAACATCAAGATTGTGACAGAAAGACAGTATTGTACATCGGCGTTTACCCTTTGTCTGGTTTTTCCCCATAGCAGCGCCCGCCGGCCATTGCAGTCACATAACACTAGTAATAGGGGTTCCTGCCCCCTTTTTCTGTAATGCTGTCCTGGGGGGCTCAAGGATAATTTTCCCGCAGTATTTTAATCCATCTGTCATGAGAAACCCCAATTCACTGATTTTCCTATTGCTATAACCTGTGCCCAATTGGCTGAGCAGCCTCCTAATCCGGCAGGAGGCGCTGGGTGTATTCACACCAGACAGACGCCGGCTGAATGGAGCTTGCAGAAATCCTCCAGAAGGTCTGCAATAAATCTGCTGCACGGTGAAACAGGAGAGTAATACCCGAGTGCACAGTGTAGAAAAATCTGCAAACCAAGCGCAAGAAACCTGCTTTACTGGGTATTATGCTAATCTGATATTGATCCGGAGTAGTATTCATGGACATAAATAGATTATTCACTAACGAGCACTTTTATACTTGCTCTTTCCAAGAAAAAAACTCGACAGTACACTGACCAGTATATTGGATGAGATTCATCCATTCAAGTTTATGGGTGAGCAAAGAAAAATGTAAAAATTGGATCCGGTTTTTATGGATATGTTGCCATTATTAACCTAGGATACTGTATTTGGTCAATTAACAAGTAAAGTGCTGATGCCTAAATATGGGCACACGGATGATAATCGGGTGACTTTTCATCCACGAGCCTTAGACATACAATGGTTGTCATGCCATCCAGTTGTAAAGGGTTAATCACCCTGGACACACATTGTCTTACCTTTTGGTACACGAATTGTGTTTTCAGCCCTTTCTCCGCAGCTGAGTCTCTCCACTCGGTCAGCCATTTCAGAAACAAAGGGTTTGGGCACGGAGGCAAGGGCCGCTTACGTCCAAACGTCACCGGACCAGGCATCTTCTTCTTCTGTCGCTAGTATCAGCTGGATATCTGATCTACCATAATTTCTGACAAGAGTTTGATATATGTTATATTATTCAGTAAAGGTACTAAAAGGCTACGTATCCATATGTTATATTATTCAGTAATGGTACCTAAAGGCCTTGTATCCATGTTATATTATTCAGTAAAGGTACCAAAAGGCTACATATCCATATGTTATATTATTCAGTAGAGGTACCTAAAGGCTATGTATCCATGTTATATTATTCAGTAAAGGTACCAAAAGGCTACATATCCATATGTTATATTATTCAGTACAGGTACCTAAAGGCTATGTATCCATGTTATATTATTGAGTAAAGATACCAAAAGGCTACATATCAATATGTTATATTATTCAGTAGAGGTACCTAAAGGCTATGTATCCATGTTATATTATTCAGTAAAGATACCAAAAGGCTATGTGTCCATAAAATCACTACAGATACACTGCAGAGGTGGAACAAAAAAAACGTAAACTGGTTAGAGCCACATAAACAGCGAGTCTTTGTTACTTTACTTGCTTTGTATACAGGGCCTAGTCCATGGGAGACAAAGTTCCTCTCTATAAACCAGACAACCCCTTTTCCCCTGCAAAATCGGGATGGGGAGTGAATAAATTCAGCAAAAAAAAAGTCCTCATACACTGTCCATATTGTATACGTATTTGTAGAACGTGCTGACCATGTTAATCTTGTAATCCTGCAAGTAGATGGAGCGATCTGCTGATCACTGCCGAAAGATCGGTCTTCTAGGAGAGGTAACAGCGGCTTCCTCCTCTCTCCCTGTTGAAAAGTCAGGGAAGTTGTGAGAAGTTCAGCTGACAGCTCTCCCATGTGGAAGGCCAGCATAAGGATATGTTCACATTCAGACTTTTTGGAGCAGAAACGCCTAGTGTTTGAGGATTTCCACTCCAAGGCTCAGCACAAAGACTCAGTGTTAGCATACCTTCAGGGCATGTCCACACAGTGCATTTTTGAAGGGTTTTTTTACACAATAAAAATGCAGAATGTTGGCTACGTACAGTACTACAAGTAGCTACGAGTATTGAGGTATGTGCACACAACGTCTTTTACACGCTGGCACAATCCCTGAGTTTTTCCAGGCTGACCCGCTTCAGTAAAATACTGGCGGTCTTTTTCCTGAAGCAGGTAGAAAGACACTCGCCATTAGGCTATGTTCACACTTTTTTGTGTTTTTGCTGTATTTTTTTTCTGCAGGCAAAACCCTGCTCTCTTGGCAGTAAAGGCGCTTCCTCTTACAAATAGGGTGTTTTTTGTGCATGTTTTGCTGCGTTTTTATTGTCTCTTGTGTATGTTAATAAAGTTTAATGTCCCCCCCCCCCAAAAAAAAACACATGATGCAACATCCTTAGGTTTTTGCACCAAAATGCAGCAAAACTTGATACCTGCATTTTTGCACATACTCCTTGCTTTCTATGGGTGAAAAAAAAAAGTTGCAAAAACACTGAAAGGAGTGGAATGCTGCAGTTTGCAAAGTTTTTCAAATCAGTCAGAAAAATAAAATGAATGTGTGCATGAGATTTCTGAAATCGCGTAGCCTTTGCTGGTACAGAAAAACGCCGCTTAAAATTTGCATGAAAAAAATGCAGCATGTGAACATAACCTTTCTATGAAGGTGCTCTTTAGTATGGCAGGGCGGCTGTCCCTCCGTCAGGCCTGCGCAGCAGAGGATCCTCGCATGGGGGAGCAATCCATGGATGATGTTGGCTCTGTCTACATCTCCATACTCACATTCCTGACATGGACATGTTGCTGCGTTAAAATAACACATTCTTCAGCATTTTTTCCACCAGCATAAAAATAACTTTTGCCTTTCTGTGCTGTAAAAAGCATCTTGGCAGCTCATCAGAAGAAGTGAATCTGTACGTTTATAGGGGGAAAAAATGCCACATCCCTTGTAGTTTGTGTGGGTTCAGGCACTGCATTGGGCGTTGGACCCAATCAATCTGATATTTTTTGTCTTACCCATATAAAGTAGTGGACAACCCCTTTAACTAATGCAGCTCCCTAGAACATTGGTGCTGATACAGAATACATTGAACTTGCAATTTGTCCAGTAGGGGGCAATCTTGAGATCATAAATGAATCTAAGGCATTTAAAAGGGGTTGTTCAGCAGAGGGGATGTCGGCAACCCCTTTAAAGGTGGGTTTACACAAATACCACGTGCCTAGATCCGCACGTCACTTCTGCATGAAGCCCGAATATCTTTTCACCAGGCCTAAGGGAAGAGACTGAGCCTCATTCAGACTCAAAATTGCACTTTCCATCATGTGAAAAGATATATGAACCATTCAATGTGTTCGATTTAAAGGGGTTTTCCCACAAACAAAAGTTGATTTTGATCAATAGATCTTGGAATAATAAAAACTTCCATAATTGGATGTGTTTAAATAAAATGTTCCTGTGCTGAGATAATCTTATAAATGTGTCCCTGCTGTGTACTGTGTAATGGCCGTGTCTGACCATACAGGAACATGGTCTGCTCATACCACATCTACTGAGCAGGGGAGGATGCTGACATTGCAGTGTGGGATCGCAGATGATTCTTTCTTTGACGTAAAGCTATTTAAAACCAGGCAGGGAAATGTTTTATCTCACAAAAAGAGCTCAGCACAGGATCACAGCTGATTATCTGCAAACTCTAACCCCCCCAAGAGCTGTGGTATGATCAGACCATGTTCCTGTACGGTCAGACACGGCCATTGCACAGTACACCGCAGGGACACATTTATAAGATTATCTCAGCACAGGAACATTTTATTTAAACACATCCAATTGGGGAACTTATTATTATTACAAGATCTATTGATTAAAATGAACTTCTGGTCCTGGGAAAAACGCCTTTAAATGGACGCTTACCGTGGATTTTTGGTTGGATGGCTGTGTCGTAGAAGGGATGTTGTTATGTGCAGCTCAGGCAGCTCGGGGCTGAATTCAATGTGCTGCAGGAGCGAGGAGGTGAGCAGTGATGTGGCATACTGCGCGCACCGGCGTCTTTACGCTTCTACTGAGATCAGGTGCACACCATACAGCCACCTGTCCCAGTCCAAGGGCCGCACTTCACTGACATCTGCTGTAAGGTCTCCATAAACACCTCCTCTTTTGATGAGTACAAGAACAGGTTTTTTACTGTAAGAGCAGTTAAACCTGCACAATTCTCTGCTAAAAAAGTAATGACAAAATAACACAAGAAAGAACCAGATAACCATATTATGGCCCGTGATGTGATGTGTGCTGCAAGCAAAAAAAAGAAAAATGGAATCACTTAATAAACCCCAGCAGCATTTATGTAGAGAGAACAGAATATCGGCAACCACTAAGGTTAAAAAGGGAGAACAAAAAAAGACAAATTACTGTAATTCCAGGAGGGACTATACATGGTCAGTCTTTATTTTCAGGTAATCCAATCATTCACGCGGGTCTGTAAATGACATCATGGAAGGACAGAACGCACCAGACATGGAAATTCTAAGAAGTCAAGCGAGGAAGCGGAGTCCAAAGGACAAGACAACAGATAAGGAAACCGGAAATGGGGCTGTTACTGCAGGATTGCAAAACCCCTGATCAACATTTCCTAATCACGGTGCATTTTATTTTGGAAAGATTTTGTCACCTGCCTCTGAATAACTTTGGCGCTTTTTGAACTATGCGGCAGGCGGGATTTGTTCTTTATGCCTACTATGAGCAGACGGCATAATTCTACTCTACTAATATGAGATGGGTAGGTGCCCGGCAGCCCCACTGATCAGCAGATATCTGCCCCAGCAACGTGCGCCGCAGGTTAGCTCCCTCCCAATGCGCGGCAGAGCCTCGATCTCATGGTTCCTGATGCCCCATCCTGTGGATAGGGGATAGCTTATCATACTGGGAATAACCATTCATTATGTTGCCGGAGCTTACAACCTGCACTCCTTTTCAGCCTGGAAACTCAAGTGTTATGTGAGATACTTGTTCCCTGCAGCCATGACCTTCCCTGCCCACAAGGCAAACAGCCCTCAGATACAAAATTAGTAATCAGGCAGGCTTATTTGTTCTGCAATAAAGATGCAAATACAATTCAGTGCTGTGTGTGTTCAGTCCTGCCATATAAAATCGCTCCACAAAAGTGTGTTCACTGCAACTGAGAAAAATGTGCAGATTCTGACCTGCATTTTCTGCCAAGAAATTCATTATCTGCACAGAAGATTCCACAGTCAAATCTGCAACGTGTGCACATAGCCTTAAGGCTGTGTGCACACGTTGCAGATTTGGGTGCAGAATTTTCTGCACAAAATCTGCATCTCCTGGCAGAATCCGCAGCTGCGTTTTTGATGCGTTTTTTGTGCGGCTTTGATGCGTTTTTTGTGCGGATTTTCTGCATTTTTACCACTGCGGATTTCTATTAATGGAGGGGTGCAGAAACGCTGCAGAAACGCACAAAAGAAGTGACATGCACTTCTTTGAAATCTGCAGCGTTTCTGTGCAGATTTTTCTGCACCATGTGCACAGCTTTTTTTTTTCACATTGATTTACATTGTACTGTACATCACAGTGCGGATCTGCAGCGTTTCTGCAAAAGAAAAAAACGCTGCAGTTCTGCACTAAATCTGCACTAAATCTGCATCGTGTGCACATAGCCTAAACGTCAGTAATTTCAATAAATATCAGTGCACCTGACAATTAATGCTCCGACTAACATCGCTGCAAACTGTCACGTGTAATCCGCTATAGAGCAGCAGATGCTGAGATGGATTACAGGAAGTGGGGGCGGGCCCTTGTCTCTCTACAGGAAGTGGGGACGGGTCTTGTGTCTCTACAGGAAGTGGGGGCGGGCCCTTGTCTCTCTACAGGAAGTGGGGACGGGTCTTGTGTCTCTACAGGAAGTGGGGGCGGGCCCTTGTCTCTCTACAGGAAGTGGGGACGGGTCTTGTGTCTCTACAGGAAGTGGGGGCGGGCCCTTGTCTCTCTACAGGAAGTGGGGACGGGTCTTGTGTCTCTACAGGAAGTGGGGGCGGGCCCTTGTCTCTCTACAGGAAGTGGGGACGGGTCTTGTGTCTCTACAGGAAGTGGGGGCGGGCCCTTGTCTCTCTACAGGAAGTGGGGACGGGTCTTGTGTCTCTACAGGAAGTGGGGGCGGGCCCTTGTCTCTCTACAGGAAGTGGGGACGGGTCTTGTGTCTCTAGAGGAAGTGGGGGCGGGCCCTTGTCTCTCTACAGGGAGTGGGGGCGGGCCCTTGTGTCTCTACAGGAAGTGGGGGTGGGCTCTTGTCTCTACAGGAAATGGGGGCGGGCCCTTGTCTCTCTACAGGGAGTGGGGGTGGGCCCTTGTGTCTCTACAGGAAGTGGGGGCGGGCTCTTGTCTCTACAGGAAGTGGGGGCGGGCCCTTGTCTCTCTACAGGGAGTGGGGGTGGGCCCTTGTATCTCTACAGGAAGTGGGGGCGGGTGTTGTGTCTCTACAGGAAATGGGGGCGGGCACATGTCTATCTACAGGAAATGGGGGCAGGCCCTTGTCTCTCTACAGGAAGTGGGGGCGAGCCCTTGTGTCTCTACAGGAAGTGGGGGCGGGCTCTTGTCTCTACAGGAAGTGGGGGCGGGCCCTTGTATCTCTACAGGAAGTGGGGGCAGGTCTTGTGTCTCTACAGGAAGAGGGGGCGGGTCTTGTGTCTCTACAGGAAGTGGGGGCGGGTCTTGTCTCTCTACAGGAAGTGGGGGCGGGTCTTGTGTCTCTGCAGGAAGTGGGGGTGGGTCTTGTCTCTCTACAGGGAGTGGGGCAGGTCTTGTGTCTCTACAGGAAGTGGGGGCGGGTCTTGTCTCTCTACAGGGAGTGGGGCGGGTCTTGTGTCTCTACTGGAAGTGGGGGCGGGTCTTGTCTCTCTACAGAGAGTGGGGGTGGGCCCTTGTATCTCTACAGGAAGTGGGGGCGGGTGTTGTGTCTCTACAGGAAGTGGGGGCGGGTCTTGTCTCTACAGGAAATGGGGGTGGGCACATGTCTATCTACAGGAAATGGGGGCGGGCCCTTGTCTCTCTACAGGAAGTGGGGGCGGGCCCTTGTCTCTCTACAGGAAGTGGGGGCGGGCCCTTGTCTCTCTACAGGAAGTGGGGGCGGGCCCTTGTCTCTCTACAGGAAGTGGGGGCGGGCCCTTGTCTCTCTACAGGAAGTGGGGGCGGGCCCTTGTCTCTACAGGAAGTGGGGGCGGGCCCTTGTCTCTCTACAGGAAGTGGGGGCGGGCCCTTGTCTCTACAGGAAGTGGGGGCGGGCCCTTGTCTCTACAGGAAGTGGGGGCGGGCCCTTGTCTCTCTACAGGAAGTGGGGACGGGTCTTGTGTCTCTACAGGAAGTGGGGGCGGGCCCTTGTCTCTACAGGAAGTGGGGGCGGGCCCTTGTCTCTCTACAGGAAGTGGGGGCGGGCCCTTGTCTCTACAGGAAGTGGGGGCGGGCCCTTGTCTCTCTACAGGGAGTGGGGGTGGGCCCTTGTATCTCTACAGGAAGTGGGGGCGGGTGTTGTGTCTCTACAGGAAATGGGGGCGGGCACATGTCTATCTACAGGAAATGGGGGCAGGCCCTTGTCTCTCTACAGGAAGTGGGGGCGAGCCCTTGTGTCTCTACAGGAAGTGGGGGCGGGCTCTTGTCTCTACAGGAAGTGGGGGCGGGCCCTTGTCTCTCTACAGGAAGTGGAAACAGGTCTTGTGTCTCTACAGGAAGTGGGGGCGGGCCCTTGTCTCTCTACAGGAAGTGGGGACGGGTCTGTGTCTCTACAGGAAGTGGGGGCGGACCCTTGTCTCTCTACAGGAAGTAGGGGTGGGTCTTGTGTCTCTACAGCAAGTGGGGGCGGGCCCTTGTATCTCTACAGGAAGTGGGGGCGGGTCTTGTGTCTCTACAGGAAGAGGGGGCGGGTCTTGTGTCTCTACAGGAAGTGGGGGCGGGTCTTGTCTCTCTACAGGAAGTGGGGGCGGGTCTTGTGTCTCTGCAGGAAGTGGGGGTGGGTCTTGTCTCTCTACAGGGAGTGGGGCAGGTCTTGTGTCTCTACAGGAAGTGGGGGCGGGTCTTGTCTCTCTACAGGAAGTGGGGGCGGGCCCTTGTCTCTCTACAGGAAGTGGGGGCGGGCCCTTGTCTCTCTACAGGAAGTGGGGGCGGGCCCTTGTCTCTCTACAGGAAGTGGGGGCGGGCCCTTGTCTCTACAGGAAGTGGGGGCGGGCCCTTGTCTCTCTACAGGAAGTGGGGGCGGGCCCTTGTCTCTACAGGAAGTGGGGGCGGGCCCTTGTCTCTCTACAGGAAGTGGGGACGGGTCTTGTGTCTCTACAGGAAGTGGGGGCGGGCCCTTGTCTCTACAGGAAGTGGGGGCGGGCCCTTGTCTCTCTACAGGAAGTGGGGGCGGGCCCTTGTCTCTACAGGAAGTGGGGGCGGGCCCTTGTCTCTCTACAGGAAGTGGGGGCGGGCCCTTGTCTCTCTACAGGAAGTGGGGGCGGGCCCTTGTCTCTACAGGAAGCGGGGGCGGGCCCTTGTCTCTCTACAGGAAGTGGGGGCGGGCCCTTGTCTCTCTACAGGAAGTGGGGGCGGGCCCTTGTCTCTACAGGAAGTGGGGGCGGGCCCTTGTCTCTCTACAGGAAGTGGGGGCGGGCCCTTGTCTCTCTACAGGAAGTGGGGGCGGGCCCTTGTCTCTACAGGAAGCGGGGGCGGGCCCTTGTCTCTCTACAGGAAGTGGGGGCGGGCCCTTGTCTCTCTACAGGAAGTGGGGGCGGGCCCTTGTCTCTCTACAGGAAGTGGGGGCGGGCCCTTGTCTCTCTACAGGAAGTGGGGGCGGGCCCTTGTCTCTACAGGAAGCGGGGGCGGGCCCTTGTCTCTCTACAGGAAGTGGGGGCGGGCCCTTGTCTCTACAGGAAGCGGGGGCGGGCCCTTGTCTCTCTACAGGAAGTGGGGGCGGGCCCTTGTCTCTCTACAGGAAGTGGGGGCGGGCCCTTGTCTCTACAGGAAGTGGGGGCGGGCCCTTGTCTCTCTACAGGAAGTGGGGGCGGGCCCTTGTCTCTCTACAGGAAGTGGGGGCGGGCCCTTGTCTCTACAGGAAGTGGGGGCGGGCCCTTGTCTCTCTACAGGAAGTGGGGACGGGTCTTGTGTCTCTACAGGAAGTGGGGGCGGGCCCTTGTCTCTCTACAGGAAGTGGGGACGGGTCTTGTGTCTCTACAGGAAGTGGGGGCGGGCCCTTGTCTCTCTACAGGAAGTGGGGACGGGTCTTGTGTCTCTACAGGAAGTGGGGGCGGGCCCTTGTCTCTCTACAGGAAGTGGGGACGGGTCTTGTGTCTCTAGAGGAAGTGGGGGCGGGCCCTTGTCTCTCTACAGGAAGTGGGGGCAGGCCCTTGTCTCTCTACAGGGAGTGGGGGCGGGCCCTTGTGTCTCTACAGGAAGTGGGGGTGGGCTCTTGTCTCTACAGGAAATGGGGGCGGGCCCTTGTCTCTCTACAGGGAGTGGGGGTGGGCCCTTGTGTCTCTACAGGAAGTGGGGGCGGGCTCTTGTCTCTACAGGAAGTGGGGGCGGGCCCTTGTCTCTCTACAGGGAGTGGGGGTGGGCCCTTGTATCTCTACAGGAAGTGGGGGCGGGTGTTGTGTCTCTACAGGAAATGGGGGCGGGCACATGTCTATCTACAGGAAGTGGGGGCAGGTCTTGTGTCTCTACAGGAAGAGGGGGCGGGTCTTGTGTCTCTACAGGAAGTGGGGGCGGGTCTTGTCTCTCTACAGGAAGTGGGGGCGGGTCTTGTGTCTCTGCAGGAAGTGGGGGTGGGTCTTGTCTCTCTACAGGGAGTGGGGCAGGTCTTGTGTCTCTACAGGAAGTGGGGGCGGGTCTTGTCTCTCTACAGGGAGTGGGGCGGGTCTTGTGTCTCTACAGAGTGGGGGTGGGCCCTTGTATCTCTACAGGAAGTGGGGGCGGGTGTTGTGTCTCTACAGGAAGTGGGGGCGGGTCTTGTCTCTACAGGAAATGGGGGTGGGCACATGTCTATCTACAGGAAATGGGGGCGGGCCCTTGTCTCTCTACAGGAAGTGGGGGCGGGCCCTTGTCTCTCTACAGGAAGTGGGGGCGGGCCCTTGTCTCTCTACAGGAAGTGGGGGCGGGCCCTTGTCTCTCTACAGGAAGTGGGGGCGGGCCCTTGTCTCTCTACAGGAAGTGGGGGCGGGCCCTTGTCTCTACAGGAAGTGGGGGCGGGCCCTTGTCTCTCTACAGGAAGTGGGGGCGGGCCCTTGTCTCTACAGGAAGTGGGGGCGGGCCCTTGTCTCTCTACAGGAAGTGGGGACGGGTCTTGTGTCTCTACAGGAAGTGGGGGCGGGCCCTTGTCTCTACAGGAAGTGGGGGCGGGCCCTTGTCTCTCTACAGGAAGTGGGGGCGGGCCCTTGTCTCTACAGGAAGTGGGGGCGGGCCCTTGTCTCTCTACAGGGAGTGGGGGTGGGCCCTTGTATCTCTACAGGAAGTGGGGGCGGGTGTTGTGTCTCTACAGGAAATGGGGGCGGGCACATGTCTATCTACAGGAAATGGGGGCAGGCCCTTGTCTCTCTACAGGAAGTGGGGGCGAGCCCTTGTGTCTCTACAGGAAGTGGGGGCGGGCTCTTGTCTCTACAGGAAGTGGGGGCGGGCCCTTGTCTCTCTACAGGAAGTGGAAACAGGTCTTGTGTCTCTACAGGAAGTGGGGGCGGGCCCTTGTCTCTCTACAGGAAGTGGGGACGGGTCTGTGTCTCTACAGGAAGTGGGGGCGGACCCTTGTCTCTCTACAGGAAGTAGGGGTGGGTCTTGTGTCATGATCTCTGCAGGCAGAGATCATAGCAAGCCTATAGAGGGACAAGCTCTCGGAAGATGGAACTATACTGACCATGAACTAAGCCTGCCGCGCAACTAGAAATAGCCAGGTAGCATTTCCTATTTATCGCTAGATGCCCAGCTCTGGCCTAAGACCTAAATAGCTAGCAGAGGGAAATATAAGACCTGGCTCACCTCTAGAGAAATATTCCAAAGAAGACAGTAGCCCCCCACATATAATGACGGTGAGTTCAGATGAAACAACAAACGCAGCAGGAAAATAGTCTTAGCAAATTTGAGGTCCGCTTACTAGATAGCAGAAGACAGATAGTATACTTTCATGGTCAGCAGAAAAACACTAACAAAACACCATCCAGAGATTACCTTAAACTCTGGCATTAACTCATAACGCCAGAGTAGCAATCCCTGATCAACGAGAGCTTTCCAGACACAGTAACAAAACTTCAGCTGTGAACTGGAACAAATAGGCAAAACAAAACATGGACAAAAGTCCAACTTATCTAGTAGTTGTCTAGAAGCAGGAACAAGCACTGAGAGGCATCAGATAACATTGTTGACCGGCAAGAAACCACCAGAGAAATGAGCTTAAATAGCGACACCCACTACTGATGGAACCAGGTGAAACAGGAAAGAGGATGACAAGTCCAATTCCACAAGCGGCCACCGGGGGAGCCCAGAATCCAAATTCACAACAGTACCCCCCCCTCAAGGAGGGGGCACCGAACCCTCACCAGATCCACCAGGGCGACCAGGATGAGCCCTATGGAAGGCACGAACAAGATCAGAAGCATGAACATCAGATGCATTGACCCAAGAATTATCCTCCTGGCCGTAACCCTTCCAGTTGACCAGATACTGGAGTTTCCGTCTGGAAACACGAGAGTCCAAAATTTTCTCCACAACGTACTCCAACTCACCCTCAACCAACACCGGAGCAGGAGGCTCAACTGAAGGTACAACAGGTACCTCATACCTGCGCAATAACGACCGATGAAAAACGTTATGAATGGAAAAGGACGCAGGGAGGTCCAAACGGAAAGAAACAGGATTAAGAATCTCCAATATTCTATAAGGGCCGATGAACCGAGGTTTAAACTTAGGAGAAGAGACCCTCATAGGGACAAAACGAGAAGACAACCACACTAAATCTCCAACACAAAGCCGAGAACCAACACGACGATGACGGTTGGCAAAACGCTGAGTCTTCTCCTGGGACAACTTCAAATTGTCCATAACCTGCCCCCAGATGTGATGCAATCTCTCCACCACCGCATCCACTCCAGGACAATCCGAGGATTCCACCTGACCGGAGGAAAATCGAGGGTGAAACCCCGAATTACAGAAAAACGGGGACACCAAGGTGGAAGAACTGGCCCGATTATTGAGGGCGAACTCTGCCAATGGCAAAAAAGCAACCCAATCATCCTGGTCAGCAGAGACAAAACACCTCAGATATGTCTCAAGGGTCTGATTAGTCCGCTCGGTCTGGCCATTAGTCTGAGGGTGAAAAGCAGATGAAAAAGACAAATCTATGCCCATCCTAGCACAGAATGCCCGCCAAAATCTAGACACAAATTGGGTACCTCTGTCAGAAACAATATTCTCAGGAATACCGTGCAATCGGACAACATTCTGAAAAAACAGAGGAACCAACTCAGAAGAAGAAGGCAACCTGGGCAGAGGAACCAAATGGACCATTTTAGAGAAACGGTCACAGACCACCCAGATGACAGACATCTTCTGGGAAACAGGCAGATCTGAAATAAAATCCATCGAGATGTGTGTCCAAGGCCTCTTAGGAATAGGCAAGGGCAACAGCAGTCCGCTAGCCCGAGAACTACAAGACTTGGCCCGAGCACAAACGTCACATGACTGCACAAAGACTCGCACATCTCGTGACAGGGAAGGCCACCAGAAGGATCTTGCCACCAAATCCCTGGTACCAAAAATTCCGGGATGACCTGCCAATGCAGAAGAATGTACCTCAGAGATGACTCTGCTGGTCCAATCATCCGGAACAAACAGTCTATCAGGCGGACAACGATCCGGTCTATCCGCCTGAAACTCTTGCAAGGACCGCCGCAGATCAGGAGAAACGGCCGACAAAATTACTCCCTCCCTAAGGATACCTGTGGGTTCAGAATTACCAGGAGAGTCCGGGTCAAAACTCCTAGAAAGGGCATCTGCCTTAACATTCTTAGAACCCGGTAGGTATGACACCACAAAATTAAAGCGAGAAAAAAATAAAGACCAGCGCGCCTGTCTAGGATTCAGGCGTCTGGCAGTCTCAAGATAAATCAAATTTTTGTGGTCAGTCAATACCACCACCTGATGCCTAGCCCCCTCGAGCCAATGGCGCCACTCCTCAAACGCCCACTTCATGGCCAAAAGCTCCCGATTCCCAACATCATAATTCCGCTCTGCGGGCGAAAATTTGCGAGAAAAGAAGGCACAAGGCCTAATGACGGAGCAGTCGGAACCTTTCTGCGACAACACTGCCCCAGCTCCGATCTCCGAAGCGTCAACCTCAACCTGAAAAGGCAGATTCACATCCGGCTGACGCAACACAGGGGCAGAGGCAAAACGGCGCTTAAGCTCCTGAAAGGCCTCTACAGCATGAGGGGACCAATTAGCAACATCAGCGCCTTGTCTGGTCAAATCAGTCAGTGGTTTAACGACATCCGAAAAACCAGCAATAAATCGGCGGTAAAAGTTGGCAAAGCCCAAAAATCTCTGAAGACCCTTAAGAGAGGAGGGCTGAGTCCAGTCACAAATAGCTTGCACCTTGACGGGATCCATCTCAATGGAAGAGGGAGAAAAAATATACCCCAAAAAGGAAATTTTCTGGACCCCAAAAACGCACTTAGACCCCTTCACACATAAAGAATTAGACCGCAGAACCTGAAAAACTCTCCTGACCTGCTGGACATGAGAGTCCCAGTCATCAGAAAAAATCAGAATATCATCCAGATATATTATCATAAATTTATCCAGAAAATCGCGGAAAATATCATGCATAAAAGACTGGAAAACTGAAGGGGCATTAGAAAGACCAAAAGGCATGACCAAATACTCAAAGTGGCCCTCGGGCGTATTAAATGCGGTCTTCCACTCATCCCCCTGCCTGATCCGCACCAAATTATACGCCCCACGAAGATCAATTTTAGAGAACCACTTAGCACCCTCTATACGAGCAAACAAATCAGTAAGCAATGGCAATGGGTATTGATACTTAACAGTGATCTTATTCAGAAGCCGATAATCAATACATGGTCTCAAAGAGCCGTCTTTTTTTGAGACAAAGAAAAACCCAGCTCCCAAGGGAGAAGAAGATGGACGAATATGTCCCTTTTCCAAAGACTCCTTTATATATTCCCGCATAGCAGCATGTTCCGGCACAGACAAATTAAACAAACGACCCTTTGGATATTTACAACCCGGTATCAAATCTATGGCACAATCGCACTCACGGTGCGGAGGTAACGACCCAAGCTTGGGTTCGTCAAAGACGTCTTGATAATCAGAGAGGAACTCAGGGACTTCAGAGGGAATGGACGACGAAATAGAAACCAAAGGTACGTCCCCATGAATACCCTTACATCCCCAGCTCAACACAGACATTGCTCTCCAGTCCAAGACTGGGTTGTGAGACTGCAACCATGGCAATCCCAGTACCAAATCGTCATGTAAATTATACAGCACCAGGAAACGAATAATCTCCTGGTGATCCGGATTGATACACATGGTTACTTGTGTCCAGTATTGTGGTTTATTATTAGCCAATGGGGTGGAGTCAATCCCCTTCAGAGGAATAAGAGTCTCCAAAGGCTCTAAATCAAAACCACAACGATTGGCAAAGGACCAATCCATAAGACTCAGAGCGGCGCCAGAGTCAACATAGGCGTCCGTGGCAATGGATGACAAAGAGCAAATCAGGGTTACAGACAAAATAAACTTAGACTGAATGGTGCCAATGGAAACAGACTTATCAAGCTTCTTTGTACGCCTAGAGCATGCTGATATAACATGAGTAGAATCCCCACAATAGAAACACAATCCATTCTTCCGTCTAAAATTCTGTCGCTCGCTCCTGGACAGAATTCTATCACACTGCATACTTTCTGGCGTCTTTTCCATAGACACCGCCAGATGGTGCACCGGTTTGCGCTCCCGCAAACGCCTATCAATCTGAATAGCCATTGTCATGGACTCATTCAGACCTGCAGGCAAAGGGAACCCCACCATAACATCCTTAACGGCATCAGAGAGACCCTCTCTGAAAGTTGCCGCCAAGGCGCACTCATTCCACTGAGTAAGCACAGACCATTTACGGAATTTTTGGCAGAAAACTTCAGCTTCGTCTTGCCCCTGAGATAGTGCCATCAAAGTTTTTTCTGCCTGAAGTTCCAAATGAGGTTCCTCATAAAGCAAGCCCAAGGCCAGAAAAAACGCATCCACATCGCGTAACGCAGGATCCCCTGCTGGCAATGAGAAGGCCCAATCTTGAGGGTCACCCCTGAGCAAGGAAATCACAATCCTAACCTGCTGAGCAGGGTCTCCAGCTGAACGAGACTTCAGGGACAAATAAAGCTTACAATTATTTCGGAAATTCTGGAAGCTAGCTCTATTCCCTGTGAAGAACTCCGGCAAAGGAATTCTCGGTTCAGATACCGGAGCATGTACCACAAAATCTTGTAAATTTTGTACTTTCGTGATGAGATTATTCAAACCCGCAGTTACACTCTGGAGATCCATTATTGTCAGGTGCACACAGAGCATACAGAGATTAGGAGGAGAGAGAGAAAAAAGACTGCAGCAAGGCAGACTGGAGGAAAAAAAAAAAAAAAAAAAAAAAAAAAAAAAAATTCCAGCAGACTTCTTATAACTCTCCTTTCTCAACCTGGGTCTTTAACACTTTATTGGCCGGTCAAACTGTCATGATCTCTGCAGGCAGAGATCATAGCAAGCCTATAGAGGGACAAGCTCTCGGAAGATGGAACTATACTGACCATGAACTAAGCCTGCCGCGCAACTAGAAATAGCCAGGTAGCATTTCCTATTTATCGCTAGATGCCCAGCTCTGGCCTAAGACCTAAATAGCTAGCAGAGGGAAATATAAGACCTGGCTCACCTCTAGAGAAATATTCCAAAGAAGACAGTAGCCCCCCACATATAATGACGGTGAGTTCAGATGAAACAACAAACGCAGCAGGAAAATAGTCTTAGCAAATTTGAGGTCCGCTTACTAGATAGCAGAAGACAGATAGTATACTTTCATGGTCAGCAGAAAAACACTAACAAAACACCATCCAGAGATTACCTTAAACTCTGGCATTAACTCATAACGCCAGAGTAGCAATCCCTGATCAACGAGAGCTTTCCAGACACAGTAACAAAACTTCAGCTGTGAACTGGAACAAATAGGCAAAACAAAACATGGACAAAAGTCCAACTTATCTAGTAGTTGTCTAGAAGCAGGAACAAGCACTGAGAGGCATCAGATAACATTGTTGACCGGCAAGAAACCACCAGAGAAATGAGCTTAAATAGCGACACCCACTACTGATGGAACCAGGTGAAACAGGAAAGAGGATGACAAGTCCAATTCCACAAGCGGCCACCGGGGGAGCCCAGAATCCAAATTCACAACAGTCTTGTGTCTCTACAGCAAGTGGGGGCGGGCCCTTGTATCTCTACAGGAAGTGGGGGCGGGTCTTGTGTCTCTACAGGAAGAGGGGGCGGGTC
This sequence comes from Ranitomeya variabilis, assembly GCF_051348905.1. Lineage (NCBI taxonomy): Eukaryota > Metazoa > Chordata > Amphibia > Anura > Dendrobatidae > Ranitomeya > Ranitomeya variabilis. The sequence goes on from NC_135233.1 coordinate 459,129,754, forward strand.
TTGTGTCTCTACAGGAAGTGGGGGCGGGTCTTGTCTCTCTACAGGAAGTGGGGGCGGGTCTTGTGTCTCTGCAGGAAGTGGGGGTGGGTCTTGTCTCTCTACAGGGAGTGGGGCAGGTCTTGTGTCTCTACAGGAAGTGGGGGCGGGTCTTGTCTCTCTACAGGGAGTGGGGCGGGTCTTGTGTCTCTACTGGAAGTGGGGGCGGGTCTTGTCTCTCTACAGAGAGTGGGGGTGGGCCCTTGTATCTCTACAGGAAGTGGGGGCGGGTGTTGTGTCTCTACAGGAAGTGGGGGCGGGTCTTGTCTCTACAGGAAATGGGGGTGGGCACATGTCTATCTACAGGAAATGGGGGCGGGCCCTTGTCTCTCTACAGGAAGTGGGGGCGGGCCCTTGTCTCTCTACAGGAAGTGGGGGCGGGCCCTTGTCTCTCTACAGGAAGTGGGGGTGGGCCCTTGTCTCTACAGGAAGTGGGGGCGGGCCCTTGTCTCTCTACAGGAAGTGGGGGCGGGCCCTTGTCTCTCTACAGGAAGTAGGGATGGGTCTTGTGTCTCTACAGGAAGTGGGGGTGGGCCCTTGTCTCTCTACAGGAAGTAGGGACAGGTCTTGTGTCTCTACAGGAAGTGGGGGTGGGCCCTTGTCTCTCTACAGGAAGTAGGGATGGGTCTTGTGTCTCTACATCTCTACAGGAAGTGGCGGCGGGTCTTGTGTCTCTACAGCAAGTGGGGGCGGGCCCTTGTATCTCTAAAGGAAGTGGGGGCAGGTCTTGTCTCTACAGGGAGTGGGGCAGGTCTTGTGTCTCTACAGGAAGTGGGGGCGGGTCTTGTGTCTCTACAGGAAGTGGGTCGGGTCTTGTTTCTCTACAGGAAGTGGGGGCGGGTCTTGTGTCTCCGTAGGAAGTGGGGGCGGGTCTTGTCTCTCTACAGGGAGTGGGGCAGGTCTTGTGTCTCTACTGGAAGTGGGGGCGGGTCTTGTCTCGCTACAGGGAGTGGGGGAGGGCCCTTGTATCTCTACAGGAAGTGGGGGCGGGTGTTGTGTCTCTACAGGAAGTGGGGGCGGGTCTTGTCTCTCTACAGGAAATGGGGGTGGGCACATGTCTCTCTACAGGTAGTGGGGCGGGCCCTTGTCTTTCTACAGGAAGTGGGGGTGGGTCCTTGTCTCTTTACAGGATGTCAGGGCAGGCCCTTGTCGCTCTACAAGAAGTGGGGGCAGGCCCTTGTCTCCAGGAAGTGGGGTGGGCCCTTGTGTCCCTACAGGAAGAGGAGGCGGGCCCTTGTGTCGCTACAGGAAGTGGGGGCGGGCCCTTGTCTCCAGAAAGTGGGGTGGTCCTTGTGGCCCTACAGAAGTGGGGGCGGGCCCTTGTGTCCCTACAGAAAGTAGGGGCGGGCCCTTGTCTCTCTACAGAAAGGGGGTTGGGTCTTGTCTCTTAAAAGGAAGTGGGGGTGTGCCCTTGTCTCTCTTTACATGAAGTGGAGGCAGGTTATTTTCTCTATAGAGGAAGTGGTGGCAGGTCATTGTCTGCACAAGAAGTGGGGATAGGTCCTTGCTTCTCTACTTAAAGTGGCGGCGGATCTTTGTCTCCCTACAGATAAAGGGGCTGATACAGCAGTGCCGGTGCCCCTGCATGGGTCGCTTTATCCCCTTGCAAGGAAGGCTGGTATGTTAACGTACCTATCTGCGCTCCCTTAGCGTGTTTCCTCCCAGGACCTACACATGGCACGCAGGTCTCCTGGGAGTGTGCTTAGGGTGCGCATTCTCCCTGCCTCTTAAAGGGCCAGCATGCTGCTAAAAATGTCTTCAGCCAATAGCTGGGAGGTGTTTGGAATATAAGGCATACTCCCCTATTGGGAGATGACTTTGCAATTTTAGTAATCAGTATTTATTCTGCTAGCTAGAGTTGTTAGGTCCCCGTGCCAGTGCTACCTATACCTGTCTGCTCGGCTTAGCTGATCCTGTACGCCCTGTCTGCACCAGTTCCAGTCTGTCCTGCTGAACCCATACCCGTATCTATCTTGACTTTCCTGATCCTGCACCTGTGATCCTGTACCTGTGGACGGCCTGTGTTCCTGCACCTGGGGTCCATCTGGAGCTAAGTCTATCCCCACTATTAGGGGCTCTAGCGAAGAATCAGGTGGTCGCCTAGTTGCGCCCCTCCAGGCTCTCCTCAGACCGTCGCACAGTGGTTCCACAACCATGTGTGTAACAGGGTGTGGGTTATTGTACCTCAATGGGAAGTGGGGCTGGTCATTGTCTCTATAGAGGAAGTATGGAAGGTCATTGTCTCTATAGAGGAAGTGGGGACAGGCCATTGTTTCTATAGAGAAAGTGGGGAGGGCCATTGTCTCTATAGAGAAAGTGGATGCAGGTTCTTGTATCTCTACAGGAAGTGGGCAAGGTCTTCATTCTCTTCAGGAAGTGGGGGTAGGTCCTTGCTTCTCTACTTTAAGTGGGGTTGGGTCTGGGTCTCTCTATAGGAAGTGTGGGCAGGTTATTGTCTCTTTAGAGGGTGCTGGGGCAGGTCACTTTCTCTATAGGAAGTGGAGATAGGTCCTTGCTTTTCTACTTGAAGTGGGGGCAGGTCTGTCTACAGGAAGTGAGGCCAGTTATTGTCTCTATAGAGGAAGTGGGGTAGAATTTCGAATCTCTATAGAAAGTGATGGTCATTGACTGTGAAGTGAAGGTGGGTCATTGTTTCTATACAGGAAGTGGGTCCTTGTTTTTCTGCAGGAAGTGGAGCAGGTTCTTGTTTTGACAGGAAGTAAGGGCGATCTTTGTCTCTCTAGGCAGGCAAGTGAATGGACAATAATAGATGCAATACATGCTGGGAAGTGAGGGGTAAGAATGTCCCTGCAACTATAGTGCTGACAAAATGATGACAGAGGAACCACCCAGGTAAAAAGCACGGATCCAAGTTTAAAAGCAGAAGAATAAAGACATGTTCTAGACATATTGGACTGGACTGCGCACGAAAAACTGCTTTAACTTGTGAGGGTGTCAGCAGCAGGATCATGCTTTTTTTTTTTTAATGGGTTTTGAGGGAAAGGACAGGCTTGCTTTAAGAGCTATGTGCCGAGAATGTCTTGTCTCTCCTGAGAGGTTGGAATGCAGAATTTAGGGACACGCAGCTACTTGTGCACTAGGACTACTGAGCAGAAGGAAAGCTCAACCACGGATTACAACACAAAACCCCATTCACTTTTCTTTTTGGCTTGGAAAAAGAAAGGAAGCGCTATGAATTTCCTCCTTATGTTTTGCAAATGTTATGGGGGGTTGAACTTTTTTTTTAGAAATTCATACATTTGTTTGAGTTTTTAATGTTGCTATAAGTAGGCTTACACTAAAATACCAAAAATACTCCATACCTAGAATATACTGCAGCAGAAAAAAAACAGCCATGAACCAGACTCGGTCCGCAAAAAACACAGACATATGAACATGTCCCTAGAGTATAATGTGTGCTGAACGAGGCCTATGCATCTAATCAGTGACCAAAAACATGGCAGTGGATGAGATGGATCAAGGGCACAATGTGATCATGCACTACATTCAATCTCCGGGCCAAGTCTCGGATCACACTCTTCATTCCAATCAATAGGTGGAAGAAAAAACATGGGAAAGAAAAAGGATCTCTCTGCTGCTGAAAAGCATCAAATAGTGCAATGCCTTGGTGAAGGGATGAAAACATTAGAAATTTCCCAAAAACTTAAGCGTGATCATCGTACTGTTAAGAGATTTGTGGCTGTATCTGAGCACAGATGTGTTTGTGCTGGTAAAGGCAGAATGAGGAAGATTTCTGCCAGGCAAGTTCATCGGATTAAAATAGCAGCTGCTAAAAAGCCATTACAAAGCAGCAAACAGATATTTGAAGTTGCTGGTGCCTCTGGAGCCCCTCGAACCTCAAGGTGTAGGCTCCTTCAAAGGCTTGCTGTGGTGCATAAACCTACTATTCGGCCACCCTTAAACAGTGTTCACAAGCAGAAATGGTTGTATTGGGCCCACACATACATGAAGACTAATTTCCAAACAGTCTTGTTTACTGACAAGTGTTGAGCAACCCTGGATGGTCCAGATGGATGGAGTAGTGGATGGTTGGTGGATGGCCACCATGTCCCAACAAAGCTGCAACGTCAGCAAGGAGGTGGAGGAGTCATGTTTTGGGCTGGAATCATGGAGAAACAGCTGGTGGGGCCCTTTAAGGTTCCTGAAGGTGTGAAAATGACCTCTGCAAAGTATATAGAGTTTCTAACTGACAACTTTCCTCCATGGTATAAAAAGCAGAAATGTGCCTTCAGGAGCAAAATCATCTTCATGCATGACAATGCACCATCTCATGCTGCAAAGAATACCTCTGAGTCATTGGCTGATATGGGCATAAAAGGAGATAAACTCATGGTGATGCCACCATCTTCCCCTGACCTCAACCCTATAGAGAACCTTTGGCGGATCATCGAGCAAAAGATCTATGAGGGTGGGAGGCAGTTCACATCAAAATAGCAGCTCTGGGAGGCTATTCCAACTTCATGCAAAGAAATACAAGCAGAAACTCTCCAAAAACTCACAAGTTCAATGGATGCAGGAATTGTGAAGGTGATATCAAAGAAGGGTTCCTATGTTAACATGTAACTTGGCCTGTTAGGATGTTTTGGCGTTAACCCCTTCACCCCCAAGGGTGGTTTGCACGTTAATGACCGGGCCAATTTTTACAATTCTGACCACTGTCCCTTTATGAGGCTATAACTCTGGAACGCTTTGACGGATCTTGGCGATTCTGACATTGTTTTCTCATGACATATTGTACTTCATGTTAGTGGTAAAATTTCTTTGATATAACTTGCGTTTATTTGTGAAAAAAATGGAAATTTGGCAAAAATTTTGAAAATTTTGCAATTTTCCAACTTTGAATTTTTATGCCCTTAAATCACAGACATATGTCACGCAAAATACTTAATAAGTAACATTTCCCACATGTCTACTTTACATCAGTACAATTTTGGAACCAAAATTTTTTTTTGTGACGGAGTTATAAGGGTTAAAAGTTGACCAGCAATTTCTCATTTTTACAACACCATTTTTTTTTAGGGACCACATCTCATTTGAAGTCATTTTGAGGGGTCTATATGATAGAAAATACTCAAGTGTGACACCATTCTAAAAACTGCACCCCTCAAGGTGCTCAAAACCACATTCAAGAAGTTTATTAACCCTTCAGGTGTTTCACAGGAATTTTTGGAATGTTTAAATAAAAATGAACATTTAACTTTTTTTCACACAAAATTTATTTCAGCTCCAATTTGTTTTATTTTACCAAGGGTAACAGGAGAAAATGGACCCCCAAAGTTGTTGTACAATTTGTCCTGAGTACGCTGATACCCCATATGTGGGGGTAAACCACTGTTTGGGCGTATGGCAGAGCTCGGAAGGAAAGGAGCGCCATTTGACTTTTCAATGCAAAATTGACTGGAATTGAGATGGGACGCCATGTTGCGTTTGGAGAGCCCCTGATGTGCCTAAACACTGAAACCCCCTACAAGTGACACCATTTTGGAAAGTAGACCCCCTAAGGAACTTATCTTGATGTGTGGTGAGCACTTTGACCCACCAAGTGCTTCACAGAAGTTTATAATGCAGAGCCGTAAAAATAAAAAATCATATTTTTTCACAAAAATGATCTTTTCGCCCCCAATTTTTTATTTTCCCAAGGGTAAGAGAAGAAATTGGACCCCAAAAAATGTTGTGCAATTTGTCCTGAGTACGCTGATACCCCATATGTGGGTGTAAACCATTGTTTGGGCGCATGGCAGAGCTTGGAAGTGAAGGAGCGCCATTTGACTTTTCAATGCAAAATTGACTGGAATTGAGATGGGACGCCATGTTGCGTTTGGAGAGCTCCTGATGTGCCTAAACATTGAAACTCCCTACAAGTGACACCATTTTGGAAAGTAGACCCCCTAAGGAACTTATCTAGATGTGTGGTGAGCACTTTGACCCACCAAGTGCTTCACAGAAGTTTATAATGCAGAGCCGTAAAAATAAAAAATCATATTTTTTCACAAAAATGATCTTTTCGCCCCCAATTTTTTATTTTCCCAAGGGTAAGAGAAGAAATTGGACCCCAAAAAATGTTGTGCAATTTGTCCTGAGTACGCTGATACCCCATATGTGGGTGTAAACCATTGTTTGGGCGCATGGCAGAGCTTGGAAGGGAAGGAGCGCCATTTGACTTTTCAATGCAAAATTGACTGGAATTGAGATGGGACGCCATGTTGCGTTTGGAGAGCCCCTGATGTGCCTAAACATTGAAACTCCCTACAAGTGACACCATTTTGGAAAGTAGACCCCCTAAGGAACTTATCTAGATGTGTGGTGAGCACTTTGACCCACCAAGTGCTTCACAGAAGTTTATAATGCAGAGCCGTAAAAATAAAAAATCATATTTTTTCATAAAAATGATCTTTTTGCCCCCAATTTTTTATTTTCCCAAGGGTAAGAGAAGAAATTGGACCCCAAAAAATGTTGTGCAATTTGTCCTGAGTACGCTGATACCCCATATGTGGGTGTAAACCATTGTTTGGGCGCATGGCAGAGCTTGGAAGGGAAGGAGCGCCATTTGACTTTTCAATGCAAAATTGACTGGAATTGAGATGGGACGCCATGTTGCGTTTGGAGAGCCCCTGATGTGCCTAAACATTGAAACTCCCTACAAGTGACACCATTTTGGAAAGTAGACCCCCTAAGGAACTTATCTAGATGTGTGGTGAGCACTTTGACCCACCAAGTGCTTCACAGAAGTTTATAATGCAGAGCCGTAAAAATAAAAAATCATATTTTTTCATAAAAATGATCTTTTTGCCCCCAATTTTTTATTTTCCCAAGGGTAAGAGAAGAAATTGGACCCCAAAAAATGTTGTGCAATTTGTCCTGAGTACGCTGATACCCCATATGTGGGTGTAAACCATTGTTTGGGCGCATGGCAGAGCTTGGAAGGGAAGGAGCGCCATTTGACTTTTCAATGCAAAATTGACTGGAATTGAGATGGGACGCCATGTTGCGTTTGGAGAGCCCCTGATGTGCCTAAACATTGAAACTCCCTACAAGTGACACCATTTTGGAAAGTAGACCCCCTAAGGAACTTATCTAGATGTGTTTTGAGAGCTTTGAACCCCCAAGTGTTTCACTACAGATTATAACGCAGAGCCGTGAAAATAATTTTTTTTTTTTTCTCAAAAATGATTTTTTAGCCCCCAGCTTTGTATTTTTACAAGGGTAACAGAATAAATTGGACCCCAAAATTTGTTGTCCAATTTGTCCTGAGTACGCTGATACCCCATATGTGGGGGGGAACCACTGTTTGGGCGCATGACAGAGCTCGGAAGGGAAGGAGCGCCATTTGGAATGCAGCCTTAAATGGATTGGTCTGCAGGCGTCACGTTGCATTTGCAGAGCCCCTGATGTACCCAAACAGTACAAACCCCCCACAAGTGACCCCATATTGGAAACTAGACCTCCCAAGGAACTTATCTAGATGTGTTGTGAGAACTTTGAACCCCCAAGTGTTTCACTACAGTTTATAACGCAGAGCCGTGAAAATAAAACATCTTTTTTTTCCCACAAAAATGATTTTTAGCCCCCCAAATTTTTATTTTCCTAAGGATAACAAGAGAGCTTGGACCCCAGAAGTTGTTGTTCAATTTGTCCCGAGTACGCTGATAACACATATGTTGGGGTAAACCCCTTTTTGGGCGCACGGGAGAGCTCGGAAGGGAAGGAGCACTGTTTTACTTTTTCAACGCAGAATTGGCTGGAATTGAGATTGGACGCCATGTCGCGCTTGGAGAGCCCCTGATGTGCCTGGACAGTGGAAACTCCCCAATTCTACCTGAAACCCTAACCCAAACACACCCCTAACCCTAATCCCAACGGTAACCCTAACCACACCCCTAGCCCTGACACACCCATAATTCTAATCCCAACCCTAATCCAAACGTAAATGTAATCCAAACCCTAACCCTAACTTTAGCCCCAACCCTAACTTTAGCCCCAACCCTAACTTTAGCCCCAACCCTAACTTTACCTCCAACCCTAGCCCTAACCCTAACCCTACCCCTAACCCTAAACGTGACTGAAATACGTGGCACTGAAATACGTGGCACTGAAATACGTGGCACTGAAATACGTGGCACTGAAATACGTGGCACTGAAACACGTGCAACTGAAATACGTGGTACTAAAATATGTGGCACTGAAATACGTGATACGTGGCACTGAAATACGTGATACGTGGCACTGAAATACGTGGCACTGAAATACGTGGCACTGAAATACGTGGCACTTAAATATGTGATACGTGGCACTTAAATACGTGGCACTGAAACACGTGGCACTGAAATACGTGATACGTGGCACTGAAATACGTGGCACTGAAATACGTGGCACTGAAATACGTGGCACTGAAATACGTGGCACTGAAATACGTGGCACTGAAATACGTGGCACTTAAATACGTGGCACTTAAATATGTGATACGTGGCACTTAAATACGTGGCACTGAAATACATGGCACTGAAATACGTGGCACTGAAATACGTGGCACTGAAATACGTGGCACTTAAATACGTGGCACTTAAATACGTGGCACTTAAATACGTGGCACTGAAATATGTGATACGTGGCACTTAAATACGTGGCACTGAAATATGTGATACGTGGCACTTAAATACGTGGCACTGAAACACGTGGCACTGAAATACGTGATACGTGGCACTGAAATACGTGGCACTGAAATACGTGGCACTGAAATACGTGGCACTGAAATACGTGGCACTGAAACACGTGCAACTGAAATACGTGGTACTAAAATATGTGGCACTGAAATACGTGATACGTGGCACTGAAATACGTGATACGTGGCACTGAAATACGTGGCACTGAAATACGTGGCACTGAAATACGTGGCACTATGACTGTCAGAAAATGTTCATTAAACGGTTAGGGGTGAGGTTAGGGGTAGAGTTAGGGTTAGGGTTTGGATCCCTTTATCACCTTGATGGTGGTGGGTGGCTTTTCAGTGTGTTTTCTGTTTTTTTTCGATAAAAATGCATGCGTTTTTAACGCAAACAAACGCATGTGCTTAAAAACACCAAGAAAATACTGCAGGTTGTATTTCTGAAAATTAACGCATGCAGAAAAAAACCGCATGCGTTTGAAAACGCGACCAAACGTGTACAAAAAAACCGCATGCGTTTTCAATGTTAAATATAGGGAAAAAACGCATGCGTTTTTTTGTGCAAAAAACGCTGCAGACAAAAACGCAAGTGTGAAACCAGCGACGCTTTTTATAGCAAAAAAGTTTTTGCGTCTCCACAGTTTGAGACCTATAATTTTTCCACATTTTGCTCCACAGAGTCATGTGAGGTCTTGTTTTTTGTGGGACGAGTTGACGTTTTTATTGGTAACATTTTCGGACACGTGACCATTTTTGATCGCTTTTTATTCCGATTTTTGTGAGGCAGAATGACCAAAAACCAGCAATTCCTGAATTTCTTTTGGGAGAGGCGTTTATACCGTTCCGCGTTTGGTAAAATTGATAAAGCAGTTTTATTCTTCGGGTCAGTACGATTACAGCGATATCTCATTTATATCATTTTTTTATGTTTTGGCGCTTTTATACGATAAAAACTATTTTATAGAAAAAATAATTATTTTGGTATCGCTTTTTTCTCAGGACTATAACTTTTTTATTTTTTTGCTGATGATGCTGTATGGCGGCTTGTTTTTTGCGGGACAAGATGACGTTTTCAGCGGTACCATGGATATTTATATCAGTCTTTTTGATCGCGTGTTATTCCACTTTTTGTTCGGCGGTATGGTAATAAAGCGTTGTTTTTTGCCTCGTTTTTTTTTTTTTTTTCTTACGGTGTTTACTGAAGGGGTTAACTAGTGGGGCAGTTTTATAGGTGGGGTCGTTACGGACGCGGCGATACTAAATATGTGTACTTTTATTGTTTTTTTTTTTTATTTAGATAAAGAAATGTATTTATGGGAATAATATATATATTTTTTTTTCATTATTTTGGAATATTTTTTTTTATTTTTTTTTACACATTTGGAAATTTTTTTTTTTACTTTTTTACTTTGCCCCAGGGGGGGACAATACAGATCGGTGATCTGCCAGTTTGCATAGCACTCTGACAGATCACCGATCTGCGAGAAGTGCAGGCTGCTTCACAGTGCCTGCTCTGAGCAGGCTTCTGTAAAGCCACCTCCCTCCCTGCAGGACCCGGATCCGCGGCCATCTTGGATCCGGGTCTGGAGCAGGCAGGGAGGGAGGTAAGACCCTCGCAGCAACGCGATCACATCGCGTTGCTGCGGGGGGCTCAGGGAAGCCCGCAGGGAGCCCCCTCCCTGCGCGATGCTTCCCTGCACCGCCGGCACATCGCGATCATGTTTGATCGCGGTGTGCCGGGGGTTAATGTGCCGGGAGCGGTCCGTGACCGCTCCTGGCACATAGTGCCGGATGTCAGCTGCGATATGCAGCCGACACCCGGCCGCGATCGGCCGCGCTCCCCCCGTGAGCGCGGCCGATCGGCTATGACGTACTATCCCGTCGGCGGTCATACGGGCCCACCCCACCTCGACGGGATAGTACGTCGGATGTCAGGAAGGGGTTAAATAGCTTTTTTGTTCAGTGAATGTGACCTCCTAATGCTGCAAATTCCACAAATGAGCATTTTCAGTTCTTTAAAACATATGAAATGTTTAGAAATTCTACTGTGCCTAATAATTTGGAACAGTGCATTTTGAGTTTTTATTCATTTTGGAGATTTTACTGTTATCATTGGGAGGTTTCTTCAATAAAATTCGATGTATACTCTAATGGGTGATTACTTTCATTAGACTGACTGTCATTTGCACCAACCATTTAGGAAAATCAGAGAAAAATGTCATTTGCATAATAATTTGGAACATAGTGTATATTTGGACAGAGACAACATTTTTCTAATTTTAGTTATAGACATTACCACAATGAATTTTAAACAAAACAGTTCAGATGCAGTTGAAGTTCAGACTTTCTGCTTTCATTTGAGGGTATCCACATTAAAATTGGATGAAGGGTTTAGGAGTTTCAGCTCCTTAACATGTGCCACCCTGTTTTTAAAGGGACCAAAAGTAATTGGACAGTTTAAATAATTTTAAATAAAATGATCGTTTCTAGTACTTGGTTGAAAACTCTTTATTGGCAATGACTGCCTGAAGTCTTGAACTCATGGACATCACCAGACGCTGTGTTTCCTCCTTTTTGATGCTCTGCCAGGCCTTCACTGTGGTGGTTTTCAGTTGCTGTTTTTTGTGGGCCTTTCTGTCTGAAGTTTAGTCTTTAACAAGTGAAATGCGTGCTCAATTGGGTTGAGATCAGGTGACTGACTTGGTCATTCAAGAATATTCCACTTCTTTGCTTTAATAAACTCCTGGGTTGCTTTGGCTTTATGTTTTGGGTCATTGTCCATCTGTAGTATAAAAACGACAACCAACCAGTTTGGCTACATTTGGCTGGATCTGAGCACACAGTATGGCTCTGAATACCTCAGAATTCATTTGGCTGCTTCTGTCCTGTGTCACATCATCAATAAACACTAGTGACCCAGTGCCACTGGCAGCCATGCATGCCCAAGCCATCACACTGCCTCCGCCGTGTTTTACAGATGATGTGGTATGCTTTGGATCATGAGCTGTACCACGCCTTCGCCATACTTTTCTCTTGCCATCATTCTGGTAGAGGTTGATCTTTGTTTCATCTGTCCAAAGAATGTTATTCCAGAACTGTGCTGGCTTTTTTAGATGTTTTTTAGCAAAGTCCAGTCTAGCCTTTTTATTCTTGATGCTTATGAGTGGCTTGCACCGTGCAGTGAACCCTCTGTATTTACTTTCATGCAGTCTTCTATTTATGGTAGATTTGGATATTGATACGCCGACCTCCTGGAGAGTGTTCTTCACTTGGTTGGCTGTTGTGAAGGGGTTTCTCTTCACCATGGAGATTATTCTGCGATCATCCACCACTGTTGTCTTCCGTGGGCGCCCAGGTCTTTTTGCATTGATGAGTTCACCAGTGCTTCCTTTCTTTCTCAGGATGTCCCAAGCTGTAGATTTTGCCACTCCTAATATTGTAGCAATTTCTCGGAAGTTTTTTTCTGTTTTCGCAGCTTAAGGATGGCTTGTTTCACCTGCATGGAGAGCTCCTTTGACCGCATGTTTACTTCACAGCAAAACCTTCCAAATGCAATCACCACATCTCAAATCAACTCCAGACCTTTTATCTGCTTAATTGAGAATGACATAACGAAGGGATTGCCCACAACTGTCCATGAAATAGCCTTGGAGTCAATTGTCCAATTACTTTTGGTCCCTTTAAAAACAGGGTGGCACATGTTAAGGAGCTGAAACTCCTAAACCCTTCATCCAATTTTAATGTGGATACCCTCAAATGAAAGCTGAAAGTCTGAACTCCAACTGCATCTGAATTGTTTTGTTTAAAATTCAATGTGGTAATGTCTATAACCAAAATTAGAAAAATGTTGTCTCTGTCCAAATATATATGGACTTAACTGTATATGTTTAATCGATAGGAATAATTTGCACATTTGTTTTCCTATTTTTATTTTATGGCATATGAGAAAAACAGATGTTGCGCTGATGGTAGAATAATGCAAAAAAATGACT